>NC_056728.1:1484153278-1484183278 GCF_019279795.1 Protopterus annectens | reverse complement strand
GGACCATATACAGCAGTAAAAGATGACTTTTGCTGTACACCAGTAAACACCCTCATGTTTGGATATGACATACATGTACCTGCCGTGGAAATGTATATGCCACACACACACACACACACACACACACACACACACACACACACACACACAAAACACATATGTACATAGCATAGCTGTTGTTGTCCTTCATGCAGACAGGTGGCTACAGCAGTTAAACACATGCACATGGAAGGTAGGTCCATGGCTGTTGAATGCTAACAGTACATAAGGTGTGATATCAATGTTGGCTGAGTTAACATTCCCTCTGTACTGGTTACCCATGACAACTATCATATCATGCAACAGTTCATGTGTCATGTATGTCATCACACATGTCCACCAATTGCAATGCCTACAAACATGGCTAAATGACAGGAATGTAGGACCTACACACATGTACATGTAGTGGTGTGTGTTTAGCTACCATGCGTGTGCAGTAGCTGATGTTTGCAGGTGACATGTGTCTTACTACAACATGCAGTTGCAATGCAGCCCCATCATCGCCAACTGTATATGTTGATATACTGACAGTACAGTAAGATGTACATCAGGTATGGACGGATGTGTGAACATAACTAAGTGGTGGCCCATCTTTGCAGATGGATGTTTGTTGAAGACAGCTCACAGGTGTGTCACAAGCCATCCTACAATAACATGTGCAAACACTAAGCTATGTTTCTGTTAATTGAAGGGGAAAACATGCAACCTACACAGCGGTCAGGGTCTCACTGACTGTAAATCACTTGACACCTGTAACACTTAAGACCTCCCGTGTGCATATATCAGCACAATTGCCAAAGGTAGCATCAGTACACATTGTAAAGCAGGCACTACTGCTGCATGTCTGTCATACTTATCATAAGATAGCAGGTGTTTGATTCACAGTACTGCCATGTGTGTTTGCTTGTGTGTCCATATATGCCACGTATGGTGGGGAATACATCCCACTTGTTACTCACACTCTTGTACACTGTTGTATAGATCTGTACATACTGCAGTGTAGAAAGCAAGACATAGGCAGGGGTGGGGTGTGTATCACACACATGTGAGCTATCTGTATGTGCATGACATAGGTGCATTCAATTGTGTGTGTGTGTGTGTGTGTGTGTGTGTGTGTGTGTGTGTGTGTGTGTGTGTGTGTGTGTGTGTGTGTGTGTCTATGTATGTATGTATGGCTGTCTGGTAAATGGAGTGAGGATATATGTTACCATAGTGAACAGATAGGACCCCTAACCCCTCCAGGTGATGCAATCTACTACCCTGTTGATGCTGCCAATCTTAGGCATTACTGACTACCTGTACATGTGTATTCTCTGAGTTGCGTCATGTGGGTGCACAATACTGTCATGGTGATTACCACATAGGCAGGGGTCCTCACCTCAACACTATCAAGTGTGTGTGTATGTTACGGTGTCATTTACCCCGCGAGTGTGGGTGTGTTATTGTGTGTCTGAGTACATGTGTGCGAATACCTGTGTGTGTGTGTGTGTGTGTGTGTGTGTGTGTGTGTGTGTGTGTGTGTGTGTTTGTGTGTGTGTGTAGTTGTATGTCCTCATCCTGTAATGTGAATGTGTATTACTGCTACACAGTGAGGCCTCAAGCTATCAACTGGCTTCTACCATTCTCATCAGCTAGACCGCTATGTAAACTCCCTGCCCCATGTAACTGTACCTGTGATGTCACCCGGTATGGATTTCACGTCTCTAGACACTGTCGTTTAGTACACAGCTCCCATGCTCCTCTCCTGGATCAGTAGATGTGTAGACATCTTTGGAATGTCAGACTTTCTAACAGTGAGGTTGAAGCTACGAATACCATGCTGGTATTGCCATACATACCTGTGAGTAGTCCACATTTACACATGAGAAACTGCAAACAATGGCACTCAACGGCACATGCAATTAGACCTGAAGGAGAGAAGCAGGACATCATTACCAACATGCTGTTACTGTTGTTATCAAGATACATACTGTGAACACAAAACAATGCATTCTAAACCTGTACTACATGGTATGTCTGCTGAGTGTCAACAGTACACAACAATTGTAATCTACACTTATCTCCCTATTCTGTTCACCCTTTTCTTCAGACCATATGAGCATGTCCCTGCACCGATGGTGTGGATGACAGGGATGCGGAACAGGCATCATCATATGCACAGGGTGATAATGTTTGCCAGGGGCCTAGGCTGCACCAGTGGATGACATCATGTGTGTGGGTTAGGACCTGTGATCTAATTGGCCATGTGTGGTTGTTATGCATGTGAGTGTTGCGGTGCCCTACAGATGTTTCTGGTGTGTGCGTGTATGTGTGCACACAGTTCTGCCATGTGTCTGGCCTACACAGGGGTATTATTGACAGCTCCAGACTGTACAGACCAGGTTTTACAGCTCATGGTGTCCTGCCATGGCCACGTAACATGTGCCTGCCAGGGGTTACACGGGCACTACCTGGCAGAGGTGCAGACTGGGTACTGTCTGATGACACATGTCCACTGGAACCGTGTCCCCATTTGGACCATCCAGGGCCACATGCATGTGGCCTGCTGTGTCCTGGTGTGGACAGCCCAGCACCAGCTGCACTGCTGCTGCTACCGCCACTATGGGAGTGGGCATGTGAGGTAGCTCATTCATGTAGACCTGCACCAGGTGATGTAGGTGGCCTATGTACATGTGCCATATGCCTCACTCCTACCAGATGTTCCAGCACAGACAGCTCATGCTCGTGGATTGCCATGCCACAGTCAAGGATTCCAACCATGTCACCCAATCATTTGTCCAAAACCTCAGAAATCTGCTGTTGAGCATTTGCCAATGCCTGGAGGTTGTTTAAAGAACAGATAGCAGCCCTCTGAAGCCTCTGCCCTTCTTTGTTCTGCCATTCAGCACATGCCTGTGCTGCCATTACAGCCTGAAAAATGCATTTGGTGACACCAGCTGCTGTGCTCTGTCCTGCAGGGGCATGTCGGCCAGAGGTCCTCCTATGAGAAGCACTGGGCACGTGCCTGCGTGGTCCATCTCCAGTCATTGGCCTGACACCATGGTGTGAATACACACCTTCCGTAGCCACCACATTTTCCTGTTCCAAGCTACCACACACCAACTGTCCTTCCTCTATGGACAGTGGTGATGGGGTATGTGTTGGTATGAGATCTGTGTGTGGGGATGAGGGGGATATAGGTGGAATGGCAACCAATGCACAGATTCAGCCCCTGACAACCCTGCCTGTGCCTCAAGCCTATGTTCATCATCACTGCTAGAGTATGTGGGGACACTAACATCAGATGGACCGCAGGAGTGTAATGCACCTACATCACCTGTGAAGGCAAAGAAAGACCCTACATTACAATACAGACACACACACAGACAGAGACACACATACAGACACAGAGACACACACACAGACACACAAACAGACACCCACACACAGACACACACAACAGACACACACACACAGACAGACAGACACACACAGACACACACAGACACACACAGACACACACACACACACACACACATAGACACACACACTCACACACAGACACACACACACACACACACACACACACACACACACACACACACACACACACACACACACACAGTCGCACACAGAGACACACACACACACACACACACACACACACACACACACACACACACACACACACACAAGCACACACCATGCATGTGATTTGACAGACGGCATGTGACATACATGTGATACAGCAGACGGCATGCAGCTCAGACAATAATAGTGGTAGTTATCATACATCCCTGGGTTGCACACAACAGCATGCATGTGTCATAGCAGAAGCCATGCATTTCACACAATCTTGGTAGTAAGCATGCATCCCTGAGTTACACCATGTAAACCAGCACAGGTTAACAGCACAAATGGCTGATGTGTGGCATATGACCTTGACATTAACATGCAGTATGACATGTAATCTGCTGACGTGTGCAATGACATGCATACATATTTAACACAATTGTGTCCTGTCACATATACAGTGAGGTAATGGTGTCACATTGCAGTGTTGTCTGTCTGCCCTACAGATAAAATGCACATTTAGCAGATGTGCATGACATTTCAGGGTATTATGAGGCATCTATATTGCTATACAGTGTGAAGTACAGACACAGTGTCATTGCAAGGAATCATGAGGCATCTCTATTGCTATGCAGTGTGAATTACAGACACAGTGCATAGCCATGACTGTGTGCATATACAATACATATATACTGTAGATTGTGACCCACATCGCTGAGGTGTATACACACTAAACCATGATGTGGAATGTGTGACACAGGTCACCGAAGGCCATACGGATGACACCCCTGCACATCTGCAAACATATTTTAGCTGCCTGGCAACCATGTCCACACATGGCAGACTTGTCAATACACCATGTCCCACATGACATTTGTGTACCACTGTAAAAAAACAAAAAGGTGCAGAAGCAGAAATAACAACCATGAAAAAGAAATACTGCCTCCAGGTGCCAATAACTAGTCCCCGACTCCACAGCAATGTGAAAAATACTGCAAATGAACTGCAAAAATCGGACTTCTCCAACAAGAACACAGTTGTAGTGAAAATCACTTTAAAATATCCACACAGCAGAAAAGGTCAAGCGCTTTCGTCAAAATTGACTTCATCAGAACAAAGACAAGTTACACTAAAACCTTTTTATACATTTTCCTTAATGAGTCCATCATAATCAGAACAATTAAAATTTAAAGCAACAGTCTTTTAAAATATTTCAAAGTACATAAAAATAAATAGAAATAAATAAGAATGAAAAATGTGTGTTTGAGTTCATAAAATAGTACATAAAAAATGTGTAATCTAACAATTGTACAAAAGTTTTTATATAGTTTATGTATGTTATATAATAACAAGTGTCTAAAAGGAATAATTATAATCTATTAGCTCTGAACTTTAATTCAGGTTTAATACTAATAGATTCATTTATACCAGGAAACTCAGCCCCGTTTAACCTGAGTTGCCATCTAGTTTCAGCCCTGAGTAATTTGTTGGTCCAGTCACCCCCTCTAAAATCAGGAACAACCACTTCCAAAATACCAAACTTGAACCCATGGGAGGGATTGGTTTTGATGTGTTTGGACAGAGCATTTTTTTCATCCTGTCTTCCTATACAATAACAGTACTCGTAAATTCTACGGTTCAATTTACTCTGTCTTGCCAATGTAATAACATAGGCAGGAATTGCATAGGGCTAAATAAACAACACCACAAGTGGTACAAGAACCAGTCACAAAAACCACCTCAATGTCAAATGGACTGAGTTTAACCTTATTTTGGTATCTTGGAAGTGGTTGTTCCTGATTTTAGAGGGGGGGACTGGACCAACAAATTACTCAGGGCTGAAACTAGATGGCAGCTCAGGTTAAACTCGGTATAAATGCATCTATTAGTATTAAACCTGAATTGAATTTCAGAGCTAATAGGTTATAATTATTCCTTTTAGACACTTGTTATTATATAACATACATAAACTATATAAAAACTTTTGTACAATTGTTAGATTACACATTTTTATGTACTATTTTATGAACTCAAACACACATTTTTCATTCTTATTTATTTCTATTTATTTTTATGTAATTTGAAATATTTTAAAAGACTGTTGCTTTAAATTTTAATTGTTCTGATTATGATGGACTCATTAAGGAAAATGTATAAAAAGGTTTTAGTGTAACTTGTCTTTGTTTTGATGAAGTCAATTTTGATGAAAGTGCTTGACCTTTTGTGCTGTGTGGATATATTAAAGTGATTTTCACTACAACTGTGTTCTTGTTGGAGAAGTCCGATTTTTGCAGTTCATTTGCAGTATTTTTCACATTGCTGTGGAGTCGGGGACTAGTTATTGGCGCCTGGAGGCAGTATGTCTTTTTCACATTTGTGTACCACACACACGAGGTGCATGGCTGACAGTGATGTCCAACAGCAGCAAGGGAAATGTACTGTATCTGTGGCCTGATGTGGTTGTCTGTGTATGTATGTGGATGCTGTACAGGTGACTACTGTCTTGCTGTGACACAGTCATGATGTTCAACACATCTTATGTGGTTGAATGGTGTTACGCCTCCACAAGCTATGCACAGGCCTGTAGGATGTCCAGTTTTCCACATCTGCAATATAACCATTCAATAAAGGCTATAGTTGGACCATATGTAGCCAATGTACAACAGGGTGTACACACAAACACATCACATCTACTGTGTGTTGCTACATGTCTCTGGCCATCCTCCATGGCCATGTGTGAACATGTGTTGGCCAAACGGTTGTGATGGCCGTCTATCTCACATGTCTGTGTTGTTCCATATGACATACACCCATAGATGTCACATACTCCACTGTCCACAGGGTTATGCAGACAAAGGGTTGTATGTTTGGTATGTGGGGTATGTTTTATGGGATAGTGAGACAATGTTGCAGCCGGCCCACTACATGTCATGGACATGTCAGATGGCACATCACAATGTGTGCACTCATAGCAGGGGCATAATCCACAATGGTGAATCCTGTCGGCTGCCCATACTCCAGCTCACTGTGTAGTACTGTTTGTGTACCCCGCATGTGTAGTTCTGATGTGTCGTACATTGAACAACACCTCCACCATTGTATGCACAGCTGTCCACACATCTAGCAATGACAGTTTCTGAGGTTACATGTCGGTGTTTCACTTAGTTTGTAAGTATTGCACATGGGTAGCCAGTGTGATGGATTGCAGATGCGACCTGTATATTGTGACTGGACCATACATTATATGTACATGTGTTAACTGGCCACATGGTGAATAGATCTGTGCATTAACATGCCTGATACTTATAACTGTCTCACCTGCAATGGCCTGCTGTCTTAGCAGAATGCCAGAGGTACCTATATAGGGGTGACACAGCAGTATGATCATTATCCATGCCTCTAAGACAGCTGCAGGGTGCAATGTGCATGTTAACACATTCGCCAGTACAACAGGATATACTATGGAGTATGCACATGTGCGCATACACAGAGTAGCATACTATAGTATGCGGCATGTGTGTATACATGGCTTGCATATGACGTTGCATTACATATTGTACAGTGACACATGCAACTATATGGGATATAATAGTTATATGTGCAGTAGTGACTTACCAGGCAACTCCAGGCTCAGTGGTTGAGAGACACCCACCTCCACAATGTCAGCTAAGAATTGTGGATGCTGTTCTGACGGTGTCCCCAGGTTGGCCAGTAGCTCCTTGGTACATATGAGTGGGGGCTGGGTTGGTGGCCCACCACCTGTTGCACCTTGTTCCCTGGCAACTGCATTTGCACGCTGTTTTGCACATCTGATCAGGTCCGTGCAGTGTCTGCACACCTGCTGGTATGTGCGGTTATGGCCACCCACATTATTAACCCTCCTGCGAAGTTCCTGTCACAGGTCATCCCGCTGCTGTGCATCCTGTGGCACATGGCTAAACAGGACATCATAGTTGTCTTGGAGGTAAGGTATAAGGGCCTCATCCTTCAAGCGGGTATAGGCTGGAAGCCTTACTTGGGGCATATCTGGAAAACATAATGATGGAGACAAGTCACAGTATTTCAGAGATGCACAGAGATAAAGCTGCAGATACATGTGTATCACATTTATTACATATAAATAGTTGTCTTTGCAAATCTTCATGACACTGACACCACTGACATGTTTGTGTCACACATATGTGACACCTAATGGGGATTGTATATTATCACCATATATGTGTGTCCCCTGATTACATTGCTCATACTCCATGTGGATGCCGTCTTGATGTGGGCATGTCTGTTTGCCTGTACTGGTGTTCTTACCTATCAGCACCTGCCTGGATGTGTTCACATTAATACTGTCAACCTTGATGCTGTGTATATCTCACATATGAACATATACACTGCCTTAATGGTCAGGACTTGTGACAATGCAGACATGCACACGGAAGCCTTTACATGCATGTGTTTTGCCATATACATCTACACGGCACTGTACAGCAGTTCAGCATCCTGCCACATATCGCCTGTGTTGCACATATGATACACATGGGACACTGGCTAGCCTGATGGTATTTGCAGGGATGGTTATCAACTATAACATGTATGGCCAAGGTCATCTAGTAGTCTGTATGCCCCGGACCATGTATGAGCCTAGGATGTAAGGTTACCTAGCTGTATCCGACAGCTGAGTTTCCAACACAAGTTGAAGCAGTGCCACATAACTGATCCACACAGTTAATGATACATCTACCATGCGGTCATCACACCATGTCTGACAGAGGTAAAATGTGCAGCTTTGCTGGACAGGGTTGCATAGCATGGCAGGAGTATGTAACGTGTATGGCACAAGGATCTGTCCAGCATGTGGCGATCCTTGTACTAGGAATTTGGATGTCCATGACGTATGTATTTCAGATCAGGATATGTACGTGTAGCATGTCCAACATCACAGTGTTGGACATGTCTTTATGCAGGGTAGGCATCATGCTCCATAGTGGAGATGAGTATTGTGAAGGCTGGTGTCGGCCATCCAAACATGGCCAATACCCCTTAAAGGTGATCTGTGATCTGATATTGGTCACTTGAGTGATGAGTATGGCTGTGCAATGATCTCCATGTTCATGGATGGCACCCTATCATGACTAGGGTTGCCTCTTATGACTATATATTAGGCTTGGTGACGTCACTAGCTCAGGGAGATAAACTGCACAGCAGCATCCCTTACACACAGTGTCCATTATGTTCACCGCTGCCTAGGTGGTAGTTCAGGGATACAGGGTTATTAACCTAGCGGTGACAATGCAATATGCAGCTGTCAGATTGTGCACATATGTCACACACATCAACCAAAAAGCCCCTTCTGTGTGTTGTCCACAACACTGAGTCAGCTATTGCTCCTAGATCAGAGACATTCACATACTTACATAGGCAGATGCCTCCCATTTGTCTGTGTGGTATGGGCTACAATGAGGGGAAGTACAACAAATTAACCCTGTTTTACTGTAGCTGGCACTGGTGTGATATGCACATATTACTCAGACATGTTTTGTAGTGTTGGTTCTGTCAACAGTCCACTGGCAGAGCACTCCTGTGACATACAGAGGTACATCTAGTATACTGAGTGTAGATGGAACACAGTATGGGTGATGAAGTCCTATGACCTGCCACAGGTATGATATGCAGTGTGAAATCATCCGTACTGTCATCTACATCTGTACTGCTAACAACATATACGTTGATTAAGGTTCATGGACTTTCAGACCAGACTCAGCAGGGTAGTAGTGCAGTGCTTCCCATTATGAGTGGTGTCTCCACTTTGTGGGTTGTGATAACTGTTGGTGTGCACCATTCAGTGTTTTCACAGACTGACAGGAAGCTATGTTTTAGATGATGTGTATGTGTAGAGCAAACTGTTTTGCCATATGTGTATGGGTTCATAGGTTCATAGGTTGATACTGGGCTATCTGCCTTAGGGCATTTATAGCCAGAGTGTGTTTGGCTTTTGCCTCCCTTTTAGATTAGTTAAGGTCACAGAAGATAGCCCTTTTAAAGTTAGTTTACTGTGCCTCTGTCTAGCAAGGACATAGAAGAGATCCCAGGGGTAAACTTCGATCCCCCATGCACTCGTCAAGATTTCTCTTGAAAAGGGTCAGTGAGGGAATCTGCCTAACATGAATTGGGATCCTGTTCCAGAGTGAGGGGAGCCTTTGGGATATGAATCTGTCCCACCAGCATGTCCTATTTATTGCTGTGCTGAGGTTTAAGTCCCTGGAGCATGTAGCTCTAAGGGATTTGGATTTCCTGAGGTGGAGCATGTCCATTAATTCTGGGTTGGACATGGCTTTATATGTCAGGCATAGGTCGCCTCTGAGTAGGCGGTAAGCAACTGAGTAGAGCTGGTGTTTCTTTAGCTGAACTGCATAGGGCATCTGTTTGAGGCCCTTGATCCTCTTGGTGAGGTACTTTTGTGGTCTCTCCAGTTGCTGCAGTTGTCAGGTAAGGTACATCCCAAAGGGGGCATTGTATTCAATTATGGGCCTGATGAGTGATGAGTAGAGGGGCACAATGACCTCTCTTGATCTAGATGTGAACCCTTTTGTGATAAGGTGGGCTATATAGAAGGTCTTTCTAACCACTTTGGCAATGTGATTGTCAAAGGAGAGATTACTATCTACTTGGGTCCCCAAATCCCTAATTACTTCTTCCGCACTTAATGGATTATCACCTATGTGGTAATTTGTGGGCACTTTGTTTTTCCCAAAGGGGATGACTATGCACTTTTTGACATTTAGCTTGAGGCCATGGCTCTGGCACCAGGTATCAGTCTCTGTGAGACCTTTTTGGAGGATGCTTGTGTCAGCCAGGGAGTCGATTATGGCTCCTAGTTTGCAGTCATCTGCGAACTTGGTCAGCCATAGCCCTCTCATGTTAGCCTGTACCTCAGAGAAGTATATACCGAACAAGAGAGGTCCCAGGACTGAGCCTTCTGGGATGCCACTTGTAACTGGTTTTGAGTCTGACATGGCACCTGCAATTCTGGCCATGTGGGTTCTATCCCTGAGCCAGTTTGCAACCCATCTTGTGACATAGGGGTTGATATTTAAGCTGGTGAGCTTATTTATGATGCCCGAGTGGGGTATTGTGTCAAAGGCTTTTGCGAGGTCCAGGTAGGCTGTGTGGACTACCTTCCCTTCATCTATGGCCTTAGTAACTGTTTCAAAGATGTCAACTAGGTTTCAGAGGCAAGATGTGCCCTTAACAAAGCCGAATTGGGTAGGATCCAGTGTCTGGAGGTTCCCAATGTCTTTGTTTATGAGTTCCATGATGATACGCTCCATAGCTTTGCAGACCAGACTAGTCAGGCTTATGGGGCGATAGTTCCAGGGGTCCATTGTGGCACCACCTTTGTGGAGCAGGACCACTGTTGCTGTACGCCATTCTTTGGGTACATATCCTGTAGTAAGGCTGAGACTGAACAGTGACTTTATGTGAGGGTTCAGTTCTTCTTGGAGCTTGTGTAAGACACAGCCCGGGACACCGTCCGGTCCCATTGATGCTGAGTTCTTTGCTTTTGAGAGGGCAGCTTTCACCTGTGCATCTGTGATGTCAGGGAGACTACATTCTGTTGGGATGGACATTTGCTCTTTTGGGGGCGGAAGGGTTGAGAAGTTTGCACTGAACCTGTCTGCCAGGATGTTGGCAATGTCTGTGGGTTCAGTGTATTTTTTGTCATTTTGCACTAACTCAGAACATATCTGGGAGTTGCCACCCAGAGTCCTGACATAACTAAAGAAAGCCTTGTGGTTATCTTTAGCATCTTGTGCAATTTTTCTTTCGAAGCTGGCCTTGGATGATTTTATGAGGGATCGTAGTTGCTTGCTAGTACTGATCAGAGATGCCTTCCCTTTTTGGGATTTTGCTCTATCATGTAGTAGCTTCCTCCTTCTGTTGTATAGCTTATTTATGGCTGGGGTCCACCAGACAGGTCTCCTGCCTTTGGAAGAGTGAGTCTTGGTTTTATTTGGGATAGCACAGACCATGCATTCCTGTAGGTGTCCACATAATGCGTTTGTAAAGGATTCTGCGGTTTAGGCAGTATTCTTCACTGGCCCGGGGGCTTTGAAGGATTCCACCTCGGTTTTGAGAAGTGTGAAGTTTGCTTTTGAGACATTTTTCACCGTGGTTTCCTTGGCTGGGGGTGGGGATGGGATATGGATGTCCAGTGAGATTAATTTATGGTCTGATCTTACCAATGAGGGGTTTACCTCTTGTGTGGAACATAGAGTCCCCATATTGGTGATGACCAGGTCCAATATGTTGTCCCCTCTTGTGGGTGTGGCGATCAGTTGTTCTATAGCATTTGAGTTTATAAATTCTAGGAACCGTTGAGCTAGGGTATTGGGGCTTGAGTAGTTTTCCCAGTCAATGTTTGGGTAGTTGAAGTCACCCAATATTATGGTGTTTGGAGAGACCTTCATATTCTCCAGTGTTCTCAGGAATGCCGAGTGGGGTTCCTGAGTTTGGGAGGGTGGTCTGTAGCAGGCTACAAACTGAAAGGCAGTTTTGCCCACTGTTAGTTGCACATGGATGGGCTCTGATGCTTTGTGCAGTGCCACTAACCATGAGGTGTGGGTATCTTTGATGAATATGGATACACCTCCTCCTTTTGTGATTCGGTCTGAGTTTTGGGGCCGAAAAGCATGGTATGAGGTATAACCTGGTAGTGGGGTACTCTCAAGAGCCTTGAACCAGGTTTCTGTTACTGCACAGATATCGATATTCTCCATAGTGAGGAGAGCCTCGAGTGCGTGCATCTTGAGGTTTATACTTCTGGCGTTGAGCAGCATTACCCTTAGTTTTTTTTTTCCTTGTGTTGTCTCTGGAGGTGGGTTTGTCTTTTTAGCCTTGCCTAAAAAAGGCACTATGGGGGTGGCAAGAGCCTTAGCCAGTATTCGAAAGCCCAGAGGTGACAGGTGCAAGCCGTCCCTAGCGAAGCAACGTGGCTTGTCAAGCATGTCGTCCCAGGCTGACAGACACTGGATCCCCTTTGAATGACACCAATACTTTAGTCAATTGTTAAAATTGATCATTTAGTCTTTATACTGTGACATCATTCTTGGTGAGGGCAAGATGCTACTCAAGGTCAGGGTCATACCAGCCTGGGCTATATGATCAGAGAGCTCCTCTATGTCTATTTTCATATAGTCCAGGGAGGTATGTCTCAGGTCATTCACACCAGCATGGACAATGACAGAGTCATATTTGTACTTACTTTGGAGTGACCTGAGTGCTTGTGTTATGTGGCGGATCCTGGCACCCGACAGGCAGCTTACAGTGACCTTCTCCTTGTTCAGTCTGGTGAGTGGGACATCAGTGTGTCTGACAATAGAGTCACCTATTACAAGTGTATTAGGTGTGTTGTTTAGCCTTAAGGGATGTGACTGTGTGGCACACTGACTTTGTGAAATATGTGATACGTGGGTATTGCTGTGGGGTAGCGGTTGCTTGGATGTCTGCTTTGGAGGTCTCTGCTGCTTTGGCAGATTTTTATTTAGAGCCTCCGGGTATGTTTTTGTGTGTTTCTGTGTTTGGTTTGCTGATACGATAGGTCTATGTGAGACTGGATCTGTGGTGTGTGTGGTTTCCTTTTCCTCCTGACTGACTGTGCCAGTCCTGGGTTGAGAAAACTCAGCTTCCAGTTTAGCTGTATAGTTGCATCTCTCACATATATTTGAGCTTGTTGGGAGGATGAGAGGAATAGAGAGTGGTCTGTGTACATAAGGCAATTGTAACATTGTCTCAAGATTCCCAGATTCACTAGCTGGACTGGAGAGTAAACCTGAAACTGATCTTTGGACATGCCAGAGAAGTATAAGGAACTGATTTTTGACTGATCAGAATGGACCAATAGGGAGACTAGCACTTATAAAGAGTATGAGAGGGTGTAGTGCTTTAGTTTGTTAGTGTTTACTTATAAGATTACTTATAAGAGCAAGTGCAGGGCTTTAGAATGAAAACAGAGTGCTTACTTTGAGAGTTAGAACAGTTCTAAGGGAAAAAGAAAAGAGTAGACTTTGTGGAGCCGGGAATAGTTTAAAACCTGTTTAAGTGGCGCTGCCCGATGCTGCACTATGCGCAAAATCATGCAAAACCACGCAAATGTGGGTTTTAAACAGGGAAACTGAAAGAGATAGGAATTGACCCAAAACGGCCAATAAGCTACTAGTTTCTGGGCTGAGACCACTCCTCCAGGGACAGATAGGCTGCTCAAAGCTCCCCACTCTCACTGGTGAACAGAGAAGCTTCCTCCTATCCAAGTAAGGATATGGCAACACAGGAACCTATACCACAGTCCGGAATTCAGCAAGCCTGAACTCGACTAATCTTGTTCAGCAAAGGCGGGAAAAGAGAATTTTTTTTTTTTTCAGGAAACAGCAGAAAACCAGGGATGTGGACAGGTCCCATGCAGCCTGATTGCACCTTGTACCATCATAGTTATGGTTACAGGGGCTCTCTAGTGTACATGGATATGTGATTGTGTACCTGTTGGGGGGCAGTGTGTTTATGTTATCCAACACCCTATCTGTATGGCTTATTCATACTCAGCACTTGTTCAGAACATGTAAGCACTACATGAGCTACTAATTACTATAGCACTCAATCCTCCTCATTACCTACAGGTAAACACTGTTTATACTTACATTTCCCGCTTGCTTAGAGTAAAACAGCTCTTGAACACACTTTCCTCACATATCTAGTGGGAAATAGTTAAATATTCAGGCATGTTCAAGTGTCAATTCCCAGTGTTATCACCTGTCTATATGATGAATATGGGCATCATGAGGCAATATAGAAATTGTCTCGTGTACACAGTCAATACTCCCCTCCTAACATACAACACTACAACCTGTGGGAGATGCAGATATCTAGCCATGCTAGAGGTAAAGCTCTCTCCAACCCAGGCTGAACCTGACAATCATGTGGGGATGTTAAACGTTTGCACCACAACAAACTCATCACATAATCTCACTAGATCTCCACCACCACAGACCACACAAAAAAAGACTACAACTTTTGTGGAGCCTCTCAATACTACTCTGTCTAGGCAACAGAGAACTCCAAAGCAGAAATGCAGGCAGCCCCCATCCCCCAACACAACACCAATTACTTATAGCCTACAGACTCAGTGTGCCCATCAACCACAGCCAATAGGGTGATATAACGTACCCAACACACTAGTCATAGGTAACTCTATAGGCGGTCACACTGATGTCCCACTCAGCAGGCTACACAAGGTGATAACTACTGTCAGCTGCCTGTCGGGTAACAGGATCTGCAACATAACCTATGCACTCAGGTCACCCCTCAACAGGTACAATATGACTGTGTCATTCTCCATGTTAGTGTGAATGCACTGAGATGTATCTTCCTGGACTACATGTAAAAGAGACATGGAATAGCTCATTGATCTTGTAGCCCAGGCAGGTATCGCCTTAGCCCTGAGTAAGATTCTGCCATCATCCAGACTGATAATGCAGTGCAAGGACAAAATGATTCACTTCAACAATTGGCTATGCTTCTGGTGTCATTCCAAGGGTATCCAGTACCTGTATGCTTTGAATGACATGGTCGACAGAACACGATGCTTTGGCACATATGGCCTGTACCTGTCAGCCCTGAGACTCCGGATAATGGCTAAGGCTCTTGCTGCACCTATAGTGCCTGTTTTAGGCATGGTTCAAATAACATATTCACCACCATAACAGGAACAGGCAAGCAAAACCTGAGGTTAATGCTACTCAGTGCTTGAAGTTTTCATCTCAAACGCACTCACCTGAGGCACTCCTTGTAATTGATCACTTTGATATTTGTGCAGTGACTGGGACCTGCTTCTAGGCTCCTGAGAGCACCCCTGCACTACCAGGCTATTACTCATACCACACCTTTCAGTCATGTAACCAGGACTGGAACACCCACAGTGGAGGTGTGTCCATATTTCCTAAGGATATCCACACCTCCAGGCTGGTTGCTTAGCACAATGCATCAGAGGTTATCCAAGTGCAACTAACTCTGGCCATAACTGCTATGCAAATTGTAGCTTGTTACAGATCCCCCACCATATCCCACGGTTAACGGTCCTCACTTCTTGGTGTACTGGAAAGTAGGGTTCAAACAGACATACTACTGATGTACGACTGACACTACCCCACCATTAACTGGGATACCTACTCATGTACTGACACATTAGGCCAACGCTTTCTGGGATTCATAACCTCCAATCGCCTGGATCAACCTATCCATACCACCACCAGGGCCAACAATATCCTAGACCTGGTCATTACCAGCATGTGTGACTGGTGTTCCACACCGGGGTTATCTCCTCATTGGTCAGATCAGAAGGTACGCTAATCACCCTTGTTATCCACATCCCGGCACCACACCCTTTACGGAAAACACAGTACAATATTTCTACAAAGCTAACTTCAGGCTTTTTATGACAGCAGTAGTAAACATCATGACACCCGTGCAGATGGACAATACAGTTACAACCGCTGAATCATACACAACTGCACTTAATTAGCACTTACACGACTGCATGGATGATTCTATCCCAAACAGAACCATGACGGTACCCACCAGAAAATGGAGGCCACTCTGGTGGTCGACTGCCATGGACATAATGTACAACAGAAGGATGAGACTGTTGCAAAGTAGAGTACAATCCCATGAGTGGAGGAGCTCCCTGGTCAGTCTCAGTAAGAATCTGAGATCCCTTATCACATCCTCCAAAGCTAGCTACATAAACATAACCGTGACTAATTCTAAGGACTACCACAAAGCGTTCTAGAGGTATGTCACTACTCTTGATGGCGATACCCACATCTGCTCTGACATACAGCAGTAAGGACATCTGCTCTGACATACAGCAGTAAGGCACGAACATTACAGAACCGACTGATATTGGCAACATCCTGGCAGATAGGTTCAGTGCTAACTTTACACCCCTCTCACACCCTAAAGGGCCCATATCTATACAGGAATGATGCAGAGTCCCTGTGATCACAACTACGCAGTTCAAAGCTGCACTCTCTAAAGCCAGGAACACAGCATCCATGTGACCATACAGCATCCCAGGCTTAGATTTCCATGAACTTCAGAACAAAATGGCTCCCCACTTGGGCACCATATTCACTAATAGCCTTGTATCAGGCATTGTGGCCCCTGAATGGCACACAGCAACAGTTATCACACTCTACAAAGGTGGCACCACAATGGACCAGGGGAACTATTGCCCTATACTAGACTGTTCTGCAAGGCTATGGAGCACATCATCATAGATCTCATTCACAGAGACATTGGTGGCCTCCAAACCTTTGATCCCACCCGGTTTGGATTTGTTAGGGCCACACCATGGCTCCTAAACCTAGTAGAGTCCTTTGAGACAGTTACCAAGGCAGTAGATGAGGGTAAGGAGGTCCACACAGCCTACCTTGACCTCTCAAAGGCTTTCAACACCATTCCCCATTCTGGTATTGTCAACATACACATCCACCTGCACATTAACCCCTGTATCATGAGATGTTATGCAAAATGGCTCACGGACAGAACCCACACAGTGAGGGTAGCATACCCTAGGTCCTACTGTAAATCAGTTACAATTGGCGTCCCCCAGGCCTCGGTCATAGGGCCCCTCATGTTCGGTATATGCTTCTCTGAGGTACAGGCTAGCACAGGAGGACTTACCCTGAATAGATTTGCAGACAACTGCAAACTAGGGGCCATAATTGATTCCCCAGCTGATACAGACACCCTCCATAAGGGTGTCACTGGGACGGATACCTGGTGTCAATAACATGGCCTCAAGCTGCATGCCACAAGGTGCATAGACATCCCCTTTGGATTACACCAATCACCCGTGGATTATCACATAGGTGTTAGTCCCCTACATACATAAGGTGTAATAAGGGATCTTAGAACCCAAGTAGATAGCATTCACTCCTTCGATAACCATATTGCCAAGGTGGTGTGCATATCCTTTATGTGGCCCCCCTAATCTCTAATGGGTTTGTAGCCAGAACAAAGGCAGCCATTGTACCTCTCTACTCATGACTTATGAAACACATTAAAGGGTACAACACCCCATTTGGGATGTACCTTATGAGGCAACAGCAATGACTTTAAATACCACAACATTACCACACCAAGAGGAATACTGACCTCTGAAGGATGACATATGCAGCCCAACTACAGAAACCCCAGCTGTACTCGTTTGCATATTACATACTCAGAGGTGATCTCTGCTGAACATACAAGGCCCATGTCCAAAACAGTATTGATGGATATGCTCCACATAAGCAAAAGCCCCTGATAGCCACATGCTCTGGGATATGTACCCAAATGTAACGATGACTAGGACATGCTGGAGGGATACATTCCTGACCTGGACACTCACCATGCTTTGGAACATGATTCCTATGTACATCAGGCAGGGACCCTCACTAGCACTCTTCAAGAGATACCTCGATGGGTGGATGGGAGACAGATATGTACACCAGGTATCACTGCAGTGGCTCTGCTGTACAGAGGAGCAGGAAATGAATGGCTCTGCTGTTTACAGGCACAGGACACTAACCTAGGGAGGTGCCGCAAGTGAAAACACTGTAGTTAGGCTTACGAATGGCCATGGCCAGACAGCATAGTACCTAACATGTCCTTTGTACATGGATAATTAACTAGCTCTACCATTTCAATTAGCTATCATGCTGATACACTGTCTGGTGACTACAAGTCATATGTATCCTGTTATTGTGTATTGTACATTCCAATAGACTTACTTGATGTTTGCATAACATAACAGTAATGCTATGTAAAATGTTAGACATATCTACCTACAATACTGTACATTTCACATTTTTGCCACAATATCCCACAATGCAAATCATAATTGCACAGCAGGACCACCTTAGACATGTTATTCTCAGTTATATGCCCATACATATGCCTGCTGTTACAGTATATCAACACATACTATCCCCTGTTATGGCACATACTTGTTGGACCAGCCCTGCCACTGACAGCGGCTGGAGTGGAATTGTTGTGTTCAAAGTCCTTATATAGCATCCCTTGTGGTGTATGAGGTGTTTACCTTGTGGCCCACAGCAGTACACACAATTTCTACGAGCGTTACTATGCTCAACAATACATCACTACATAATACCTTTTCCCACTATATGCATTGCGTACACTTTAATTATTACAGAACAGGTACTACATACACTGACATACTGAGTGTTCTACATACCTTATTAGTATCCCGTGTTGACGGTAATATAAGTCCTATTCATTTTCTGTTGTAATGTTTATCTGGTATGTACATACGGTTTGAATGTATGACAAGCCATCCTTTTATACTTAGATATCAGTAACATGTGGTATCCTGCCACAAATTGGTGTTCCGGAGTAGATGATTACATGCACATCAGCTGTGCAACTACTCCATTAGCCAATGACATGGCAACAGTGGGGTATAATTGAATACTCCACTTGGGCGTGGTCCCTTTGCCCTACATTTGAGGAAGACGGCCTGGATGTGTTATTTGTGATGAATTGCAACAGCTGTATGGAGATACATAGAGATATATTAACTTCATGGCCCCTGTGGATTGTGTGTAATGGCTAGAGGATGTAGATCTACATGTGGGTCTAGCTGTTATATCAGCCATCTGATATGGGATTATTGCAACCAAACCTTGTAACATCGGCATCTGTTTCATTGTACAACAGCAACAATTTCACATAGGGCCATAATAGTGTGTCTCTGACAAGGTATGTTAAGGCTTCTGCAGATGTCAAAGAGTGATTGGATGTTTGTGATGTTATTACAGTCTGTATTGCAATTGCTTCAGGTGTGGGGGAGATGTAGGTGGGTGTACATAGCAGATGCAGGTGTGTAGGAACTGCATTTATACATATTCGATATGTGTGTGAGGGCTCCTTCCCTATTTGAAGACCTGTCCTTTTGTAGACTAATACTATGGTAATTGCAGGCTTATACATTAAGCCATTGTTAATTGGTTCCTGTATTGCATGCAGGTGATGTTAATCCTTCAATCCCTTCGGAAATACATCGGTATGCAATGAAATGTTGCTACATGAAAGCTGTCTCGTGTATTTCTGTCACAGATATTTGCACTCATTGGAGTTGTGTTGATGACTAAACCTCTTTGGCTTGGGTTGCCACCTTTTTAAATGGCCATAGTGGGACATTTGCAGGACACACATCAGATTTTAGAGGCTGACACATACACATGGTCAGTACAAAGTATAGCACTTTACATTTATGCCTATATAAAAGCTTATATTCCTGTAGCGGTTTATTTGCTTATCCTGTTTCTTGTTACATGTAGGTATTTTAGATACAGATGACTATTTTCTGCAACAATTACATTAAATATGGAACATGCCAAATGTCTCGAGATTGTAGGACATTAGTATTTGTACTCATTTTGGTCAGGATGCTACCGCACATGGAGGACTGCCCCTCACAAGGTGGGACAGGTGGTAACCCTATCTTTGGCTCATGTCCATAGCACATATTTGTAATAGTGTATAGACATATATACTCTCCACATCCTTTGTTCATAACGTTCAGTCGTGGTTGAATGTGTGATTGCTATGGTCCATATTATGCACATATTTGAAGACTTCAACCGCTGTATACAGCATACTCACTGATTCAGGAACACACACACTTCCAATGACCACATTACTGTTCCCAGACTCCCAAACCCCACAATACTGAACACTCAAACTCGCGACAGTCAAACTCCCGGAACTTACACAAATACAGAACACACACATGCACACACAGACACACTGCTACCCATCACATCCAAACAAACCATCCTACACTACGTATGGCCAGGTGACCATGCCCCCATACACCCCCATGTGGGTGGCTGCGCTGCCCCCAGACCACACCTACTTTAACAATCTACCTCCGAGATAGCACAAACAGACACATGAAGCAAACCGCACACACAGATTACAGTCCCCCGGAAACACACACCACATTTAGAGCACACAATTACACACACTACAGCAATCAGAAACACACTTACACACAGTACCTACCTGAACCGCAGCACCAGAAGCACTAACTAAATGTCCCTTAAAATCATGATAATAGTACTCGAGGTTCTGGTGTTCCGGTACTGTGGTCTTTCATTTCTTTAAGCCTTGTGATTACGCGCCTTGGTATGTAAAGCATTCGGTATTTGGTAGTATCCTATTTATATGTACCTCCATGGTTGTGTAGATGTTGTTAACCTATCTATATATTTGTATATATATGTATAGCCATATATATCGACATATATCTCTCTATCACCCTTTCTCTCTCTGTATTTTATATATATATATATATATATATATATATATATATATATATATATATATAGAGAGAGAGAGAGAGAGAGAGTTCACCTTTTGTTGGGTACATGGCGGTGTGTACTATTTCCCGAGAGCCGCCCTTTTGTGTTTTAACTTGTCATAATACACACCTGCCGTTGGTACATCTCAGGTAGCTTAGTGGTAGGTTATTGTGAAGATTGTGTACATGGTTGCGTGTTCTACTCCTGGCAGTGGTCGTTTTACCTCTCAGAGCAGGCACTATTAGTACAAGGGTAAATAATGCACATTTCAGCGGTTCTGGGCAGCTTTGCCTGTGATCTGCACGATATTCAGCAAAGGTTAGACCTGTGTTGCGCATATCAGTGTAGTCATGTTTAAATGCCGCTTACCAGCACTTAGCGCAAAAACCCGCTAACATGTGCTTACACGTGCTCTAATGACCTGCATCCAACATCCATTATTTGCGACATCAGAATTACGTAACAGCCCTTACAGGTCATGGAACCGGGACCATGCACAAGACAGTCAGTGGCTTTACCACTGAGTCATCTGGGATATGTACAAGTGTTATGGTGTTTAATATGTAGAGTGTACTACGGCTGTTCCTCCATACTGCAAACAAATGTGTAACTCAGTTGGTGTACATATGGATGATACCTATTAATGGTATGTCCAAGTGATGCTTAATGGATATGCTCCAGCTATGGGAATCCATGTCACGGTGAGCCACACACTGTAATGTGCTACACCTTGCCACTACCATAACTGGAGAATGCTGGGGTGACAGACACCTGTCATGGGTACTCCCCATGCTTTGGAACTACATCCCTGATTACATTATATGGAGCCCCTCATTAACACACCAGGGAATCCTTGCAGAGTGGGTGAGGAACAGTGGTTACACCTCAGGGATCCTGTAATTGGCTCTGCTTCACAGAGGGACAGTTAGTTAATCAATGGGATGGCAGCAGCAGACACAGTTTGGCTAGGCTTATGAATGGCCTCTGACAGTTAGCCATGTACCTACCGATGTACCTAGGAACCTCTACATACAGTATCAACACATGCTGTTAGCTTAATTTACTGTTCAGGTATTGACTTACCTTGTGTCAATAGCAGTTGTGTGTGCAATAGTTGAGGGCTGCCTATGTAGGATGCACACAGTAGCCACTTATACATGACAATTTACAGGTGGTCGTGTGTGTGTGCCATCCCTTTTACTGTGTGTGCAGGTGGAGAAGTGTGTCAGTCCATAGGGGTCTACACTGTCAGTGTATGTGCTATACATTCCATCTTTGCCAAGGCATGGGCATACTGGGCATGCCTCCATCTGCCTACTGGGGCTGGCACAGGGTGTTCGTGGTCTGAATCCCTCTGTGCCTGTGGTGCCCTTGGCAATTGTGGTGGGCTGTGAGGGCCTTCACCATTATGTCCCTGCTGCAGGTGTTTCCGCAGGATCATATAATGTAGCATGGCATGTACTATGAATATGTGGACACACATGCCTGGAGAGTACTGAAAGGCTCCACCAGATATGTTCAAGCAATGGAACTGTGATTTCAGCATCCCAAACACATGCTCTATGATGATTCTAGTTTGTGCGTGTGCCTCATTATGGCGTTCTTGCATGAGTGTGTGTGCATTTCTGATGGGAGTCATCATCCACGGCTCCAGTGCATAGCCATCATCCCCACAAGGTGGCCATATGGGCTGTCCCCACTGACAAATATCTGGTACAGCTGTGAGGCATGCCAGATGTGGAAGTCATGGTAGCTTCCAGAGCTGCCAGCACACACGTCCATGATAATGCCCTGGACATTGCACATGACCTGGCAGTTGATGGAGTGGTATCCCTTGCGGTTTATGTAGCGCCCACCATGGTCACCGGGTGGTGAATTGATGTGTATGTGCATGCAGTCTATTGCACCCAGTACCTCAGGATAGTCTGCCTCATGGTGGAAGAGGCGCATATTGCTGGCCAACTCCTCCTGAGTTCGGGGGAAGTATATATGCTCATTGGCATGTGGTAACATGGCATCCAGGAACTGGTGGAGTACCCTGAATGCTGATGCCTGTGAGATCCCCATGATATCTCCAGTTAGCCTTTGAAAGGTACCTGTGGCTAGTGTTCTCAAGCTTACACATACCTTCATGTCCACTGGGATGGGTTCCCCTCTATTGTTTCTGGCTCTGAGGCATGGCTGGTGCAGCTCAATGATTTGCTGTATGATGTCCCTGTCCACCCTGTAACACTCTACTATCTGCAGATCATGTAGCCCTTGGTAGGTTACCCTTGATCTGAACACTCTTCTCCTCCTCCGATGCCTGAGGTGGTTGTCAGCATCATCCTCCACACCACCTTCAGTCTCCAACACATGCTGATGAATCACAGCTATGGAGGCTCCCAACATGTACATTGTAAAAGTTCCCCATCTGTTTACACCGATGGTGCAGTGTTTGGGAATACAAGAGTGTGTGTGAGGTGCCTTCACACTTTATACTATTGTGCTTTGGAAGCTGATGATGTCATACATTCCGAGCTGCAGGGTATCTTACTTATGTGTTTTACCACAGGTACTGCTATTGTGGTGCCTTTGGTGTTGAATTACACTTGGCTGCCATGGATCACCTCTTGCCCTTGCCTTCATTTTTCAAACCGATTCCCCTTCCATTGTCAGGCATGCATCCAGCAGCCTACTTTCTTGTTTTGTACTTTCCCAACCCAGGATTGTGTTGCAAAATGTGCTCTATAGCCGATCTACTGCAGGTTTGTTTTGCTCTGCTGTGACAGTTCTCTTTACTTTGCAATCCGGCACCTCCCATTTCCTGTTCTGCAGGCTGCTGCTAGCAGCCTTGTTAGCTACCGTCAATGGCCCACTGTGAGTTAATAGGTGTTAATTACTCAGTTGTACTCCAATTACCCTGCTGTGGCATTTCCTTATTGTCTTCCCATATCCTTCATGTTTCAGCTCTGGTGCTTGCCGCGCACAGCCGTTTACCAGGTTTCAAGTGCTTTGTCATCAGTGTACACATGCACTTTCAGTCACCTTGTGTGCTCTCAGCTAAGCAAAGCTAGGGCTACATCCACACCCCTATCCTGCGGCTTTGCTTAGCAATGGGCAACCCGGATTAGCAATGCTCCAATGTGCTTACAGGTACGGTGGCACACCCCTCTGCTGATGTCATGTATACCTCCAGGCCACTCCTTGGTGTTATACTGCTAGGACATGTGGTACAGCCTTACGCCAGCAAGGAGTTTGCGATTCAGTATTACTTACCTCATTTGCATGGCATTGACTACTAATTCATAGTTACCATGCTGAACACTGTCAAAGACCCTTAGCAACCCTTGCGCCTTGGTTGTGGTGTACCATGCATACCATTGACTATTATAGCAAAATCATGATTTGTGTTACATAGCAGTTTTATGACATCTATATATATTTTCCTTGTGTTCCCATTTGGGCACACATGCCCTGTGATTGTTTGCGTTAGTGTGGCCATGACATTAAATTTTACTTTTTATGTGTTGTGCATGTTTTTTTATGCCATTGGCTGTATATTTAGCCATTGCCATATGTTAAATTTGTAATATGTAAGTTTGGTCCACGTTCATGGCTCCGATGTTCTTTTTGAAAAATGTAAATCGTTTTTTTTTTGTTTACATTTCTGTATGCTTACGCTACGCCTGCACCACTTCATGAATTGCTATGTACCTTCATTTGCATGCTGCACTACTGCACATGGGGTGATTAGCATACATGCGCCAAGAGCTGCGCAGCACTGGCGTACGCTGGTAGTGCACTTCGAATTGGATCGTACCTGAATCGCTTGGTGGCCATATTTGGCATTAGACCACCTATGCTATGCCTGCACCTGGCACAAGCTTCATGAATCCTGGGGATAGACTGTTCTTAACATACTTAAAATTCATCTTTAACAGTATCCTGTTGCTAAAAAAGGATCACTCATTTTTACTTTATTGGTATCTCTTCAAATCACTTTGGTCAAGGTACAAATCACCTAGAGCTGTTTTCCATTAGGGCTAATTTATCATTTCTTTGTGACTAAAATATTAAAATGATAAATTCTTACAGACAGAGTTCATGCACTGTTAAATTGCAACATTTACAAAATTTGGTGTCACCTCTAATAATCAACTAGAACTTTAAATAACAGATGCTTAGTAAAAGAAATTACAATTTAAAATTTACTTTGTTAATAGTGTGACTTTTAATGTGTTGAGCTGAGTATCATCAGACAAATGAAAAAGTATGGATTCAGTTACAAATAATAGTAGAAACATTAATTTTATCCATATAAGCCAATGTTTTTGTTCACTTAGTGTGGCTTTCATCATTTTTCCTAAACATTTTTACTGTGATGGTGGCATTCACAACCATGAAGGTAAAATGTAAAAGATTTTACATTTTTTGGTTTTTAGCTGCTAACAATATTATTGGTTTTGATACTTTGCATAGTGCTGAATAAAATAATATGAAAAATGAGCGTTAAACTTCACATGTATTATTTGTCACATAGAGAAAAAAACCTGCATATGGAGTTTGTTTCTTCTACAGAAGTTTTAGCATATGAAAAATACACATTTTGTTTTATAAATGAAGTTTGGCAATAAACTAAGTTGTCCCGGGACATCTTCATGGAGGTGGGGTTAGGTTAATATTAGAGGGAGTTAAGTGGGTTGGGGAGTTGAAAGGGTTAAGTGGAGGCAGGGATGGTTGGGAGGAAATCAGATAATGATGGGGAGGGGCTTAAGAGGTTTAGTCTAGTGTAGTTGGGTTAAGCAATCACATTTTGGCATGAACTTGTTAAGGCAAGATATGTCCATGACGACCTGTAAGTTTCTGGGTGGAAAAGGTAGGCCTTAGGTTATTGATTGGTGGGCAGCACACATATACATGTATAGTTAGATAGATATGGGTATACATATATATTATATATCATTTTTATTTTTTTTGGGGGGGCAGACAGGGGTATTTTGGTAAGGGGTATCTGGGCCATGGTGTGGCAGAGGCTTAGGGTGCATTTCATTGGGGCTCTTCTTCTGGTCAGGATAGGGCAGTGTACTGGCACTCTCATTTGTGTTCTTTAACCTGTCACGCTCATGGCTTTTTACCTTTGTTTGCTCCAGTGGTGATGGGTGGTGTAGTTTTGGCTCATCGGTGGTCTAGGGGTATGGTTGCTTGGTTGGTCGGACTGTTTTGAGGCTGAGAAGTGGCATGTAGTATTGTTTAACCTGGTGGCTAGGGTTTCATAGCTCTACTCTGCGCAGAATATCCAAACCGGACTATATTTTGCTTCGTGCTTTGGATTGTCCTCAGAATACAGTGGTTTCCTGGCAGGTTAGTGATACAGCATGTTGGGCTGAAGTTGTTCAGACTTCGTATACTTCAGAGAATGCATGCTAAGAGAACTCCTGCTGTTTCATCGAGTTCAAAGTTTTTACATACGTTATTTGAATCAACAGTGTTGGAGTCATTAGTAGGTGTGGGGAAGCAGCTCGACAATGCCTCTTTACATTGCACTAATTTCTGGTGAGGGGAATCAGTAATCGCGGCAACAGGTGAGTTTTGGAGCTTATCTTCACTAATAAAATATATGCAAACTCCAGATCTGATGTCCTAGCAACCTTTTTAGGTTGGGAACAAGATGGTGTTTGCTTTTTTTTTTTTTTTTTTTTTTTGCGGGCTTGGTGGTGCATATGTCGCGCATGCTCATCGTAGGCCAACTGGTCGAGGGGAAAGGGGGCAATGATGATTAGCATAGCTGTGCCCTGCTTGCAGAATGGCAATCACTCCTCTAATGTTGCAGTTAAATATTAAGTAACTGTTCACACACACGCACACACACACACACACACACACACACACACACACACACACACACACACACACACACACACACACACACACACACCACACACACACAAAAAAAAAAACGACTTTCGCAGAACCAGACTCATTCTTAAAATACGATGTAAATAGTAGTGACCACTTTGGAGCATGCGTGTGGCCTGAGTGGTGTTTGTGGGGGAGCTATTGCTGTGCGCTCTCTTGTTGGCAGGAAGAGTGGCGCGAGTACAATGACAGATTTGGGAACTTGCTGGTAGTGTGCTGATTGGTGTTGCAGCTCTGTGACCATGGAGTTGATGCTTGGACTAGGTATCATGCGGGTCTCCGCTGGGGGTGAGTCACTGGCTTGGTTGGGCTGGCCAGGTCAATGGGCGTAAAAAATAAAAAATAAGAGAAAGATGCTGTATGCTAGTGGTGGTGTGGGCAGGGCGGAGGTGAATCCTGGTGCATTGGCGGCACTCTAAGTTTGGTGGAGAGGGATTTTGAATGAGTCCCTATTTGTTATTTGGTCCCCTCCCATGTTTGGTGATGGGAGGCTCGGTTTTGGTTTCGGGTCTTGGGCTTTGGTGGGCTTGTTTTGCTCTGCCTCTCCATCGAGGCGTGTGGCCGCTCGCTGATTGGATGGGTTTAGTACTTTTGGTGGTCATGACAGAAAGGGGAAAAACATGGAGACGATACATTTCACTGCACCTTCTGGGGTCTCTATTAGCTGGAGTGGTCAGCTCCCTTGTCATCACGACTCAAAAAAAAAAAAAAGTTTGTGCATATAAACTCATATAAAGTTTTAAACACACACTGTGGTTGTGTTTGGATTCCCCTACAACGAGTGCACCATCCGCGTCTGAAGCCATCACGGTTTCAAACGACAATGCAATAAACATTGAATTCCTTAAATATTTGCTCACAGAACACTAGTTACACTAACCTAAACATTGTCCTTGCTACTTAAACTGCCCTGTTCTCTTTGTACAGGTTGTAACTTTGAGGGGCTCTGTATACTTCCCAGATTCTTGGAGCAAGAAATCTGGACAAAGCCATAAATAAAAGTGGGGCAGAGGCCTGAAAGTATGGACAGTTTTAAATATTTCTCATACAAACTGATAGATAAAGTTTATCTTTGGGCTGTTATCAAACAATAGGCCACTGCACACAATTTTAGCCTCAAGCAAACATGCATGTGTTCTTTGAAACACTTTTCGGATTGTATTGGTTGCATGTAGTTTGTGGTGCAGGTCAGTGTATTGGCTGTGCAGCTGAGGAACAGGTTCACCCCAGGGACAGTAAGGTTGGAATAGGAACTTGGGTATATATGTGCTGAGAATTAACAAATTTTCTTTCTTTGCAGGTGGGGACAGCAGAGTGGGCAGAGATCGGTGACCTGCAGGAAGTGAGTTCTACAGGTGAAGATGCAAGTATTGGTGGTGTCTTCATGGATAGATGGTGCACAAAGTGAACAAGAGTTGCTAGTCTGCAAGAGGTGGTTAAAGGTAATTGACGCTGATGGGGTGGATGTGCCGGTTACTAGAGTTGTGCACAATGAGGACATAGGTAATCTTATGTTGTTCAGTGTCCATTAATCCATGGTGGAATTGGTGGATTCAGGTAGTGTGTGGGCAGGTGAAGAGGGAGCATGGGTAGATGTAACCCCACTAATTATTTAGGATAAATAATTCTCTAGTTCTCAGCTTTTGCCTCAGTCACTTATGGGTTGTACACATATGGAGTTAATTAATTAGAGTTTGAGGGTAGTGGTAAAGTTCCTGCTAGGATACTACAGGAGCCAGGCTTGGGGAATGATTCTGGGAGTGTTGTGCAGTCCATAGAGCAGCAGTTTTGTGGTCTGGAGAGCAGTTATGTGTGTAATGGGGCCTTGTTTTATCAACTCAACTGTACAGATTTCCATTGAATGCCCATATTTGGCTTGTTTCTTCAAATATTCATATTACCGCAACCTGTTCTACCAACCTTTTTAAGTTTGTGAGAGGAATATTTCAAATACTACCTGATTGTATTGATAAGCTGCTAGTCAGTTATTAGGTTTGCTGCATGGTTTCATAGTATGTTGTTAGTGTGCCTCAACTGGAGATGGAAGCCTAGGAGCTAGACAGGTGGCTTTACAATAAAAGTTAGCTTGGCTTATACAGGGCTCTAATTGATGTGGTCTGGAACTGCAATGTTACCCTGGTTGTGGATATTGATAGCTCCCTTCATGTGTGGGGTTTGGTTTAACATACTCGACTGGTAGTTAAATTTATATTGGGTATTGGGTAGGGTCATTGGAAGCATAGCTGCGATGTGGCTGCTTTGTCATAGATGGGAGTGGTGGTGGTACATTCCTTCCCGGGTTGACAGGATAGGTTGTCCTTGAAGATGTTTTGGAAGGTGTTATGTATTTTGGATGCTTACATGTCCTTTTATTTCTTGCAGATGGGATCTCGGAATGCTGCGGCTGTAATTTGGAATAAGTGGGTATAAGGTGGAGCCTTTTTATTATTATTAGAGGGTTTAATTTTGTCCTTTTCATTGTAGATGGTGGTGTGATGAGTACCAGTTGGGTTTTCGGGAACTAGGTCAAGGGGTGCTGGTTTTCTGACAGCTAAGGTAGGACATTAAAGTCGGAGTTAGACTGCTCCCTATGGTAATCGAGTTGTTGCACATACAGAACTGGGTAGTGGGTGGGCTAAGGTGATATGCTATGATTAACAGGGTCTTTGGTGTGAGACTTGCTACTAGTTGTTTGACTGGGTGCCATCTTGAGTTCAGTGGGTTATAGTTTATGGTTTTGTTGTGGTTATAGGCTGTCAATACATTCAGGTTGAGCCATGATTTCAGCTTTGAAGGCAGCGGGCTAAAGGGTATGTGTTCTCTTGGTGTGGATGTTCCGGTGTTACAACGGGATCATGGTAATCCTACTTTATTTAATTTCAATGAGGTGTGTCTCAGTGATGGTTTGGCAAAGGGGTTTATGACAGGATTCTAAGGTGCTTTACAGATGATGGGTACACCAAATGATGTTTGGCTTGACCCTTCCCTTATGGGAAGTGGATTGAACAATTTTCGGTAGAAGGGAGGGGGGTCAGCCGGGTCAGGCTGGTTGGCGTAAAGAGGGATAGGCTTGCCCTCTTCTGTTCCCCCTCTG
>NC_056728.1:1483990778-1484150778 GCF_019279795.1 Protopterus annectens | reverse complement strand
CTTTGAAAATCTGGTAAGGGGTCTCTGCACTGTGGATTCTACTACGCCAACTGCTTTAAGATTGTGAGTGGCGTTATCTAATCTTCCTTAGCAACCTTAAGTTTTTGAAAAAAGGGTATATAACTTAAGGAGATCTTACTCAAAACTTTTCATCTTCAATAAAGTCAGAATTGGAATTCTAAAAGCTCTTTTTTTTTTCTTTTTTCGCATTGAATGAAAAGAACTGCAGAGCTGAATCAACACATATGGAAAGACTTACATTTCCGACAGGTTCTAGCAGATTCATCTTGTGAAACAGAACATAGAGAATACTGAACAAATAATGACGAAGGATCTATAAATTTATCTGAAACAGGCTGACAGGGTATTCAGCTTTATGAGAAGCAGTGGGTATTTTATTCTGGTTTAAGCTCCTCATGACCTTCTGTTCTCAGCTGTAGTAATTCATGGATCATAAAGTGCTAGTTCTCTTACAGAGCTGTTTCATTATTAGTTTTATAGAAGCTGTTCTTTGTAACTTTTCTTGAAACTTCGTCTCACACTTTTTATAAACTCTGCATAAGCATTTTCTTTCACCACATTGCAGTAAGAGACTGATAAACAGATTTTTTTAGCGATTCAATGATGAAGGCCAAGCTCTGAGGAATAATTAATTGCAGCTGCTAATATTAATACTACAGACATGATAAATGACATAATCCCTCATAAGGCTTTTGAAAAACATCATTAATGATGGAACAGTTTAGAGGGACTGGTCTAAAGCAAATATTTTTCATTTAAAACTTATGTAGCGAGGAAAAGTGAAGTAGCTATGACCTTGTAGTCCATAGCTGTTATTTAACAATCCAGGCGCCTAGCATCAATGATCCCATTATCACTTCTTAATTCCTTCTTTTCCTGTGTCATCATTAATCAAGATTTCAGGATGACCACCATTAGGCTGGCACTCAGATGCCTCTTCTGACAGCCAAAGTCTATGGAAAGGGTTTTGTATTTTCATTTGGTTATTACACAACCTATGACTGACCCAGTGTAATGACATAATAAGAGTAGCGTTATGTTTTCACATGCTTACCTGCATAATTTTTTCCAGAGGTGAAGATTTTGTGCACCACTCCTGCAGTATTTCTGTTAGCCAGTCAATGACAGTAATGTAGCACTGGAAATCTTATTTTCAAAATGAGAAAGTAGGTCACTGGCTCATCACCCACAACTTTCACTCTTTTAGGTAGGACATTTGGCAGACTTGTGTTACTAATGATATAATTAGATCCTCAACTTTCATCACAGGTAAGCAGTTCACACTAATCTTAGAGTATTCCGAGAGAGTTTATTTTATTTTATTTTACTATTTTAAACTTGTTAATGAAGTTGGTAAGACTGGTCAGTGAACCATTTTCAGCTACAACTCAAGTACAAGACATGGACAATAGAAAATCATAGCATTACATTTCATTTTTCACAAATATAAGTATACCACATTTTGAAGAGTTTTATATGGACATTAACTAAATGGCAGCAAAGACACAGCTGCTCTTATAAGTATCCATGCAACCATTCTCAAACCATTTTCCCATTTTGCACATAGGGTCAGGGTGTCACTTCCACATTGACCATCATCTTAAGCTAAGGTTTACACTGCTGGGTGGCTAGCTCTGCCACAGTAGTTCATTCGCACCACTCATTCATGCACACTCTCACCTATGGCCAGTTTAGATTGTGCAATCCACCTACTGCATGTCTTTGGAATGTGGGAGGAAACGGGAGCACCTGGAGAAAACCCATGTGACAGCAATGAGAACATGCAGACTCTGCACAGAAGGCACCCCAGCGTAGAACTGAACTGGAGAACCTCTTGCTGTGAGGCAACAATGCTAACCACTGCACCACTATAGATTATATATATATATATATATATATATATATATATATATATATATATATATATATAATGGATGGAGACAGTTGTCATTAGTAATAAGATTACCTAGCTAGAAGATAGTTCCAGTTTGCTGGGACTAACTATTGAATAGTGTCTCCTTTATCTTAGCAATATTAGGGTTTTTATAAGGCTAGATAATTGTTGGTATTGTCCCTGAGGCCATAAAGGAAGTAGTTGATATGTAGTCTATTTAGATGTATAATAATTACAGAAAAGCTTAAATGGGGATATACAACACAGTATTTAGGTTCTGGCAGAAGCCATTTTGTTGCTGCGATGGCTAAGCAATGATGTTCATACTCTGGCAGATGCTGATGAATATACATGGTTATTTATGGTTTAACTTTCAGGTCAAAGAATTTAATATATTTTTAGGGAAAGCATATTGTCCCAGTCCACTTCAGTAAATACACCACACCAAATGGTGTTTGATGACCTTGATTAAACTTCCATAAACATAACCTTATTGAACAATATTGATCACAGCACAAACATTCATATTACCATTTACTAGGGCAGCATAACCTCCCTCACCCTAACCAAATAAGCAGTTTCCACACCTGCACTCACTTACTTTTACTTATCAAGCAGCGCTCTTTCCTCTGCTCACTTACCTTTACTTATCAAGCAGCATCCCACCACTCACTTTCATTCCCCAACTCATTGAATTAAACACCCAACACCAGAAGGGGAACAGAAGAGGAAAAAGCCTGCCCCTTTTCTCCACATAAACACCAAATGTATAAAATAACCACATAATCCTTAAAGTTCCTAAAATTGGGTGGGAGGGGGGAAAGGTAGCAAGTTCACGTTAAAACTTGATCCCTTTTCCTGATACACTCAAACAAAACCATTTAAGCCCCTCCTTCCCCTTACCTCATTTCCTCTCAACCCTCCTACTTTCCCAGTTTAATCCTTCCATCCTCCCCACACTAACTGTCTTCCACTACCATCTTACCTTGCATTGCTATTCCTTCCTGACCCTCACACGAAGATGTCCCTGGGCAAATGGGTTTGTTCCCAAACCTCATTCATCCCAGTTCCCTTCAATAAATACACCACACCAAATGACATTTGATGACCTTTATTAAACCTCCATAAAAATAACTTTATTAAATAATATTTTAATTTATTAATCACAGCATGAACATCCATATAACCATTTACTAAGGCAGCATAACCTCATTCACCCTAACCAAATATGCAGCACCCTCACCTCCACTTGCTTAATTTTACTTATCAAGAATGACCCTCTTCTCTGGCAACCTGCCTGATATAGGCTTTCCCCCCTTATTCATTCCAAAACCTTCAGAAAACCCTCCAAAACAAACCTAAGTGTACATTAAAGATGTCTAAACCAAAATCATTCAGGTATATTCCATCCTCTCTGAAACAAACTTGATCCCTGTCATCAACATTGCAATACCCTATCATATAAATACCTCAGTCGCTATCACCTGTCATTCTTCATACTATCAACCTTACCCCAACACTTCAACATACTAACTACAGTCCAGAATTTAGTAAAGTCACGTAACCCTGCCACCCATGCAATTATACTAATCACAGCTAAGTCCACCTTGACCAACTGAACTGCCTTACCTTGTTCCCAGAAATGAACCAAATATTTTAACAACAATCCTTCCCACCAAACTCCTTCCTCCTCAGGCAGCTACAATACAAATTTAACAAAATCTCACAACGTCCTACCATATGTCTTTCTTTTGAAGCTGCCCAGGTTTCCTGTACTAAACATCTGATCATTCCAAGCTAATCCGACACCTCATTTGGTAACACTAGTAGCTCATCCCACTGCTATAGTGACCAAATGAAAATTAAATCTTTTTCCCTGCAAATTCTCCTTTACAGACCTTCACCACCAGCTAAATTGGAACCAACTCCAAATAGTCAAAATCCATTATCCAATCATCCTTCCCTCCTGCATATCAATGAGCCACAAACCATCCCCCCAAAATAAGACCCCATCCTAATACTTCCTGCCACATTTGTAAACAATTGCAAATCCTCTTGAACAATCCAATCCATCTGACAATAGCCATACCTTTAAACTGATGCAAAAGAGGCAACCACAATGCTAAATCAGCAAACATCTACTTATTAACCCTCATCCAATGATGTTTGCTCCCATCCCCCATGCAATAAAAGGCCAGTAACCCACAAAAGGAATGACCTGAGTGAACTGCACCTTAATCCACACCTTGTCCCTGGATTTCCCACTGAATCTTTTCTTTCAAACATGTGATCTTTGCATCTTGTAAACAAAACAAACCATGGCCTGCATACACCAGCAATCCCAAAAAACAATGCCTTGCTTTAGTCTTCCAACTGCTGCATAACTATCAGAAAGAACAGTTCCTCACACATCCTGAAAAACACATGCATATCTTCCAATGCTCCATCAAACCCTACTCTTAAGAAGTCATCCAGATAATGTACCGGCTTCTGGATACCTGCACCCCACTACTGCTAAATCCAATGGAGAGCAGTGCTAAACCTCTCAAAGTATCACAGACAACAGAGCATCCCATTGGCATAGACTTATCAAATTAAAACTTAAACTCAACCACCCTGCCCAGAAACAGCCACTCTTCCTCGCAAACCAGTAATAAATGAAAAATGGATTCAGTATCTATTTTCACCAAGCATGGGTCCATAAGCTCCTGAATGACATGCCCTGCATCATCCAAGGACTCATAACTGACATTTGAGTCATCTCCTGAAATAAAATCATGCGCAGAATTCCCCTTGAGATAAGACCAATGGTGAATCAAATGAAATTCTCTACTGACTGCTTAGGAACCAACCCCACTGGATAAACCTTAAAGCTGTTAAAGAGAGGAATATAAATTGGGCCCAATAAATTACCTGCCTGCCATTCATTCTCCACCAAGCCTTCCAAAATTTCTTCCCCTGCATGAAATGCAGATGACTACAAACTGATCCCACCCTCCCCACCTGATTTAATAGAAAAATCCTCAAAAGACCCATCTATTAATCAACTGCAACTGCTGAATCAGGAAATTGCATGAGTGGCTGGAAAAGTACCTGAACATTAATGGGAAAATGTGTCCCACAGTCTTCTCTTTAACCCACAAAAGGACTCCCTTTTCTCTACCCTTGAAAATTCCTCTTTCCCCTGACAACCCTGAAATCCAGGAAATGATAAAGGTAATCCACTCGATTCAGGCTGATGCAAAATCAGATTAACCAAAATGCCTTCCCGCCTGCCACCTGCACAGCTGAATGCATACCCTCACACTTCAAACAGGTGTGCAAAAACCTACACACCATCCATGAGCAACACCCAGCATTGAAAGCCCAGCATACCCCCTTCCCACCTGCTTATCTTAACCTCCTTGCTAATGGCTCCAAGGTTATCAACTATAGTGACTAACTAAATGTCAGGATGTCTCACATCCCTACACAGCAAATGATCCAGTTTACCTTCATATTGTCGGAAATGACAATAGTGATTGTGCATCTGGGCGAACCAAATGCACAAATTTGAAACTTTGACATTCTCAGTAGTTCAAAAATCAACAAATCGAGCAGCAGATTCTCTAATTTTTGAACTAAAATGTCAAAGACACATCATAATGCAGGGGGGTAAGCCCTTCTGCAGCCCCCACACCCTCCCTACTTTACTATACTAACTCCAAGATCACACTACAGTGGGGAAAGGGATCAGTTCCCGATCCCTACTATAGTGCAATCCACACCCAAAATGTCGAATCTGCAATGAGAGAATGCCAATGTGCATTTGCCCATTGCACATTCATACAATTTTTTTATCGAGGTTTTGCCAATTTGGAAACCTCCTTTCGCACAAAGTGGATTTGCCCAGGTGCAGAACACACTTATGAAGGTAAATCAACTGATCCACCACCTTCAGCTTACAAAACCTCTGATCATACCACAACCAGGTATTCCCCGCCCAGAAATGCTGTGCTTCACAGATCATGAGAAAATAAGCCAAGAGTGGTAAGGCTAAAGGCGATAAAGGCAGTATCCTTCTCCAACCAAACTGCCATTTAATAAGTGAAGCCTAGTACCAAGTTGTCCTATGGCCTTAGCCACAATCTATCTATCCTCCTCTGCCCTGAGGCTACTTAAGCAGCCAAAAGTCTTTACTGTTTGTGGTTTCCAATTCTGTCAAACATTGAACCCCATCCACTTCAATAAATTCAAAATATCAAGAAACTCCCCCTTCCAGATCTTTCCTTTAACTGAAAGTGGTATGTGAGGTGGTCTAAGACCGTTCCCTTATCCCAGAGCCTCCTTAGCTAACCATCACTTGCCGAGTCCACTTCCCTTGGTCAGCGGCTGTTGCAAACTCTGCACTTCCGTTATATGCAAAATAAAAGACAATTGCAAATCCTCTACAAATTCCTTCCCTATTGGAAGTGACAAAGTCCTGGTCAACTCAGACTGTAGTGATCTACCTCTCATACTTAACAATGTGCAAGGTGCTATCCCCACGAGCTATCAAGCCCAAAAAGATTCATGTATACAACACATCAATTTGTTCCCACCCTGATTTCTACCCCAAAACACACACAGACACACAAAGATCAGAAGGACATGTACACTATTTAATTTAAAAATTACTATACTTAAAACATGCTCCTCCCCAACCCCTTATACAAAATTCAGTTGTATAATCAATTAATACCGCCTTTTGCATTACCACAAGGTCCACACTGCTGACAATGGGGAGGAAGGTTAATAACCATGAACTGTGGCTACCCCTGAACTTTTTTCTAATGTACATTTTATGCATAATTAACATCACGGTTGTTCTTCTTTTGCTTAAAATACAGTATCGATGCACTAATCAAAAACAGGTTCCACTAGTAAATATTGAAAGTAATAATTCTTTTCTCTAGTTTGCATTGTTTACTAACTGCTCATATGTGAACAAATTTCCTTTAGTTCAGTTTTATGTCATTCCCTTTATATTCATGTACAGAAATTGTATGGGATACTTTTTGTTTGGAAAATATATATCTGAATTTTTGGCATCCACTGCAAATGGGCTCACTAATGCACTAGACCACCTGGTCAGTGGTGAACCAAGGAAAAATAACAATGATGTACTTTACTAGACAGTGATTATAGGTTCATAGGTTCAGAGGTTGGTACTAGGCTATCGGCCCTAGGGCCTATACAAGCCTAGCCATAACAATTCCCTGGCTATTTCTTCCCACACTATTTACTTCCCTGGCCCCTGTCTAGCAGGGCAACTGACATGATCCCCGGGGTGAATTTCCTTTATCCCATCCAATCATCAAGGTTCCTTTTGAAGAGGGCCAAAGAGGTGCTCTGCTTAACATGTATGGGCAGTCTATTCCAGAGTCTGGGAAGTCCCTGGGTCAGGAACCTATCCCTCCAGCATGTTTTGTTTATTGTGATGACAAGTTTTAGATCCATGGAGCATGTGGCTCTGAGGGATTGGGATTTCTTTAAGTGTAGCATGTCCAACAGCTCTGGGTTTGACATGGCCTTGTATGTTAAGCAGAGATCACATCAGAGTAGACGATATGCGACAGAGTATAGCTGGAGTTTTTTAAGGCAGTCAGCATAGGGCATCTGCTTTAGGCCTGTGATTCTTTTAGTGAGGTATTTCTGCGGCCTTTCCAGTTGTTGCAGATGTCTTGAGAGGTACATACCAAATGGGGTGTTGTATTCTATAATGGGTCTAATGAGGGATGAGTGGGACAATGACCTCCTTTTTTTCTGGATGAAAAGCCCTTAGTGATGAGGTGTGCCACATAGAAGGATTTCCTGACTGTTGTGGTGGTCTAGTTATTGAAGGTGAGACCACTGTCCATCTGTATCCCTAAGTCTCTTATCACACTTTCAGTGTTTAGTGTACTGTCACCTATGTGATAATTCACGGGTACATGTTTTTTTCCCAAAGAGGATAACTATACATTTCTTTGCATTGAAATTGAGCCCATGGTTCTGGCACCAAGCATCTGTTTCTGTAAGGCCCTTTTGTAGAACTAGGATGGTCAGTTGTGGCGGAAATGAGAATGAGAAGTCAAAAAATCCAAGCTAATTAAGGCGGATCTTGGGTTACCACAGAGACTGAGGATAGTTACCAGCAGATGATGATGATACAATGGGACCAGACTTAAATAAATACATAATTTACAACATGGAGACTTGGATAACCATTCGGATTCCAAATCATTATACTCTTAGTCACTAGCCATCATTCTTCCATTCTTAATTTGTACAACAAATAACTGGGTAATATTAATACGTGCAATGTAGCTCCTTAAGCACCCATTTACATAGGGCCAATAAAAGTGCTTTTGAGATGAGCAAGACTTGTAAAATACCAATAAAGCAGTTCCTACAAATAATTGTGTTTCATTGTTTCCAGTTAGAATATCTGCAGTGCAAGCGACCCTCCAAGCCTGTAACAAAATCATTTAGAAAATGCCCCTATTTTTGAGCCTTTGTCCCCCATTATTTGTAGCTTTATTTATGGCTTTGTCCAGATTTTGTGCTGTAAGAGGTTGTGACATATGTCTGCTCACACTGACCAACTGATAAATTGGCCATACCCTGCTGTTCCTTTGTGAAAGTATAATGCCAACTGAACATCCACTTGAACGTCCTCTTAAATTTGATGAAATGTCCTACCTTTGCTTTTCTAACTGTCATATACCCAGTCTGCCTTGAAAACACAGTTTGGTTCTTTCAGTCTGTATCTGCACTCAAATCTCAGTTATCATTTCAATACACCTTCCCTTGTTTATCAGGATCAAAGCAACCTGTTTAAATCACCAGTGAAAAGTATGTGGTTACCTGTAGGACTGGGAAGTACAAGGCTCAATTGAAATAAGGAACATACTGCAATAAGTGATATAAAAAGGCAGTCAGTAAAAGCAAATGTATGTCATGTCTTTTGCTATTAATGACCATGTAATTCTGCTCATATATACCTTTTTATTTATATCAAAGTGAGACAAAGTAGATGATAAAGCAACTGAGTTTGACAAAAAGACTACAGCACCTGAACTATGAGTTGCTTGATGATACAGTGGATAAAAGTTTTTCCTCACATTTTTGGTGCCTATGCTTCAGACACATTGCTAGTTAATTTTAGGTATTTGCTTGTTCTTTATCTGAATGCACTAAGTCTAGTTCAGACACTTTTTTTTCTTAAATGTTGCACTAAGTACTGTAAATAATACCTGCTAATAACCATTTAACCTTTGGTCTCTGCCTTGTGGTTCACACTATGGTTGAAAAAGACACAAAAAAAAGCCAGTTACATAGTCAACAAATCTTTATAACTCTTACTTGCAGCTGCTTCCCCGCCTCTGTACAGCCCTAGAAACTGCTGCTGTTACAACTACACACCACCAATGAAAACCAAGAGTAGGTGCTATTTTGCTCAAAACTTATGACAATGCTAAATTTAGAAGTTTTGTGTTAGCAACCTTTAATGAAGGATATGTAATCAAACTCAACTGTATGAGAGCAACCTTACCAGGTGTAATGGTCCCTCGATGCCATTGTGAATGCATCTAACACCCCCCCCAACCAACCTTGTGCAAATGAACACCAGCTCCGCACAGCCTGTGAAAGGAGGCACGGCCTGCAAAACACTAAACCACTAATGAACCCAAACAAAACAGACACCATAGTACCACTTGTCACAAGAATCCACGGCTTCTCAAAACTGTCATCTACTGCAGAGTACCAGGCATTTCCCAATCCAAACAATCAAAAAACATCATGATTGAGAGTATACACCACTGGCTAAGAACCAGACCCACAACCAGTATCAAAGATGCACCTGCTGTGACTGCTACACTAGAACCAGTGATGCATGGATGATATAACACTCGCAAAGATTGCATTCATGTGGAATCAACAGCTCAATGACTCACTAACTGTAGTACCGGTGGCCATACCAACAGACCACCACAACTCAAAACACCACCATGAGCCCAAACCACCGACAACCAATTAACTTTAAATCCAACAAAAAAACCTCCAGAACCACGTGCTATAAGGCATTGAAAAAACTACATCCCTACTAATATTAACCACCATGCCTCTTGAATTAACCCGAGGTGTATCTGCACACAAATGTATCTACAGGTCATCACAGATGTAGCACTTGCTGCAGCGAGTTCATGCTAAAATCTGATCCCTTACCCAGATACACTCACACAAAACCAGTTAAGCCCTTCCTTGCTTTTCCTACCTGACTCTCACCCGAAGATGTCCCTGGACAAATTGGTCTGTTCCCAAACCTCATTTGGATGTGAGGGATGATAATTTTATTCCCAGGGTTTATCTAGATTTTATTGTAAAGTGGTTTGAAATTATTTAATGGGTTTTAATTGGCTACTAACCTTATCAGTGATATAATTAGTATGTAGAACAAATTAATTTGATTGAATCAGCTGTACTTGTCAGCTTGCACCTGATTACTTTGGTTATTATATGGGTCTCCTATCTTTAGAGTTGTTGTTGTCTTTTTGCTTCTAGTAAATCACATACAACATGCTGGATGCAGTAATGTTTAATGTTATGTTGCTTGTTGCAACTCACTGACACCTAGCTGAGAAGCCAGTTTGTAGCTGTTTTCTATAATGCAAGAAGAAGGGACCAATCTAAGGAGAATACCATCCTCACATGTAATTATTACAAAGGAGGAAAAGCTTAAGTGATGTCATTAATAAATGTAAAAATAACACACATCCTAGAAAAGTTCCCCGATGGACATCAGAATGATACTGGGCAGGATTCACGAAGCCTCCGTGTAAGAGTTATAACTCATACACAGAGGCTGCAGTTAAACGGAGTGATGTCAGCATGCTTTGCATATTCATGATAGCATGCTGAATCACACCTAAGGCTAACACGGTCCGTGTAAGACAGTAGGGGGCGTGTCCGTAGGCCGAGCCCTGTAAGCGGACATGCCCCCAGAAGAGGAAAAGTGCCCAAAGTAAACACCGACGACAGAGTCCACGGAAATGTGAATAAACACAACACAACACATACCCCCACAGACTATGAACAGAAAACATATAAATAAACATGTTATATATTTTTTTTTAAATTGTAAAAATGTTTAACCGTGAGTGCGCTCGTTTGCGCGTGCGTGCCCGTAGCGCAGCTACAGTTAGCAGTCAGTGGGAAAGCATATAAGAACTAAATATCAAAGTAAGCCAGGAAGCAATAGCGTAGCAATAGAGATGTTGGCTGAAGAGCAGGCATTCATGGTTCGAGCCCCCACAACACCAATTTTTATTTTTAGCAAAATAAGCACGAAACAAGTCCCTGACAAATATGTACACATAAAACCACATTTTATGTAAAATGTAATGAAATATTTATATTGAAGAAATGTGAGGTAACAAAAGAATAAAAAATGCCAGATGTGCCCATAGCTGAGCTACAGTTTAACAGGGTGAGTGCATCTGCCCGTACGTGAGCAGTGGTTTAACTGGTGCAAAATGAGTGCCTGTAGCTGAGCAGTGGTTTAACACGCTGAATTTAAGTGCCCCTAGCTCAGCTGAGCGTAATATGCGTGCCGATAGCCAAATGAGGCTTAAACTAGCGTACCCCATTTGCGCGGAGCTGCGCACCGCGCAAACAAGCTAACCGACGGGCAATGTCGAGCAAGCCGTATCAAAACTGTCTTTACACAGACACACCCCTCAGCATGTCTAGACAGTCATGAAAAATAAAAAGCAGTGGCCAGGCTCGAACCCAGGATACTATACACCATAGTCAAGGTACCAAACCAGTAAGCCATGACAGCAGTACCTAGAAATGCAATAATAGCTAATGTATAGGAATGAATACAAACTGGAGCATGACAATGCAGGTTTACTGAAGTTGATGCAATTCCAAAATGGCCAATCACAGATATGTGCGGGAAAAACGGACTATATAAGCCCCATAGGCGGGAATACACAGCATAAACGATTGTAGAACTGAACTGCAGGCAGAATGACAGGAGTAGGAGAGGGTAGTTGCTTTCGAGCACAGAGGTGGGGCATTGAGGAGTCCAGGTACATGGTCTGGCTCCTTGTCCACAATCATGAGGCCCAACTCATGCAGGGCCAGGTCCTCTGGGGAGCATACAGGGCTGAGGCGTGGGACCGGTTGGCTCATGATCTCACCAGTGCCACAGGGATTCCAAGGACTGGTGCGCAGGTCCGTCACCACCATGCGGACCTGAAGAGACACAAGCAGGACCAACTGAACCTTTGGATCCAGGAGGCCCGGCAAACACCCAACGCCCCACTACTGTGTAAGTTACATTTAATTATGTATGTAAGAAATTAAACTAGCTGATATTATGGAGATGTGTATTCCAATATTACTTCATTTATATTACAGCTGCAGGTGTCCGTTCTGCGAACCGCAGAGCCTATGGTGATAGGCTGGTGCGGTTGCGCCACCAGGCAGGTCAGTAATCCACTACCAGTAACTGTAAAGAAATATAAAAGTATGACAGTCAGCAAACGAGTGCAGTGTAGTCACTAAGGAATAAAATGTGCAAGTAACAGTGTGAAAGTGTCTGCAAGTATTGCTTGATTACAAAAGTGTGTTTCAGCCTGTAAGTTAAACCAAAAAATGAAAATGTCTGACATAAATTCTGAAATAAAAATGCCCCACCTGTAAGAAAATAGTACACAACCTGCAGCAGGCTGAAAATTATAGCTGCAGAAGATGATGAAATCACATGTGTGAAATATATCCCTGTTGAAATACTGAAACATGACAGAAGTGAGACTGCTGGAAAGGATTGTAATAACTACAGGTAAAACATGTCAATAAAGCCTAGAAGTAAGTACCATCCTGAATAGTAAAATGAAAGCAAGTGAGAGAGTGTGAGAAAGTGTCATGAATCCAGCAATACAGTAGTAATAACCCCTGAATAAAGTATACTGCAGTCAAGACAGAATGAAATGCATGTGAGAATCAAAACCAAACAGCGAAATCTGTTCAAAGTGTTGCTGCATCTGGAATGTGTATCCCAAAATCTGGATATGTTGCTCTTAGTCTGCAATATGCAGATAGGATGATTGTCTGATATACCAAACATCCACACTTGTCTACAGTTATATAAAGCAAATGTAGCAGGATGATGTAGCTGAACAAAGCTAGATATGAATGTGTATGAAGAACAATAAAATGTATATTGATGTTGCAGTAACAGTCCTATCACCAAGTTGAAATAGTTATCATATAGGAAACTGTAGTTAGAACAGTAGTGTGTATATATATGTAGCTATTAGAAATGTACAGCATATGTATTGGTATTTGAAGGTGTTAATATTATTTTCTTCACCCCACCCTATAACCACATATAACCCATTCCACGTGAAAATGGTATGTGCAATCACAATTAACACCCCTGGACGTTTGTCCTGTTGGGTCATATATATTTGCATGTCCGTTGATGCATCTGCCCTGTTCATACATCCAAACCTGATGGCCTGTTGCCATCAATTAACCCTGCATGTTGTTGGACTGTGTATTGCTGTTCAAATTATGCCTGTGTTATGCACGCTGTTCAATGGTGTGAATATCTGGGTGTTTGGTTAATGGGAATACTAATGCATGCTGTTACAACTAATTCTGAATGGTATTATATGTCACTAACCCAAACTGTCATGGCATAATGCAAAACATAGGACGACAGGGAAGGCGGGTTCCAGCGGACCCACCTCTCCCACCTCAGCTGGCGAGTGCACCTGGCACTAGTGCCGAGTCCGGACCCTCCTCCGGTGGCCCTCTGCCACCTGCGGGTAGAAGTGCTGCAGAGGATGGGGCTCGCCCCCCCCTCTGCAAGTGAGGCCGGAGGAGAACCACCACTCACCCGCCGTAGCATCCGGACTGTGGTGCATAGGGAGATTCGGGACCCTGTTCTCGAGCCCCTATGCCAGCTTGAGGCACGGGTGGCACAACTAATGGGCATGCCTGTTGCCCGGCCTACACAGCCCCCAGCACAGCCCCGTCCTGGGCAGTGAAGGAACAGTGGCAACTGCCCATGGGTGGGGATATCAGTTCCACTGTTGCCATCTGTGGGCTCATGGGCTCTGGATATCCAAACCTCCATCCCCGTCAATTGTGTAACCCCCCACACGTGTCATACACCGCCCCTGTATGCGTCTTGTTTGTCTTGTCTGTTTACCTACCCAAACTACCTCCCCAGCTGTACCGACTTCCTTCACCTGACATACCACTCTCACCTGAAAAAAAAAAAAAAAGGGCACTCTGTACCCACAAAAAAATTACGCCCCATACATAGCTGCCCATTCCGCAGACATGTCTGCTGGACATGGAATCTATCAATTACAATTGGCTCTACAACAAGTATTATTGTTGTCCTGACACCTCTCTCAGGGGTGGAAGGTTTCAAATGTCACACCAAATTACATACATATGCACAGCTGTTGCTGATGAAGAAATGGGCAGCTATGGGCCTTACCTACATCCCTCCTGCAAATCCCAAGCTTGTTTCCCTACTGTCTTACCCTCTTTGTGACCCCTTTTTCACCACTTTCCTGTCTCCCCATTTTCATTTCTTTCAAAGAAAATAGCGCGGGTGTGCACCAGAGTAAGCACTGCTAAGCGGTTGTAAGCGGGTGTGCACGTGTGTGCATGGAGCTAAACGCCAGTGCGCATGCGTGAGCTCCACACAAACCAGCGCTAACCCGGTTACAACTGCTTAAAAGTGCCTTAGTCACTTTGATTGACAGGTACTGTACTCAGTTCAAAAGCAAAATAAAATCCCACTGTCAGTCCCGAACCCAGGAAACACTAGTCTGTATGACCTACCACTAAGCCATGACTCTTATACAAGAACATTGTGCTAAAATAAATATAACATGTAATAGTAGGGATGAATGTAAAGGGAATATAGGATGTGTAGTACCCAAAGCATGTCATGTAGAATTACTGTCAAAACTACTGGATTCCCACAATAGTACTGTGTGAACACAAACAGCCATGCTAGTTGGTAGCTTGTAGGTAATACTGTCAGTTAAAGTACATATATAAATGTATGTATATGTACATATATATATATATATATATAAATATATATCTATATAAAGTTGTAGGAGTCATTGTGCATACACACTTACTACAGGGAACATGAGAGAGGAATGGAGAAATGTGAATCTACAACACAGCCTGAATCATGAGAGAGATACTAACCTTTACACTCACAGAACACTGTCCACAGCATACCAGCATGGTCCCCGCCCTTACAATCTGAAAGGGCAACGCCTATCCCACATACCCTTTTATAGCACTGACCTGAAATCACAGTGAGAACTGCAATCAGTACACAACTGGCTGTATGCAATTAGCAAATGCTGGCTTACAATTGGTGCAGAGGCCATCACATGGACCTATGCAGATACCTACAAAAGCATCCAGTACTAACACTCCACACATACAATACATTCATTGCACTGTCTGGAAGCAGACAGAGGGAGAGAGAAAAGTGAGAGAGAGAGAGAGAGAGAGAGAGAACAAAAAAAAAAATTATACGCTATGACTCTGTGACCCTAAGCTGTCAGCAGTGACAGTAGCAGCAGCAAGCAGAAGCAGTGGTAATGCAACCAGCTGCGACAAACACAGGTAATGCAAAGTAGCAGGTTAATAGTGTGCATACTGTGAACCCTCCAAATGTGTCATAGGTCTGTATCTATAGGTATGTCCATGTGATATGTTGTGTGTACGTAGTTCCACCAAAAGGGGATGACCATACATTACATGTCAATCAGTCTTAGGCCATGATCCTGGCAGCAGTGGTCTGTGCATTGCCCCCAGCAATGGCTGTAGTGACTGCTTTGAAAGGTCAGCCAGGTTCAAAAGGCAGGATCAGCCCATCACAAAGGCACACTGGCTGGGAACAAGTGTCTGCAGGTACCCGATATCACTGCATATGCATCCCATACTGCATAATTCCATAGCTTAGCAGACCAGGCCGGTTATGCATATGATGTGGTAGTTCCCAGGGTCAGTCGAGGTGCCTCCTTAGTGGTGTGGGACCACTGTCGCTGTATGCCACTGTCCAGGTACATATCCTGTAATACAGCCAAGATAAATTATCAGTGTTATATGCGGTTGTATGTCCTCTCGGAGTGCAGGTAGCACACATCCAGGGATACCATGAGGTCACAGTGATGCTGTGTGTTCTGCTCTGCTCAGGGCGGCCCTCACCTGGACATGTGAGATGATAGGGAGGTTACATACAGCTGCGATAAATATTTCAACTGGTGGTGGAGAAGGAGGGGGGATACGTGCACCGAACCTGTCTGCAAGACTGTTGCCAATATCTGTGTGTTTGGTGAATGTTAAGTAGGTGTGTATTAACACAGAGCATATCTGAGGCATGTGGTCCATATGTGCAACATAACTGAAGAAGGCCTTGTGGTCATCCATAGTGTTTGTGGCCATTTCCCTCCCAGAGTAGGCCGTGGCCATTGTTATGACGGACCGTAGTGTAGTACCAGTGCTGACCACAGATGCCTTCCCTTAATGTGAATGTGCTCTGTCCTGCAGTAGCCTCCTGCTATTGTTATACAATCTGCCTCTGTCTGGGGTCCACCGGACAGGATGCCTAACCTTTGTGCATAGGGTCTGGGTTAGAAATGTGTGTGCAGGTTCCATGCAATCTGTGGCATGTCCATGGTAAGCATTTGCAAAGGGGTCAGCAGTGTGGGTTGTGGCTTCCACTGGCCCAGTGTGCTGCATGGATACCATCTCAGTCCCAGCAAGTGAATAACTGTCTAATCACATACATATCAAAGTAGTCTACTGTGCTGGTGGTGGTGGTGGGATATGTATATCCAGGCCGAGTAACTTCTGTCCACATCACAGTAGTGGATGGCATCCCACATACAGTACCTTGGGATGAACACCCAGAGTGAGGTTGTGCATTGGACCTGTCAGTGTGTGCTGACCGATGGGGCATGCTACTATGTTGTGTGGAATGTGGCAGGTATTGTTGCACAGGTGTTGGCTGAGCACTGATATCTGGCCATGTACCTGTGTATCCACCACGACACACACATGCAACATATGGGAGTAGTAGTATATCACTACACATGAGTATCATGTATAGTATGTGTGCCATATATTGCTGACATAGTCTGCTGATATCCTGTTTGTGTTCTCTTCCAGGGAGATGGCGCGTCAGCGTAATCCCGCCTACTCTGTAGCGGAAGATGAGGAGATCCACCAGAGCCTGGTGCGGGAGTATGACATCCTGTTTTCCCGCACCAGTCAGAATCAGCAGGAGAGGGCTGCACTGTGGCAAGACCTTGTCCGTAGGGTAAATGATATTGGCATGCATAACAGGACATATGAGCAGGTACAACATCACTGCAGTGATTTAATCCGAAGTGTCCGTCAGCGTGCATCAGATATCCACAGGCAACAGGTTGCCACAGGAGGTTTGGTGGCCACACATCCCCCCCTCACCAGACTGGAGGGGCTACTCCTAAGTGTTGTGGCTCCAGCCCCGGAACAGCAACAGTAGTACACCTGCATTATGATGGAGGCTGGTTCCACACAGCAGCACGACATGGAGCATGCTGGTAATATGCCATATGTACACTTGACTGTTCTGTACACTGTATCATATGCAATATCAATGGCACAGTTGTGCCCACTGACATTAATCTCATCATTTCTGCAGGTCCCTCCGGGGTTACAGCAAAGCAGGCCATCGATGCTGGTGAGTGTGTTTAACATAACCTATAATAGTCCTGATAATGCTAGTAACAGTAGTGTAACTCAGTAGTGCTCTGTGTGTATACTGCGGGGTGTGCATGTGTGCATGTGTGCAGGTGTGCCTGTGCCCATGTGTGCATGTGTGCATGTGTGCATGTGTGCAGGTGTGCCTGTGTCCACGTGTGCATGTGTGCATGTGTGCCTGTGTCCACGTGTGCATGTGTGCATGTGTGCATGTGGGCCTGTGTCCACATGTGCATGTGTGCATGTGTGCATGCGTGCATGTGTGCATGTGTACACGTGACCACGTGTGCATATGTGCATGTGTGTATGTGTGCATGTGTGCCTGTGTGCATGTGTGCATGTGTGCATGTGTCCACGTGTGCATGGCTGCATGTGTGCATGTGTGCCTGTGTGCATGTGTGCATGTGTGCATGTGTGCCTGTGTGCATGTGTCCACGTGTGCATGTCTGCATGTGTGCCTGTGTCCATGTGTGCATGTGTGCCTGTGTCCATGTGTGCATGTGTGCATGTGTCCATGTGTGCATGTGTGCATGTGTGTAGAAGTGCATCACTGGTAACAATGTCTGGAGACTGTAAACTGTGTTTCCTGTCTTCCTCCCACAGGTTCTGGTGCTGCTCTGGTGACCTGCAGCAGGGAACCTGAATCTTGTGCCACGGGTACTGGTAATGATGATATTTGTGTAATGGTACAGGAAGGTGTGTCAGGGTCCGCCATTGGTCAGCCAATTGACAGTACACAGCTGTCAACCCCATCATTGCGCACAGTCATCCTGCCAGAACATCCTTTGTCACCATTGTCCCTAGGTGATGGACAGGATACAGTGGGCATAGACTAGGGTAATGTGGTACCTGTGGCACATGTGTCCCCACACAGCAGCCATGGGCAGGGTCCTCCGATGGTACCACACAGACAGTTGCCCATGGGTTCTCGTGGGAGCATCCATGGGCGTACTGCCTCTGGCCGACATGCCCAAAGAGGTCTGTCAACCTCAGCTATGTTTCGGACTGTCATGCAGGCACAGTCGCGTATGGAAAGGTACACCAGACAGGGTCTGAGAGAGCTGAGAGCATGTCACACAGCCATGACAGACAGTATGCGTGACATTGCGGATGCTATCCATAATTTCACCGATGTCATAGACAGACGTTGTGGGGACATATTACAGCAGTTCCACAACCAGATGTCCATGAGCCAGGGCAATGGTGGGCATTTGCGGTGTCGACATGGCCGTATGCTGGCAACAGCAGCAGCTGGCAGTCAGCGCGGACGACAACAGGCTCGCGCATGCCCCCATAGTGCCAGCAGCAGCCCCAGCAATGCTGGGTCTGTGCTGTCATCAGAACGCCCCAGGAGACCACGTGCACGTGGCTCTGGACAGTCCCAACAGGGACCTGCGTCCAGTCAACACACTCCCACTTCTGATGACAGTACCCAGTCTGGCTTAGTACTGGATACGGTCCGTAGCACCCCTGACAGGCACAGGTACCGTGTCCGTGCCCACAGACACTGATCTGTATGACCTGCCAGGTGCAGTCTGTGGCTGTCCACAAACCCCTGTATATGGCAGCCATGAGGTGGAACTGTGTGCGTGCATACACACATGCGAAATGTTAACACCTAGGGCGACCACATGCACGCACACACTGCACCAACACTGCCCCACCCTGTACTGCTGCCCCTCACCAACACACATACACACACATGTCAATTGGTGGTATCAGTGGCTGACTCAGGCATACCTAATCCACACCCTGTGCATATGATGACACTGCCATCTCCTGCAATCTCCAACATCATTGCGGGAACAGGTAAACACGTTGCTGATGCACAGGGTGACTACATAGAAGTGTATTAGTAGTATCATGTTGGTAACAGAACAGTGTGCTGCTATGACTGTGTGTATATCCCAGCATGCCTGCTGCAGTAACTGTATGAATGTCCTGAATTGTTATCTGCACCCATAGTACATACCAAAGTGTAACAGCTGCACATAATTGCATGCCGGTGGTAAGGTTGTCAACAGATAGCCGCATACATGGGTAGCACAGGGGGAAAGCTAATGCAAGTAGTGATATGCAATGGTGGACATGTACAGTAATGGTGTCAAGTTGCCCACAACGACTATGCAATGTGGATGTTCGCGCATGTAGATATGTGTGCAGTACCAGTGTAATCCAAATCACAAATAACTGACATAATATCAGTTCTACCATGGGCATCTGCGCTGTGTATTCCTGGGTACTTGTTACTTACTGTTATTGTTACCCCTTCTTTGTTGTACAATGCACTACTTCCAGCCCTGTTTACTGTAGCTTTGTTTGCATGCATGTTCACTTGGGGTTCCCTGGAACACTGCTTACACCTGCAATGCAGAGTTACAGTGCTTCTGTAGACTCCTAGTGACATCTGCATAGCGTACGATACGTATGTCAACTTTACACATGACAGAACGTCACTGTCTGTCCTGTACGCATGTATGTTGCCTGTGACACATTGCACATGTCTTACCTGGCATTTACCCACGTGTGCAGTCATATATGCCAGTGCTATGAAACAGTAGCGGTACACCCACACATACACACCTTCAGTATGTTGTTCCCCATTGGCCCTATGTGTTGGTACTCACCATGGCAATCACACTACTGGGGTAGCATGTGCAAATGTAACCTGCGAATCACCTCTATGGTCCAGTTGTGGTTTATGTGAGTCATGTGGCAATGTCACAGCTGCCACATGTATGCAGTCAGCCATCACCCTTGGCCAGGAATGTACAACACATGTGTGGGATGCCAACACACAGCCAATCTGGGGACTGGGCTCTCTGTACCCAGTAATGCCATAACCTGTCAGGTGGCATGTCATATATACTACATCCTGGACAAACTTCAACCCCAATCCCTGCTGCTACTATTGATAAAACCCCTGAAGATGTTTCTGATAGTTTTGACCAATTCTTTGCTGAGACATTTCAAGCCCTAGCTAGCCATCTACCTCCTAGCTCCCCTGGTCCTGAAAGTAGCACCCCTAGAAACCTATTTGCGTTCAGCTGCCAACCAGTCACCACTTCACTTCTCCGTACCTTGATTGAAACAGTGAAACCCACTACACTTTCTGCTGATCAACTCCCTGCCGAGTACCTATCAAAATCAAATGATGCTATTGCTTACCCCGTCTCAAAAGTAATCAAACGAACCATGGTAGAATCTAAATTTCCCACCATCTGGAAAATATCCTATGTAATCCCACTTCACAAAGGAGGCAGCTCTACTGAATTCTCCAATTATAGGCCAATAGCTATACTCTCTCCACTTGCAAAGATTATGGAAACTTTTTTCATAGACAATTCATGCACCACCTAATCCAAAATCGCCTTATGGCAGACACTCAGCATGGCTTCCGTCCTCATCACAGCACTACTTCAGGCCTCCTTGCCTTTACTAACACCATAAACCATACTTGCAATGCTAATTATATATCCTTAGCCCTCTTTTTGGATCTTTCCAAGGCATACGATATGGTTGATCACCAACTTGTAATCCACACCCTGCAAACATTCTGTCTAGATACTGGAGCCTCCCAATGGTTTCAATCCTACCTGCATGGTCGACAGCAGGCTGGCCTCTGGCAGAACAAACTCTCTAACCTTCTACCTAACACCCTCAGAGTACCACAAGGCTCTATACTAGGGCCCTTGCTGTTCTCCATCTTCATTAACGACCTTTATACTGTCATCCCAAAAGTCAGCTGTATCCAATATGCTGAAGACTCTACTCTGATCTGCTCAGCCACATCTCCAGTAGAGTTATGGTCAGCTACCCAGACCACCTTTAATACAATAGAAAACTGGCTTTCTGAACATTGTCTGATCCTAAATCCCAAATAAACTAAACTGCTGTTATTTCACCAACACGTAGGTCTACCGCTTTCACCTTTACCATAACATCAACTGATGGCACAATAATCTCCCCTGACCGATCTACTAAGCTATTAGGTGTCATCATAGACAATAATCTCAAATGTGACCTACATGTTAACCACATTATCAAAGCCATCAATAAAAAACTAGGGTCAATTTACAGAATAAAAGCCTTCCTAGCCCCTACAGCTAAAGGTGCCATAGCTCGCTCACACCTTCTTTCAACCCTTCTGTATGCATCCCCTCTACTCTCGAATATGAACAAGACTGTCCCTAACAAACACTCAATTTGCTACAACCACATTGCCAGGTTTGCCACTGGGCTGCCTTTTAGGACACATCATTGCATCAATCTTAATCAGCTTGGTTGGCTTGCAATACCCAGCCTAATACAGTATAACCAACTGATTATGGCCTATAAAATCCTCTATAATCCAGACAATACTCCTGCACTTCAAATATTATCACCCCCTATAACAATCCTAGACCGTTTCGATCCTCAAACAAACTACTAATTCAGACTAGCAAATTTAATAACACAGCCGGTGATTCTCTCTTTGCAAACTCTGTAAGTAGATCCTGGAACTCACTTCCAGCTGATATTACCATACTTTCCACCTTAGGTCAATTTAACACTAGACTCAAACAACATTTGTCACTTAACTGGCTATGTCAATGTATCAAGCCTGGCTAACTAGAATGTGTAAAATCTGTTAACCAGTTTACTGTGTAATTTAATTTAATCCCGACTTGTGCTCAGGACTAACATTAACCTGTGGAACATGTTTAACTTGCTTACTTATGTAATCTCTGTAAATAATCTGTTTGTAATATGTAATGCTGGTATTATGTAATGCTGTATCTGCTTACCCTTGTAGCTTTTCTCCCGGCCTCCCTGAAATGGACATGCATCCAGTCGGACTATCCCGGTCAACAAATGTAGGATAAATAAATAAATAAATAAAATATATTACAGTGACTACAATACAAGTCAGACATTGACACGCACTGACAGCATGCTGAACACACTGGGGCATACGTGGGGACTCAGAATAGCATCCTGCCTGAGCATCACACACCTCCGCAGCTGGCACACAGGCATATGTTCCGTCGGAACAGAGCACATGCCACACATGGCACACACATCCCCTGTGTCACACACTCACAGCCTGTAGGGCTACACAACACACTTGCTACAGACGTGTCAGGTACCTGTCTTGGGTGCTGCACTGGGGTCCCGCTCAACAGGCTGCATCTGGTGAAGGTCACAGTGATATGCCTCAGGGGCACTATGGTCCACCACAGAACACATGCATACAGGTCAGTCAGTGGTATGGACACATATGACTCACTAATTTACCATGCCAGTATGGCTGACCTGAGACATACCTCCCTGGACTACATGATAGGGAACATAGAATGGATCTCTCAGCATGTGGCACAGGCCAGTATGAGCCTGATCTTGGTTGTCAACATACCCTCACCAGGTATGCTACCACTATATGTGGGAAGGGTGTTGTATGTCTACATTATGCTCAGTCTCCACTGTCATTCATAGGGTATCCGCTGGCTGTCAACATGTGCTTACATGCTAGGGAAGCCACAATGATGTGCAAGGGTCATCTTGCACGTGACACCCATGGCCCTATGTATAATGGCAAAGCTCCTAGGTACACACATACTGCCTTATGCTGCAGGACATGGTTTACATAGCCACCTCTGTGGGTATCACACAGGTTAGGACACTAACAGTGCTGCTACACAACAACAGCAGTGTACACCGCAAGATGCATGCACTGGACACTGTCCTCAGCACAGTGAACTGCAATGTCTGTGCAGTACCAGAGTCCTGATTCATGGCTCACAGGTGTTACCCATCACTGACAGGTTATGCCCCATGCCATGCCTGTCATCCCCTACACATGTAACACACATGGACAGTGGGGGTGGTATCCCAAGGCACCACAGATACACACACCTCCAGGTTGTTGGCACAGCACAAAGCATCAGGGCCTAATCATGTGCAGCTAACAGTGTATCGGACTGCCATCTGGTTCATAGCCTGGCACACACAACCCTCCCATACACAGGAAGACCACCTATCCTCCATAACAACACTGGCAATATGACAGTCTCAAGAACTGTGTTTATATGGCTGGACTGCATCCAGCCAAACATTGTGCATGAGCATTACTGTAGCTACAACACACTAGTTGAAGGGTTCACAGCATGTGGTCACTGAATTGCAGTGGAATGACATGTTACCACTACCACAACAGGTGGGAACATGCAGCACCTGTACATCGACTACATGTACACTATATGGCCCAGACCAGATGTGTATCCCCTGCTGTAGGTATTTTACCATATACACCCACACTGTATAGAGACATACCACATGCGGACCCTGCAGAGTAAGACACAGTCATATTGGTATACATTGCAAATACCATTTATCCACTCAAGGCATGTGTCAGACATGGTAACTACTGCAGGTCACAGGTATTTATGTGTATGTGTCACACACATACATCATGTGTGCAATGCCATTGCTGGTTTAGGCAATGGCATGCATTGTTATGTACAAAGACCCACACAAGGTCATACTGTGTGACACAACCACACGTGGCAGTTGTGGGTTACCAAAACATACCGATCTGTACTCTGACAATGGTAATAGACACAATAGCAGAGCGCACTATTGGCATTACTAGCCAACTAGCCCTGTTTGGCTGTGCTGATAGTGTGGTGACATCCCCTGTGTTTACTGGGGGAATATGCAGCATCTGGTATATTGTAATATTTGCCAAAAGGATCTGTTCTCTCACACTTGCATTTACACACACCCTATTCTCCCCACACGCACACTTGCCATTTGCAGGATTCATTCCCCTACCTAACTAAGTCCCGACACGTGAGAGAGACGCATTAGCGAAGCGCACTATTTGGATTACTAGATAGTTCTTCTTCTCTGGCTGTACTTATAGGGTGCTGACAAAATCAGTATTTTGAAAGGGTAATGTGCATCAGGTAGTGTGATCTCCTGATTGCCAAAACTAACATGTTTTTTATACGGAAATGCACACACACAAATTCCCCACATCCAAACACACACACATGCCATTTACAGGTTTCAAACTCCTACCTAACTACATTACAACACTTGGGAGAGACGCATTAGTAGAGTATGCTATTCGTATTACTGGGAGGCTTCTTTTCTCCTGCTTTACTTATAGGGTGCTGACATCATCTGTGTTTAGAAAGGGGAATGTGCATCCTGTAGTGTGTTCTCCCAGTTGCCAAAAGGGACATTTCCCTCACACAAAATTGCACACACACTAACCCCCCTCATCCAAACACACACACTTGCCATTTGCAGGATTTAAACCACTACCAAACTATGTTATGACACTCGAGACGGACGCATTAGCGGAGCGCGTGATTCGCATTACTGGGAGGTTTCCCTTCTCCTGCTGTACTTATAGGGTGCTGACATCATCTGTGTTTAGAAAAGGGAATGTGCATCCTGTAGTGTGTTCTCCCAGTTGCCAAAAGGGACATTTCCCTCACACAAAATTGCACACACACTAACCCCCCACATCTAAACACACACACATGTCATTTGCATGATTCAAACCACTACCTAACTATGTTATGACACTCAAGACGGATGCATTTGCAGAGCATGCTATTCACATTACTGGAAGGCTTTCCTTCTCCTGCTTTACTTATAGGGTGCTGACATCATCTGTGTTTAGAAAGGGGAATGTGCATCCTGTAGTGTGTTCTCCCAGTTGCCAAAAGGGACATTTCCCTCACACAAAATTGCACACACACTAAACCCCCCCGTCCAAACACACACACTTGGTATTTGCAGGATTCAAACCACTACCTAACTATGTTATGACACTGGAGACGAACTCATTAGCAGAGCGTGCTATTTGAATTAGTGGGAGGCTTCCCTTCTCCTGCTTTACTTATAGGGTGCTGACATCATCTGTGTTTAGAAAGGGGAATGTGCATCCTGTAGTGTGTTCTCCCAGTTGCCAAAAGGGACATTTCCCTCACACAAAATTGCACACACACTAATCCCCTCATCCAAACACACACACTTGCAGGATTCAAACCACTACCTAACTATGTTATGACACTCGAGACAAACGCAATAGCAGAGCGCGCTATTCGCATTACTGGGAAGCTTTCTTTTTCCTGCTGTACTTATATGGTGCTGACATCATCTGTGTTTAGAAAGGGTAATGTGCATCCTGTAGTGTGTTCTCCCAGTTGCCAAAAGGGATACTTATTTCAAACAGTCTTGAACACACACTAAACCCTCTCCACACACACTGAGCAAGTACAGGATTCAAACCCCTACCCAACTATGTTATGATACTCGAGACGGACGCATTAGCAGAGTGCGCTATTTGCATTATTAGGTGGCTTCCCTTCTCCTGCTATACTTATAGGGTGCTAACATCATCAGTGTTTAGAAAGGGGAATGTGCATCCTGTAGTGTATTCTCCTAGTTGGCAAAAGGGATATTTCTTTCAAACAGTCTTGAAAACACACTAACCCACTACACACAGACTGAGCATGTACAGGATTCAAACCCTTACCTAACTGATTCAAACCCTTACCTAACTATGTTATGACACTGAAGATGGACGCATTAGCGGAGCACGCTATTAGCATTATGGAGATGCTTTTCTTCTCCTGCTGTACTTATAGGGTGCTGACATCATCAGTGTTTAGAAAGGGGAATGTGCATCCTGTAGTGTGTTTTCCCAGTTGCCAAAAGGGACATTTCCCTCTCACACACACAAACCTCACTCATCCACCCGCACACACACACAGAGCATTTGCAGGATTCGAACCCTACCTAACTATATTATGACACTTGAGGGAGACGCATTAGCAGAGCGCACTATCCGAATTACGGGGCATCTGCTCTGCACCTGTAGTATTTTTAGGGTGCTGACATCTTTATTTCTACAGAGGTATGTAGATGTAGTACTACCTGTCAGGTGGGGGATAGCATATATATGCATTTGCAGCCACCTACGTCAGGGTCAGATATGCACATCGCACTGGCAGGTTATGTTCTATACCATGCTTTGGGACCACAGGACCTGTAACACACAACACAACCAGTCCAGAACACCACACCCACATCCAGGACACACACTTAGCTTCCCTGGGAACAGTGCCAGGATATGCAGGTGTTCACATACACCATTCCAGTTGTTAACATCAGGTACAGGCATATTGTGTGTGAGAACTACTCAGGCCTCTACCACTTTACCCTACAGCCACTACAATTTGTGGGTCCATGTGCTATGGCAGAACCACACACCACAGCCACATGGGGGAATACATATTGCACCTGTCCGTCTGCAACGTGGGTACTCACAGTTCCACACCAGAGGTAGACCACCATTGTTGATATCTGACCATACCCACCTTTCCCTGGACATCCATATCCCATCTCCACCCCCAGGCAAGGTTGTCACTGCACACAAACTGTATTTAGCACAAGCAGACTCTACACTTGTGTAGACTGGGGTGGACGACTTCAGAGGACCCATGCTGGAGGACTATACTGGCTACTCAGCATAATCCTTGACAATTGCATTCTATGAGCATGTGTACGGTTTGCATTGGTCATGCTATCCCACATATACCCATGACTGCTCCACAACAAGACACCTGTCAGCTGTACACCAGCCATATATGCCTACAACAGACAGAGTGACCTAATACATTGCAGAGCTGTAGCCCACAGAGGGAGGACATCTGTGAACAGTTCCGGCACGGCACTTCATTCACACATACTCATTACAACACAGTGTTGACAGTGGAATCATCCAGAGAATGCAGATAGCGCTCCCCTCAGTCTGTTATTGATGGACACCTACTGTCAGAGATCCTCAGCAACCCTCTCACAGCACACACCGACAACATGGCTGTGGCTTAGCACATTCAATCCCTGGGACCTCCACGGTGCCCCTGTTTGACAGAGGCACAGCTCACTAGCCTCACATGTTGCCTTCTGTGACCTACTTTACAGTGGCACAGTAGCCTACTATCCTGGGGATGCAGATGCCAAGCATACTCTGGCTGAGCTGTCATTCCCTAGGGCAACAAGCTTAGTATTGACCTCTACACCCATATGTTCAATTGTCGGATGCACAATATTTTTTGTGCTGTTCTACTGTTTGCAGGTCTTTATTGCCATAGCATTCCCTGTTCCTATGACCAACTTGTGTATCTGTGGAAGATGTTTGCATATGACGGTGATCCACTATATCACTTATGTCTCTGTAGTCATTTACTGTGTGCACTGGGCTGATTGCTGTGTTGTGGTTGGTTCCTGGACTGACACGTACAAATACCAGATATGTGTGGCCAACTGCTAAACGGAGATATGGCCTAAGTGTGTGAGCATGCCCAGTTCAGCCTTTCCATGGCATGTTGTCTGACATATGCCTCATTTATCAAAGTGTGCGAGCATGCCCAGTGTGAGCTTTCCATATGTTGCACTCTGAAGTCCACCACATATTTGGGTGTGTGTGAACTTCAACAATATCTCACGTTTATGGTTGTGTGTTGGGTGTCATGTTGTGTACTAACTGGCCAACTGCTTCATGTCTGCCACAACAGGGATTATACTGTGCCTGCAGGGATTGCATGGGATACTTTGCAGACAGTTCTCAACATACTTTCATAATGACCTAACACTGTAGTACCGTATAGTGTACTGGTTCAGTACTTTCACTGTGGTGGACAGTATCCTGGGCTTTAGTCCTATGACTGCTTGACATCTTCATAGTGAGCACAACAGACTGTGTAGGGGCCAGTTGTGCACATATGACCATGTTGCAATATGTTCAGATATGGACTACCTACACCAGGCTCGTCCAACATTGCTAGTGTATTCCACAACATGGGTGGACATTGGCAAACACTAGCGATGTTCCCTAGGCCATTTCTGATGCTAGTCACAGGGTGTGTTTGTCCTTCGACACACATTGTAACTGGAGTTTGCCATGACATATGTCATGGTTAGTATACTGTGCCTCCGTCTACCTCTGACATAACAGTGATACCCAGGGTTAGCCTACCATCTCCCGTACACTCATCAGGATTCCTCTTGAGGGGTGTTGATATGTGACTCTCTGGCTGACCTGTACCAGGAGTTTACTGAAGAGTGGGGGTGCCTTCTGTGTTATGGATCATTCTGTATAGCTTGTCCTATGTATGTCAGTGCTGGGGTTCAGGTCTCTCATGTGCATAGCTCACTGCCATTCAGATTGTACAAGGTGCAACATGTTCATTCATTCCAGGTTGGACATGGCTTCATACATCAGGCACAGCTTTCCTGTAGCTGGGAAGGATGGCGGTGTGTGGGGCTGCAGTTTGTTTACTCAGGCAACACATGGCGTCTGTTCATGCTCTTTGCTACCCCTGGTGGGGTACTGTTGTGGACTTTACAGTTGATGGAGGTGTCTGCTGCGGTATATCCCACAGGGGCTATTGTAGTCAGTTGTGATGCTGATGGAGGATGGCTGCAGAGCCACAGTGAGTTGCCTTTATCTACATCTGCCAACCTTCATGTTTGGGTGGGTATATGGTACATGTTTCTGCGAACACTACAGCCACATGTTTGTCCAGTGCAGGATATTTATCACCTTTTGTACCCAGGTCTCACATTACATGTTAGGTACCTCATGGGTTAACACCTTTGTGGTAATTTGTGGGCACTTACTGTATATCCACGGTGGTTGTCTATACACAGTTCTGCAATTAGCTTGCTGACATGGCTATGGCTACAGTTGTCTGTTTGTAGGTGGCCTTTTTGTGGATTGCTTGTGTCAGCTGGGGGTCGGATATGGTGGGCTGTTTGTACTCCTCTGCATTCATGTTCAGTCACAGTCCTTCCATGTTGGCCTATACCTATGGGACATATATACAGAACGGGGGTGGGGTGGCCAAGACCAGGCCTTGTGGGATGCCACTCATATCCGCTTTGTAGTCTGACATGGATGCGGCATGTCTGACCATGTCAGTTCTGTCCTTGGTCTGGTTTGCAACCCCTCTACTGACATAGGGGTATATATTTAAGCTGCTGAACATATCCATACTGAACTTGTATGGTATTGTCTAGAAGTTTGTGCACGGTCCAGCTACGCTGTGTGGTCCACATTGCTCTCATCAATGACCTTAATAACTGCTTCAAATGGGTCAGACATGTTTAGGGGCAGGTTCTTCAGTTACGACAGCCACACTGTGTAGGGTCCAGTATCAGTAGGTCCACAATAGCCTTCTGTCTGTGGTACATACTGATCCTTTCCATAGCTGTGCAGAACAAGCTTGTCAGGATCCTGGGGTGGTAGTTTGGAGTATCCATTCAGGCAACACCTTTGTTGTGATGGACCACTGTTGTTGTACACTGCTCTTTGGGTACATATCCTGTGGTAAGGCTGACATTGGGCAGTAGTGTTATTTGGCATTCCATTATTCTTGGAGTCCATGTTGGCCTCAGCACAGGACACCATCACATACCTTTGCTGCTGTGTGTTCTGCTTTGCAGATGATGGCTGTTACCTCAGCATCTGCAATGTCAGGGGACCATCAGTCTGCTGGGATAGGTATTTTGCACTCGAGGGGGGGGGTGTTTGCACTGAACCTGACAGGTTGTATGTTAGCAATATGTGTGTGTGTTTGGTATGTTGTTTGTAATATCTGTGTGATTCGGAGCATATCTGTGGATGCCCAACATGGTTCCTACCATCAGTTGGGTAACCCTTGTGATTATCCTTAGTGTCCTGTACATTTTGTATCTTCATAGGTTCATGGGTTCATACTAGGCTATACACCCTAGGCCATTAGTAAGCCTAGCCAGAGTGTGTGTGTCTTTTGCCACCCCTTGCTATGTTCAATTATGGCCATTTATGAAGTTCTTCACTGTGCCTCTGTCTGGTCGTGACACAGTGAGGACCCCAGTATACATGTACGGTCATCCATCCACTTGGCAATATTCCTGTTGAGGGGTGTCAGTGAGGGGCTCTGCCTACCATGGATTGGGATCCTGTTTCTGGGTGTGGGGAGCCTCTGGGTTATGTATCTGTCCCTCCAGCACATCTTATTTCATTATGTGTTGAGGCTGACATCTGTGACTCTCACAGCTCCAATGGCTTTGATTTCCTGTGGTGGAGCATGTCCATTACTCCTGTGTTGGACATGGCCTTGTACAACAGACATACAATGCCTCTGTGTAGGCAGTGTGTGACTGCAGTCAGCTGGGGTGTCTACAGCCAGGCAGCATATGACATATATTTCACACCCTTTATCCTGTTGGTGGGGTAACTATGAGGTCTTCCGAACTGCTGCAGGTGTCACGTACGGTACATCCCATATGAGTCATTGTACTAGATTATGGGTCTGATAAGGGAACAGTACAGTGGCACAGTGACCTCTGTTGATGTGAATCATTTCATGATATGGTGTCCAATATCGACAATCTTCATAGCCACATTGGCATTGTGGGTGTCACATGACAGATTAATGTCGGCCTGTGTCCCTAGGTCCCTAATTACTCCTTGCATACATAATGGTTTGACACCTATGTGGTAATTTGGGTGTACCCTGTCTGGTATTTGGTGGGACATTCATACTGTCCAGTGTCTTCGGATGTCTGGGTGGAGTTCTTGTGTGTGAGAGTGTGGTCTGTCACATGCTACAGACTGTACAGCAGTTTTGACTACAGTTATGTGCACATGGGTGGTCTCCGCTGCTTTGTGCATTGTCAGTTACCTGGCAATATGGGTGTCTGTGCTGCATATGGATACTCCCCCTCCTTTGATGTTTTGGTGCAGGTGTTGGGGCCATAACACATGATATGTGGTATAACCTAGTAGTGCTGGTGTGCTATCACTAGGCTTGCAGCAGGCTTCTGTCACTGCACAGACATCAATGTTCTCCATAATGGGAAGTGCCTCAGGGGCATGCATATTGCAGTTTACACATCTGGCATTGGTCAGCATTACCCTTATGTTTCCTACCACTTATGTTTTCTAGGGTGGTGGGTAGTCTTTTTGGCCTTGCCTACATACGGCTCTATGGAGGTGGCAAAGGCCTTATCCAGTATCCAGACGCACGGGCAACAGCTGCAAGCCATCCCTGGAACAGCAGCATGGCTTGTCATGCTTGACATCTCAAGCAGACAGACATTAGACCCTCTTGGACTGACAGCTGTAACTGTGCCAGCTGTTAAACATGAGCATTCTGTGTTTGTACTGTGGCATCATTCTTGGTGAGGGTTGGATGCTGCACACAGCCAGTGTCATACCGCCCTGGGGTACATACTCAGAGGGACCATCCATGTCTCTTTTGATGTTGACCAGAGGTACATCTCAGGTAATTCACACCAGCATGGACATTGAGTGCATCATATTTCTGCTTGCTTTGGGGTGACCTGCGTACTTGTGTTATGTGGCATTTTGTGGCAGCCTACAGGCAGCTTACTCTACCCTTTCCCTTGTTCAGTCTGGTCAGTGGGACAGCAGTGTGTCTGCCTATACAGACACCTATTATGACTGTATCAGGAATGTTGTTTCTCCTTCTGGCCTGTGACTGTTTGGCACACCAGCTTTGCGTACTATTCATTGCATGTGCTATGTTTGAAGGTTGTGGTTGCTTGTGATCTGCTTTGGAGGCTTCTGTTGGTGTGGTGTGTTTGTAATTAAGGCCTCCGGGAATATTTGTCTGTGTTTATGTGTTTGGTTTACAGTTGTGGTAGGTCTATGTGGGACTGGGTTTGTGGTGTATGTGGTTAGCTTCTCCTCCTGACTAGTTTTGACAGTACTGAGTTGGTGGAGCTCTACCTCTGGTTTGGATACATGGATGCATCTATCACATATATTTGTATTTATTGGGGGGTGTAGTGGTTGTCTGTGTACTTGGGACTGGTGTCACATTGCCTCTGGATTCACAGATTCTACTTGTTGTGGCTGGACTTAGTGGATTGTGTGTGTGGACATATGTTATTGCCATACTACTGGTCAGTGATTACTTCCCTTTTTATGTTTGCTCTCTCATGTGGTAGCTTCCTCATTCTCTTGCATGGTTTGGTAATGGCTGGAGTCCAGCATGCCAGATGCCTGCGTGTATGGCATTGTGTGTTGTTGTTATTTGTGATTGCATACTCCAAGCATTCCTGGCTGTGTTCATGGAATGCCTGTATAACATGTTCTGTGGTGTGTCCCATATTCTGCACTTACACAGGGCCTTTTGTGGATTCAACATCGGTTTTGAGGGCTGCAACCTATGCTTTACACATATTTTTCACTGTGGTATTCTGGCCAGGGACTGGGGTCAGGATGTGTATATCCAGTGTGATTACTCTATGGTCTGGTCTTACCAGTGAGGGATACACTTCTCATCTTGCCATCCAGTACACATGTTGCTGATTATCACATCCAGTATGCTTACCCCTCTTGTGGGAGTGGTACATTGTTCCTGGGCATTTTGGTTTATGGAATCTGGATAATTTTCTCCTACTGTGTGGGTGCTAGTATAATGCTCCCAGTGTATGTCTGGGTATTTTCAGTCAAGCAATATAATGTGGTTTGAGGGGCTTGATATATTCATGTATTCCGACATAGGCCAGGTGCAGTTCCTGGTATTAGGACAGTAGTCTGCAGCAGGCTATATACTGGGAGGCAGTTTTAGCCATTGGTATTTGACCATGGCTAATCCATGCTGCTTCTTGTTGTGGTACCAACATGGGGGTGTGGTTATCCTTGCCATTTCTTGCTAGTCACCCTCCTTTTGTAGCTTGTTCCATGTTTTGCGGCTGTACAGCACAGTATGAGGTGTGACCTGGTAGTGTTAGGGTGCTGATGTGAGCCTTGACCCAGTTCTCTATTACAGGACTGGTATCTACATTCTCCATACTGTGTGCGTTTACACTGCACACATCTTGCTGTTTATACATCTGTCATTGGGTAGCATTACATCTAGGTTCCTATCCCTTGTAGAACCTATGAAGGTGGGTTTGTGTTTTGAGACTTACCTATTCAGGGCATGCTGTGGGTACTGACAGCCTTTGCCAGTATCCATGGGGCATGGCATGATAGGTGCACACCACCCCTAGCAGGTGGTGCATCATGTCAAGCTCCGCATGTCTTCCCAGCCTGAAACACATTGGCTCCCCTTTGACTAACTGCATTACTTCAGCCAGTTATTGCACTTGATCATCCCATCGTCATTTTGTGGCTTCATGCTTGGTGAGGGTGGATGTTAGTCAGGGTGCTCAGGTGTGCATATAGTACATGGTGTTACATTACTTAACACATAGCATTCATGCCTCAGGTGGTGCTGCAGGGCTGCCTCTGTCGGATGCACATATTCCACTTCCCTGTACATGTTTGTGAGCAGGTCATGTCATTTTAGGCATCCATGTTATTATTTGAGTGAGTCAGAGGGGGTATCATTCCCAGGGTTCCTACTGAGCCAGTGTATGTGCTATGCGTTGCCTCTTTGCCAAGGCCAGGGCATACTGGGCATGCCTCCTTCTGCCTACTGGGGCAGGCTGAGGTCGTTCCTCCTCCGAGTCACGCTCTGCCTGTGATGGCCTTGGCAATGGTGGGGGGCTGTTTGGCCCCGCCCTATGCTGGTCCTGCTGCAGCTGTTTTCACAAGATCATATTATGTAGCATAGCACATACCATGACAATTTGGGTACATGTAGTTGGTGTGTACTGCAAGGCTCCACCAGATGTGTCCAGACACCGGAACCGTGACTTGAGCAGCCCAAACACACGCTCTATTACATTACGTGTTTGTGCGTGTGCCTCATTATGGCGTTCCTGTTCAGGTGTGTGTGCGTTTCTGATGGGTGTCATCAGCCACGGCTCCAGTGCATAACCTGCATCCCCCACTAGGTGTCCATGTGGGATGTCCCCATTGGCAAATGTCTGGTACAGCTGCGTCAAATGCCAGATGTGGGAATCGTGGTAACTCCCAGGGCAGCCAGCACACACATTCATTATTATGCCCTGGGCATCACACACGACCTGGCAGTTGATGGAGGGGAAGCCATTATGTTTAATGTAGGCCCTACCCCTCTCACCGGCTGGTGCTTTGATGCGTATGTGCATGCAGTCTATTGCACTCACTACCTCAGGGTATTCCGCTATTTGCTGGAAGAGACGCATATTGCTGGCCAATACCTCACGGGCATTGGGGAAATATACATGATCTCTGACATGTGCTGACATGGCATCCAGGAACTGGTGCAATACCCTGGAGGCTGATGCCTGTGATATCCCCATCATATCGCCAGTTGGTCTCTGGAAGGTACCTGTTGCTAGTATTCTTAGGCCAACACATACCTTGGTTTCCACTGGGATGGGTTCCCCTCTGTTGGTTCTGTGTGTGAGGCGTGGCCTGCACAGCTCAACAATTTGCTACAGGAGCTCTCTGTCCACTCTGTAGCGCTCTACTATCTCCAGCTCATGTAACCCGTGGTAGGTGACCCTGGGCCTGTACACTCTTCTCCGTCTCCTCACTGTGGGTTGTCTGGCACCATCTGCATTGTCACCACCCTCAGCAAGTCGCCTATGTCTCATTATGACAGCTATGGCAGCCCCTAACATTTCTGCTCTGAGTTCAGCTTTTTCAGTTTTCACTTCTATTAGCTTACTCCTGTCTTGCAGTTTCTCTTAAGGGAAACATCCTGCACTACTGTTTGCAGAGTTTTAAGTGCTGGGCTGGGCTACTATTCTGCCTGTGTAATTGCCTGCTTCTAATTGTTTTCACCTGCTAGCTTCAGCAGTTATCCCTGCTAGCTTCCTATTAATTCTGTTGCTTCCTTTTTCCTCTCTGTTTTCTCAGGGGGGAGCAACGTGCATACTATCAGAAACACGCTCACAGTGGCTTACATGTGCGCACACGTGCTTACACGGTTCAGAATCTACTTATTCAGGTTAAAACGCGCGTACACCCGCGTAAACACTGTTACACATCTGCCAACAGCCTCCAACATACTCAGCCTGCCCTACACGCGCACACACCCGCGCAAACAGTGTTAAACATCTCCCAACACGCTCCCACATGCTCAGTCTGCCTTACACGCGCGCACACTGCCCTACTCGAGCTTCATGGTGTGCACACATGCGCATGCACGCCCAGCAAGAAACTTTGGTGTAAGTAACAGTGTACACCTTCCATTTCTTGACTTTCCATGACTTATCTAGTGGCACACCTCTTTCCATGATCTGTGTCTGTCATCTGTAATGTTACACTGGCCTCCAATGAACTGCATTTCTGTCTACCATTCCCCCCTGTGATGTCACCTATCTCCTACTCTATTCCTCCCCCTTATGTATCTCTTACACTACTCAGACTGTGCTCATTTGCTATGTGACTGTGAGATTCAGTATCCTAACCCTCATTTACATGAGATTGCCTACTAAAGCATAGTTACATGTCTTAGACTCAGCTTCCCCCCTTAGCAACCACTACACGGTGGCCATGTTGTTTTTGGTCTACTGATCCCTGCATTGTCATTCCATGTATTGCATGAAACCCACATTTGTGGGTTTATAACCTTCATTTTCATGTTTTATACAGCGCAGCCCGTTTGCGCGGGGCTGCGCTGGGTTTAAACATTGGCGATCGCCGAAAAAAAAAATATATATTTTTATTATTTTGGCATCAGGTTATATTGCCAATGGCCACATATTTGGCCATTAGCATGCTGCCTGAGTCATATGCACCCTTTTTTTGGAGCTGTCATGGCTCCATTGTGGAATTTGCAGAAACGTACTCAGCTGTCAACTGAGTACATTTCTGCAGCTAAAACATCTCTTACACGGACTGGTTTCTGCTTCGTGGATCGCTAATATACCTCATTTGCATACCTTTCGGCTGCAAGTGAGGTATTTAGCATGTCCACGCCCAGTCCGTGTAAGAGATGTTTTAGCTGGTCTCTTACATGGAGTTTAGGGCTGTTCCTGGATCGTGAGGCTTGCATGGAGTGTTGCACGTCTCTTACACTCCGTGCAAGCCTTTGTGAATCCTGCCCACTGTTTTTACCAGAAGAGACAATGCCATGTAGTACATTGACTGATATTCATTTAAGGTAGTTACATATCCACTTGAAAACAACTGTGCTGTGGTTGAACTGAGTTGTTGTAGCAGAATTTTATGATCATTACTTTCAAATACCAACTTTAAACCAATGAGAATACTGCAGATTTGAGTTCTTTATTTCATACTTGGCTAGATTTTTATCAGTAACTGATTATGTTGCAGTAAAAGTATAAAAGCCAGTTCTGAATCCATGCTGATATTCAAAAAGAAGGCAATATTTAATTATATAATCAGTTTTCTAAGAGTGGAGGAGTTTTTTAAGATATTTTGGTAAGCTAATACATGACTGAGATGTCTGGGTTTTGAGGGGTAGGAAGTTTTGGGTTTTGTAATAATAACTGCATGTTTGAATAGTTGAGATAAAACTCCAGTGGTCTGAGATAGGTATTATATCTGGGTAAAGAGTTTCCATTATTATGCTTATGAAGAGTATTAGTATGATATTATAATAATGGTTTGATTTTTTTTCTCCAGATTTCCTAGGTCTGTTACTTTTATTGGATAAGATATACTGAAAGCAGTACCTTTGGTTTGGAAAGCATTCATCTATAGACTGAAAGCTGAATATTGATATTTAAATGCATTTATCAATACAGTTATTAACTAATGAAGAGCAGTGATTAAAAACTGGACACATAGTCATAGTCGTGTTGTCACAAGGTCTATTAATTTCCACACGACTTTTTGAGATATAAGCATGGCTATAGAGAATCTGTCCTTTGGTTTAAGTAGCTTTCTTGACATAGCGAGTGAATGATCTAAAGTAATGAAGTAAAGGCAGTCATCATGAAAAGCAATCAGGTAAGGTAAATCAAATATAAATTTTGAATTCTTAGTTGAGACTGGTCTCAGCTATGTCCAAAACCCAATATTTTATTAAGAATATTCAAGGATAGTTGATTTCCCCCTTAATTAATGCAGTGATGTACAAGGTGGTATACTGTAGAGGGAAACAGTGGAAATACAGAAATCCCTGCTGGGCCTCAGAGGGAGATCCAATAGCTTGTAGTTAAATGTCTGATTCAAGTAATGCAAGACAATACATGTTTATGTTTACACTGAGACACAGTGATGGAGAAATCATAATAATTTATCATCGTGCCTTAAGAAGTCATATGTGTTAGTACACTTCTTAAGTAAGAGAGTCAAAAGCATTGCAGCAATACATATTGAAGATGGACATAAAATACCAACACTATATTCCAAGGGGGGACCTAAATGGAATATGATCAAAGCTGATATGTGGCAACTACACATTAAACAAGTACATTCTGTGCCCTAAGCACACAAAAAAATGTAGGAAAAAATGTAAAATAAATTAACCAGTATAAAAAAAAATTCTCCTGTCAAATAAATGAGCAATTCAAAGGAATCTAGTCTAAATCAGGACATTCAACTCACAATATTTTATGTCTGCTAGGTCATCATGCTCCTTTAGTTTGATATGATGGAAGCAGAAAAGCCTAAAGCACCACAGCAATACATGTAAAAGAAGGGGTGACTTCCCAGCATCATATTCCAGAGAAGAACATGACTGAAGAAACAGTGTCCTGTGTAAAACAAAAGAAAAGCTTTTTGTCCAAGTCAGAGAAAAGTCAACAATAGCTCAAATGCATTTGCTGCCATCATGCAATCAATATCAGTATTGTAAGGCAACAATCCATTCAACAAAGAAGTGCTCTAAATGAAAAATATAAACAACAAATATAGGGATTCCCCCTGATGAATTTATTCATTGTATAAAATATTAATCTTATATATAAACAAGTAATCAGATACATTTATTTTAACCACTGGGGTAAAGAACACCTAAAGTCACAATCCACTGATGTTCTTTCCTAGATCAAGATTGTGCCAGTCACTTTTGGGTAAACACTTTGTTATCAACTACTCAATACCAATAAAAGTGAAGACAGCTATATTGTGCTTTAATAAATGTACAATGGGTTCCTCTCTCTTCTACAATTAATTTCATTTATGTCTAATGAAATTCTGTTTTTTTTTTCCAAAAAGCATCCCCCAAAAAAAGAGAAAACAAAAAAGAATGAAAACCTTCAGAACAGTGATTCTTGAAAACTGCTCTTATCTTTAAAACTTCATTTTGCAGGAGGTGGGGGCAAGCCTACCTACTGTATATATACCAAATCTGAGAATGCCATACTTTGTAGAAAAGGGAATTTTCTAAGAAGTAGCATTTTGGACTTGGTATATGTAAGTCTAATTTTCATTCAGTCTTCATATTTTGGGACTCACTGTAGTGGGTCCCATCATTTCAAATGGTTACCATTTTTCCATGGCCTGCTTGTTTGATTTATATAGAAAGCAAAACAGGAGAAATCAATCATCACCCATTCAGTTATACAGATGATAAGATGCCTGATTTCTAAAGTGCTGGATATATTAATACATTTAAAATATTTTGTTTTACATACTCTATTACAATGTAAATAATTATAACATGAGTAACGTTCCCTAAGTAAATTTGTGTTCAGCTTCATTGGTGTTATGATTGGTTGCTAAACCAACTAAAAAACTGACTAACCATAATGCCCTTACATAACTGCATGCATCTGGGAAATAATTAACAAAAAATCGTCCCCTTCAAAATGTGCCAATAACTGGAAATAACATTCCTGTTCTTAAAAAAAATAACCATATTTTTCAAAAAGTCCTTAAATGCCTCTAACTCTGAGATGTCACCATCCCATAAAATCCAGCAATAGTCCAAACACCTCTTCCAGATATACAATGTATTAATATGCATGTTAACTTCATGATGATATAGACAAAGAAGTTCAAAATAACCTGTAAAAAGGTTTGCATAGATGGCGGTCATGGCTGTCAAGTTTGCACTCAGGGCAGTGACCTTTACTTGTAAATGGCATTTGCCATCAATGTAAAAGGCAAATTCCATTTCCAAATAGTGCAAAATGAAACTTACAGAGCTTGCTTTATAGCGAGAACTTTCTTTTAGGCAATAGTGTACTGCCATCATTCATCCCAATGGGTAATACTGGCATTTAGTGAGGTGCCATCCATTGTAACAAGGAGTGAATTAGAAGGTATAGTAGCTGACTTCAAGTCAACCAGAAAATCTCTTGTAGCTTTAAGTCATGCTGTGACCAAACCAAGTAATGGTTTCAAAACATGCTCCAAATACGCAGACGTGGGGTTGTTACATAACCCCTTCCTGAAACAATTGGGCAGCCTGAGGGATTATATATATTGACATATACTTTGGGCAAAATGTAAAACAAGTGCCTATGTCATTTTTCTCTGTAAGCCCCTGTTCAAACAAAAAGTCTTCATTTTAAATTAAAAAAAAACATAGGATCAAAAATCATTTTCATGTAGCTAATTGTACCTTGCAATTGTCTATGTACTTCTTTTTTATAGTCTTCAAAGTTCATAACCACTGTTGCACCCTTTTGTCAGCAGATGAAAAGATATATTACTATTATTATGTATAAGGCCTCCTATTCAGGTTTGGTCAAGTTGTTCATAAAGCCTTTAAAACATATCCATTCTCCATATGCAAGTGTTTTAAGAACCTGGTTTTCATGGGGTGATAAGGGGGGTTACATTTGGAATTATGAAATCTGAAACAAGAACCTTCTGCAGATGAACTAAAAATCTTTGTGTGCAGTATACCAATATTTAAGGTTTAAAAAATGGCAAGAAATACCATGTATCATTAAATATGTTCAGTTCTACATTATTCAACAACTTTATTTCATTATTAGTCACTGTAACATCAGATAATTTGAAAATACAGTCATCATAACTTCTGCTTGGTTGATTCTGAAAATGGCTACATTTTCTTTGTCTTGATTTGTGTTTATATTCCCCTTTGTCCTGCTGATAAATGAGAGGCAGTACTACAAACTTTAACTCATTTACATGAAGGGGGAGCCCTGATTAGATTCAAGCTCCATATCGTTGGTTATTGACAGATTTGATTAGTTAGAATATGTGTCTGTATTAGAATGAACCAGAACATTTTTCAAAATTAAAGCACCTCTTTCATGTTTAAAACTCATAGTTCTTTTTTCATTAAGATCAGCTTTCTTTTTTTTGACACCACAAATAAGCAATTTCCTTTGCAAAATAATTGATGATCCTATTGAATTTACGCATTTTAAAAACGCCAAGGCACATAACTCTCAACTGTCCTCTGTTCCTCATACAATTTGTGGTTTTCTGACAAATTGTTAAGGAATGAAATCACTAAAAATGACAGACATTTGAGTTTAGACTTAATAGCCTTCAGAACATGCATGCTAATGCAGGACCTGTTTTCCTAGCAACTTACTAAGTTTATAAGAGCAATATTTAACATTTGTCCCTATTTGTGGGCCTTTGTCCCCCCATTATTTTTGCTTTTGTCCGTATTTCTTGCACTGAGATGTTGAGGGGTAAGAAGGCATTTTCTAAGATATTAATCTCATGAACATATTTTCCTTCCAAATTCGTATACTCAGATGATAATGAAACCTATTAAGTGCAACAGTACAGCTACTCGCATTTTCATTGCACTTATTTAATTTTCTTTCATAGTTGGCTACTAAAAGTTCAAGAAACATCTTTGAAGCAGTCTTTTTAACTGACAACCATTTAGCCTTGAATGAATCATCAGTAGTACCAACACAATGTTCCAAATATATTCTAAGGTCCCTTGGTGAATATAATATAATATGCTATACTCTAAGGCCTATATGTTTAGAAGGATATCTTTTCTCCAGTGTTTAGAACAGTCAGTTGGCAAGTTGTGATACTAGGAGGAAACAAAGGGGTGGTAAGGACTGCTTAATGTAGCTTACAGGGAATTGGTTGCAGAGAGGCATTGCTGCATGGGGGATCACCGACTCAGGGGGTAAGGGCAGTGGGGAGGGTATAGGCAGCCTTGGTAGTATACAACATTACTCATGATTTTTTAATTTCAACATGGCAGGAATTTAAAAAACTGAAGAAGTTCTGGACCGACATTATGGTAAAAGCTGATGTTATCATTAAGTATGCAGTGGGACCATACCAACCATCAGCTGAGACTTCCTCAGAGCCTGCAGAAAAAGGGAAAAGAAAGTGGCTGTCACCACAAGAGCAACACATTAAGGAAGTGGCTAAAAGTGGATGGAAGAGAACACAGATGAAGGAGCCAGGGGCAATCATGGTCTAATGATGGAGCCCTGCCCATCACCAGCATAGCAGCAGTTCAAGAACTTATGCTGCATTGAGACAAAATCATGGTGCTAGCCAGCACTTTCTTTCTGTAGGTAGCAGAGTCCTCCCAACTAGCATTTGAGCCATCCATGGAGCCAGAAGCAAGGGGCAGAAGGAAACAGAAGTTATTGGAAGAGTAGCCAATTGACAAATCTGTTAAAAGAGGGAGAACAGAAATTGGAGTAAGGAGACTGGAGCAAGTGCAGTCTAAATGATGGAGCCTCAAATGAGGGCAGGTAACTCCTTAAATCTTGATGTGCGAGGTGAGTCTGGGCAGTTCTGGGAGTTGATGATAGGTACTTGACTGAGTTGTTGCAGGATTTGTGTGTGGAAGGCAGGATTCAGCTCTGAGAGTTGATATAAGGTCAGAGGATTGAGGCAGAAAAGGAACAGTCATGTAGATGCAGTGAGAGGGAAGGTTGAAGAAAGCATGGGCTCAATACTGGCCTACAGATGCCCCAGGCGGACACTACTGGACAGGGTATTGTTCATTCCCTGAGAGCTTTCAGTGATGGAGCAGGAGAGACTATTTGAGAATTTGAAAAGCACAGGAGGTTTGTTGGTGGGGGGATGGGCATTATCCTGATGCCACATATTCCCCTGTCTGTGAAGGAAAAAATTTGAAAGGTGGATATACACATTTTTGACTTCACAGATACAGATGGAGTTCTGAGGATTGTGGGGACTGAGGCCTTGGGGCCAAAGAATCTCACAGCATCCTTGGTGGCCTGTGACAACAAGAGTCTTGATAGAATTAGGCTGAAATATGGGATAACTGAGTTTTCAGCTTTGTGTATGTGATAGCGTTCATTTTAGGAAGGTATACTTCTCAAGGTTTGTCTTTTTCCTAAACAACAGAAAGGAGCAGCAGCTGAGGGATGGCAATGATTAGTTGTAGTATAATCAGTGTTCACAGAAATGGGTAGCAGTGAACAAATCACTTTAGTGGTGAAACAGGTATGTTGATACCTGGCTCCATACATTGTTGGCTAGGGCTGTGGGTGAAGCCAGAGTCCTAGCGGGTGAATATAGGGATATAGGGATAGGGGCAGGGCCTGTTGGGCTTTCAATATAGGTAGATGTGCATGACCTTCCTGCAAATTTATGTCTGCTACCAGTGTGGACATTCACATGAATCATGAAGATGCTGGTATAGTGAGGGGGATTAGTCATAAGGGTGTTACCTATTCAGCTGGATATTAGTAGACAGGCTATTTTAAGGGAATAACTAGGGAGATGCAGAGGCAATTTTTGAGGACCAAGGAGTTCTTCCTTTGCTATTGTTATGAGCAATACTGAGCCATTTTTATGAACGATAGGGTGGCTTCTTCTCCCATTATCCATTTTCTGTAGGAGTTTGGAAAGTTCTTCTGCAGGATTATCCCAATAAGGCAGTGGCTCAGGAGTGGGTGCAATGGTTAGGGTTCTCCATTAGGTGAAGGATGAGGGAGAGTAAGAAATGTTGTCAGAACATGATGTGTATTATAGGAGAGAGGAGAAAGCATAGTATTGCTCAACAATGAGGTTCGGGTGGGTAGGGTCTTAGGCCCGTTTGTTGTGCCCCCCTTGTACTGGTTTATGGATTTCTCAATTGTTGCTGGTCTCCAAAAAAAGACTGGGTGCATTTCAGCTAATTCACAAACTTCTTTTCATAATGGGGCTCCATGAGTGACAGCATAGGTATGGAAGGTGTGAGTGTTTAATATACTCATTGGATGAAGCAATCAAGGTCACTGAAGTTTTAAAGATCCACTTTTAGTCAACTTGATATTGATGATGCATTGCATACCTTCACTTTCCAGAATTGGATTTGCCCTGGTTAGGCATCTATTTGCAGGGTAATTTTTTTTTAAAACAATCCCTGTTGGCAGTGCAGTCCTGTGTGCTACTTTTGAAAAGTTTAGCACAATTTTGCACTAGATTTGGCAGGTACGGGTCCCTCTTGACAGGACAGTCAATTAGTCGTATGACTTTCTTATGGTAGAGAAAGGGTTGCAGGCTACAAGGGAAGATGTGCTTTGCTTCACTGAGCTATGCCAGTAGGTTAAGGTGCAGTTAGCATATGACAACTGGGGAAGCCTAGAGCTGGGCCAGCAGGTTGGGGTGTCATTAGCATATGCCAACTGGGGAAGCCTAGTAAGGTGATGATTTCTTTAGGTTTAGACTTAGATGCTAAAATGGTTTGATGTGCTTGCCTGTAGAGAAATTGGTTAAGCTACGTGATGAAATTAACCCATTAAGGGGAAAGACAAAGCTAGCATTAGAAAAGTTCAGGAATTATTAGGTTTGCTAAATTTTGCTTTTTGGGCATTTGTTACAATGAGAACTTTTACTAGACCCTTTGCTAACATGTTGAGGGGAGTTATGCACACACATCATGGAGTGAGAGTAACGAAAATTGTCAAACAAGCTCTTCCCATTTGGTTGGACTTTCTTGGATATTATAATGAAATTTGCTTTTGCCAATAGGAATGGGGTTCTTCTGATGATGTACAGCTTTATACAGTTAGTCAGTTACACTGATTGGATTAGGCATGACAGATTGTTTTAGAGGGAGGTAGTACACTGTGGAATGGCAGGTGGAGTGACCAGGTGATTGTAGAAGGGATGGTATGATTTTACAGATGATGCAATATGGATAGTTTCAGTAGTCTAGCAAGATGATTTAAAAACAACAGAACGTTTGTTTTCATCCTGACATTAAGGTCTTGATGAAGAAGACTGCTTGGCCTGATTTGATTCACTTGTTATTGAGAATATTTGCTTTGCAAAGCTTGAAAATAATTTTTATGCTTTCTGCTAAACATGCTACATGGATTGAATGTAATATCTGATAGTTTGTCTAACTTTCTTTTTCACGTTTCATGCATTTTCACCAAAGGCAGAGAAGCATTTGCTTGCAGTGCGTGGAGAGATATAGAAACTTGGCAGACAGTAGTGGGTTGTTAAGTCAGCAATCATAAAGACAACATGAAGAGCAGGGAGCTCAGCTGTTGGTGCTTTTGCAGGTAATGTTGAGCAGTTGTCAAGGCAGGATAGGGTTGGGTCAGTTATCATAGTAGCTAGGTATGTGGTTTACAGATGTGAGCCATAGTAGGAAGTGAGAACAGTTTCACTAAGTTTAGCACTACAAAAAGGTTTGCTTGTCTTAAGACATTACCAAACATTAGAAGATTTTAAAAATACTGAAAGTCTTGGGATGAGTGAAAGGATTGAGTGCTGACAGGAGACTTCCAGTAAGTAGGCAGTTATTATGACTGTTAAGAGGTTTGGCAGAGTTAAAGCTTATATATTTTGTGGGTGACATTGTCATGTTTTATGCTTGAATGCGCATTTTAGGGTGACTAAATTGTTTAGTAGTTTGCAGTGGAAAGGTTAGCATATTATAGATACAATAGTTTTGCTTAGCTTTAAAGAAGAGTACTGACATCTTTCTGTTTTTGGTTTGATGGGCATTATCTTGGAAACAAGTGTCAAGTTTTGTAAAATCCAATTTGGTTATTCAAGGGTTAAATGGGAGGGTAGTTTCAGACAAGTGAATTAATAACATGCTTTAAAGAGCCTTGACATGTCAAGACATTATTGCCAAAAGGATCTTTGATCATCAGACGGCACTTAGCCTTGGAATGCAATTCCATTGAGGTAATAAAGCTGGTGTAGAGATGGCCCTTAGATGCTGTCATTTCTTATATTAGATGGTATAGGGGCAGTAGCTTGTTTTCATGCCCATTATGGTTGTCTGTTTGTTTCATAGGACATGACATGATCTTGATTCTATACCACTCCTTTGTATGATGGACAGACAAACATGCAGCAGTGAGTTCTGGTGGAATTTTTCTGGGGCTTGACCCTACAATGTGAGAAGTACTCTCACAAGAATTCAGAGTGATGTTCTGAAACCAGATGTTACCCAAGTTAGTCAAGCTATGGACAACATTAGTGATTACACAAACCATCGTAATTCACTTAGGCAGTAATGAATTAGACATAGTAGCTAAGGGAAGACAATTATCTTGTAACTTGAAGGATACAGTATTTAGAAAGAGATTTCCCAGTACATTGCTAGTCTAGTCTGAGATAATTCTAAGGCTTGTATGAAGAGATGTAGTTAGGTTTTAAAGGTTTGGAGATGGCTAACAGAGACTGGTTTAATTTATTTCACATGCATACTTCACTTTTGCAGAAAGAGTTAATGGAAGGATTTTAAGTTTAATATGTTAGCATTATTTAGTGTTTGTTTTAGAGAAAAGGTGGAACAGGCTACCAGTTAGGTGGCCTGGTGGCATTGTTAGAGGGGTCCACTTCCTTGAAGGGAATCCCCCCTTTCCTTACTTTATGGTGGCGTAATATGGCTAGTGATCTATTTGGGGATGAGAAAAGAGAATGTTGCTTCACATATCTAATTTTGGTTGAACCGAATGAGTGGTATGACTGCTGTTTATAGTTTGAATACATAGTATGGTCATTGTGTCTATGAGGATGGCAGAGGTATATGGATAAATAGAGTTTGCCAGGCTGATGTATTTGTCCATGTCTGCCTGCCTGATTGTGGGATTGTTAGGTATTGTTGCAGACTAATGAGTGAGGAATTTTAGGGAGGGGTGAGTGATAGGAACTGCTAGATGAGAGGGCCAAGTAAGTGCAGAAAGTGAGGTACTCTAAGAGGGGAAGAGCAGAGATATTTATAGTTACCACTGGAAGGAGTATGACTAATTTTGCTTGTAGTATGTATAAGATGTCTGTAATTGATTCTAGGTGAGTCATCAACAGCACTGCAAGACATAAATGTTGCATTCTTTATTGGTTTCATGGTTCACTGTTTATATTATTCACATTTTATTATATGAGGTTATTTAATGGATTTTGTTAATTTAATAAAAACTTGTCACACTGACTTTGTTGGTGTTTTCAATATATCCACCTGGCAGTCAGACCCATGATCATCTCTAAGGCTCCAGTAAAGTCTCCCTGGATCGGTTGTCAGCTGACAGTCTTCTTGCATCTGTACAAGGCCATTTGTCTACCCTTTGCTTGTCTATGTGTCAATCATGCCTTCCTCTACTCAGGTGTCCAAACCTATACCTGACTGTGTACATGTTCAGTGGTGTGTCCGTATGACTCCAGTGTCTGCACACTCCATCCTTTCTTTCCTTTGGTTATTTTTCTCTCTCTTCTTTTCATTTCTCTATCTTTATGTCGAAAATGGATATCTATACAACCCCACCACCAAAAAAAAAAAATCCCTACCTTCTGCCCTGTCCTGATGAGAGTTTCTCTCTTTATGTCCCATTATTCCCCATGACTTGCTTTCTTGTATTCCTGTCCCCTCACCTTTTAGTGACATAATAATGCATCCAGCTAGCTTGTCACTAGCTCACAGGTCTTTCACAATTTCTATATGTTCTGTATTAGCAGTGCATAATTACAGATGGCCACTACTGCAAAAGGTTCCGACTACCTAGTTTATGTAATATCCATGTTCTCATAAGATTTTTGCAATGTAAAATACATCTCCAACATCATCCTTCTTTCTAGACTCACCAATAAATTGATATGGCTCATTTACAGTGTTTACTATCTACTTGGTCTAGATTGCTGAAGTGTAGCTGCCTGCTTACTCATTTTATATTATAAAATCCTTCCTTAGTTATTCACGTCTCTATAGCACTGTTATGTATTCCTTCTGCAGGGAGCCATCTCTTCGGTGTTTTGATATGCAACTCTATGAATTCTACTTAAAGTCTCAAATGATTTATTGCATCCCTGTTTTCTTGATAGTCCAGAATTGCTTGTTTTAAATATTAAAACTGATTTGCGTTTCACTTTCTTGTGTTGTTGAGTTTGGCACGCTGACCAAAAGTTCAACATTTGACAGTCTGTCCTGGTTTTACTTAATGGCATTTCTTAATTCTGCATGCTGAATTGTCAAATTAATCTGAAAAGTCTGGATTTGGTGCAAAATATTCTGAACTGTAGTCAATGGCTTCACTATGACTTTTCACATCTAATTTAACTGAGCTGTAAATAATCATAACTAATCTAAAGGCATGAGAAATCAGACTTCTATCCCAGTGGCAATAATAACAGTAGGCAGCTCATCTTAGTATTTGATTTTGCAGGAAAACTAGCCCTGCTGCACCCCCCTAATGTGGATGCTCCACCTTCATACCCCTGACCTTGATATTTACCAGCACCGAGTCCTATCACTTCCACCCTCAAATTGACAGTGGCTCTATCCTACTCTGAGTCTATAAAAGTGGAGCTAAAAAGGAAAAGTTGTGAAACAAACATAAAACTCTTTTTTTCCTCTCTTCTCTGATGCTAATGGCACAAGGATACAGCACCACATCTGTGGCTAAACCAGTGTTGGTATACTCAAATATCAAAAAAAAAGTTATGTTTCTTCCACCATGCTTCACGAGATAATACCATGTCACATGATAAACTGTTGTGCTACCAAAGTCACCATAAGATTCTGGTGATCAGCCCATGTCTTTCTACCTATCATTGGAATTTAGGAATTGCATTTCCTTTCTTTGATTTTGTAGACTGTACTCACACACACACACACACACACACACACACACACACACACACACACACACACACACACACACACACACACACACACACACACACACACACACACACACACACACACACACACACACATACTCACTCACATACAAAACAACTCAAATGATGAAGGTTATAGAGACCAGTTGGCATAATGGTTCAGGTCTTTGCCTCTCATGCACAAAGAACAAATTTCAGTCCTGACCTCCAGCCAACAATTGTTTGAATTCTCCATGTTCTTCCTGTGCTTCCATCTCTAACTCACCAAAAGAATGGAGCTGTGGGTAGCAGCTCAGACTCTACATGGTGCCCATAGGGTGAAAGATTGTATAAACAAACTGTTTATGGTATCTACTGTGGTACACAGTATAGTCATGATAGGAGAACACAGATCAGACTGCACACAGTGGCAGGGCTAGCCACTCAGCAGTACAAAACATGGCTCTAGGTGATACATCATACTGACTGAGGTCAATAAATGGGCAAGGGATGATAAGTGGGTTTAGGATCCATCCTACTCCAGTCTATGCCAGGGAGCCATGCTAACAACAGGAGGAGTGTATGTGCTCCTACTGGCCAGTGTAAAAGCATGAGCTAAGAACTGTTACACATAATGTATGTTCACTGACAGGATAGCTTGGAAGAGGATGATAAGGAAGAGGCTGAACATCCTATGTGTCCAGTAGACAAGATGGAAGGACAGTGCTGTAAAGTTATTTGGCTTGGGGTCCAGAGGGTACTACCCTTGAGGAGGACATACTAAAAATAGTGTGGGAATTGTGATGAGGGAAAAACTTCAGAAGACAATCAGGGATCTCATCAGAATTAGCAAAAGACTTGTGGCAGTCAGACTCCTTATCTAGCCGAAATCGTCAAATAGAACTTTAATATAACAAGGAAAGTGAAGGATATACAAGGTAATGTGAAGAAAGCACACATCCATCTGATGTTGAGTGCAGAGGACTAAGTATGAGAGAGGTATAAACCTGTTAGGTTGAAGTGTAACGTTGACTGGAATAGTGGTAGTTTTTCAGAAGATATAATATAATGATGGGAAAAGGAATTTACCTTGGAGGAACTAGAAGTATTTCTTAAACAGATATGTAAATTCAGTATCTAGACCAAGTATAATAAATTATGGAATATATAAAAAGCCATAAATGTGAATAAAAGAGATTTTGTTGAAAGTATTAAATGAATGGTTGGAGAGAATTTTTACAGAAAAAAAGTATGTGAGGGTATAATAAAATTTGTATGGAAAAAGATAGACAAAAATGAGAAAAATATTTGGAGAATTGAATTGAAGTGAGCTGTTCTGAATTTATGCTGCAGTTCGCATTGGGTGTGGCCTGAACCTTTTAACTCATTAACACCTAGGGCATGTGGAATGTCACACCTCTAGCAGCTTATACACATCTTCATTCCAAAGAAAATAAACTTAAAAATGATAAGATAAACTAAAGTAAATATCTTGTGAACAATAAATACTATTAAAAATTATACAAATTGCAATGCAATCAGTATGAAGTATTATTTTCATTTCTAATTATCAGCGCATTCATAATCTTTCCATAAATACTGTAATATAGCAATAATCCACGCCTGAGTATGGGTAATGCTGGATTTACCCACTGTTGGTGTGGTTTGGTCACGAGGGCAAAGCCCGAGTGGCCAAACAAAGCCAACCGTGGGTAAATCCAGCATTACCCACACCCAGAAGTGGGTTATTTCTATTATACAATGACATTATTTAAGAAAAAAAAAATAATTACTTTTCTTAAATAATAGCATCCTTGCTGTCCTTCTGCAGCTGTCTGGTATTCTGCGTCAGTTCTGATGTACTGCGCATGTGTATACCTACGCAGTACATCAGAGCTGTGGGCAAAATCAACAGAGAAAGCAAGATCTCCATTGTTTTTTACAAACTGTTTTGCTGTGTTAAATGGGTTTAACATAGTGAGGAAGCTTTAAAAAAAGCAACAAAGAATCTCTGTTGCTTTTTAAAAGCTGTCTCGCTATGTTACACCCATTTAACATAGCGAGACAGTTTTGAAAAAAGCAACGGAGAAAGCAAGATCTCCATTGCTTTTTACAAACTGTCTCGCTATGTTAAAGGAGTTTAACATAATGAGACAGCTTTAAAAAATCCGTTGCTTTTTTAAAGCTGTCTCGCTATGTTAAACTCATTTAACATAGTGAGACAGTGTGAAGCAACAGAGATCTTGCGTTTTCCATTGCTGTAAAAAAAGAGTTATAGTAATGGAAAAATTCCAGGCGACCGGACCTTTTTCCATTACTATAACTCTGATTTACAACGTGCTCACTGACCAATCAGCGTGCACATTTTTGAATATTAATAGGGGGTTGTTGTATAATATATTATAATGCACACAAACTTCAAATTATAATTTTTGCTAAACTTTCACAAACAATTTACCATATATTGGAAACTGTAAAACCTAGATGTATATTGTTAGAACACTTTTGTTAACCAGACATAAGCTTTCATGAGACAGCAAGAAATTCCTCTGTGAGTACATGCTTATTGAGATAATTATAGAAATATATAACATATGCATAATTGTATAATTATCAGTATAAATAACATTGACAATTTCTCAAGATGTGCATCTTATCATTGCAAATTTGAAAGACAGTTTTCTTCAACAACATTTAAGGTTTCACCTGATGTCATGCAGCAGTTTGTAAGCCACTTGTTTTTTGACATACTGAGTACATATGGAAGTATTGCTCATTTTATGAATAGCTAACAAACAACTAACTAGCAATATATCAGGTATAGTGTGATATAAATGGGCAATGGCAATCTATCTTCCTGTCTTTCACCATGGAATATCATGCCATACCGCACAATAAAATGTATGGTTAGGTAGCTATGAGAATATGAACATAAATATAAAAATATGAATAATAAGTGATGAACGGAGATTAGTTTCTCTACTGCAAGATATCCTAGATTAGCAATCTTAGTGTCATTTGTTAATAAGTCCATACACTTTCTAATATTACCTGTTATTAGCTGTTAAGTCACACTGTAAATGAAGTCAGACACAAAAAAGTTCTGGACTTCATAAGGACCTGTGAGAGTGAACTGGAAATATACAAAAATAAGCCATATGCTTGAATGAGTTAAAAAGTGAAGTTAATGCCAAATGTTCATATCTCTAGAACTGTAAGAGTTACTAGAAAATTGTAAATGGCAAACTATTTAGCACAAAGAGTCTTCTACAGTGGCTGCCTTCATTCAGTTCTAGGACTTAAACTGAATTTTATAGTCCACAATATCTACAGCAAATATACATTTGTAATACTGAATTATCTGCTTAAAATATTTTACTAACCATGTAAGCAGTGCACATATTATTGCAGCATTTTCTTTATCCATCTGTGAGCTTAAATATGGGGCTAAGCAGTTCTATCAGTGTCATTTGATTGTTGAGATATTTAGAGAAATTCTACAGCTATGTCAAGAATCTCAATGGCAATACTCAGGTCTGCTCTGAATTATAGCACAATGGCATGACAATTGCAGAACCAACTGATATCGCCAACATCTTGGCTGATAGGTTCAGTGCTAACTTTACCCCCCTCTCACCCCCTAAAGGGCCCATATCCATACTGGAAGAATGCAGAGCCCCTGCAATCACAACTGCGCATGTAAAAACTGCACTCTCTAAAGCCAAGAACACAGCTTCCATGGGACCAGACAACATCTCATGCTGTGTTCTACATGAGCTTCAGAAAAAACTGGCACCCCCACCTAAGCACCATGTTCAATCATATACTTACATCAGGATTTGTACCCACTGAATGGCACACAGCAACAGTTATACCACTCCACAAAGGGGGAGCCACCATGGACACCGGGATCTATCGCACATTAGCCTTACGAGCCTGGTGTGCAAGGCCATGGAATGCATCATCATGGAACTCAAACAATGACATAGGTAACCTCCAAACTCTGGACCCCACCCAGTTCAGGTTTGTGAAAGGCAGATCATGACTCCTGAACCTGACTGACTTCTTTGAAAAAGTCAGCAGAGCCGTGGATGAGGATAAGTCAGTTCACACAGCCTATTTGACCTCACCAAGGCTTTTGACACCATTCCCCATTCTTGAATTATAGATAAACTCACTAAAGTGGATATAAATCCATACATCACAAGATGGTTTGTCAACTGGCTCACTGACAGAACCCACACTGTAAAAGTTGCAGACTCTAAATCTGACCTCAAACCATTGACAAGTGGAGCACCACAGGGTTCTGTCCTGGGTCCTCTCCTGTTTGGTATCTACTTCTCTGAAGTAAGGGATAACACAGAGGGCCTCTGGCTGACAAAGTTCGTAGATGACTGCAAACTAGGTGCCATAGCCGAGTCCCCAAATGACATAGACATCCTACAGAAGTGCCTCACTGAGACAGACGCCTGGTGTTAGAGCCATGGCCTCAAGCTAAATGCCAAAAAGTACATTGTCATCCCCTTTGGTAAAAACTCTGTTCCCATGAGCTACCACATAGGTGGCAGTCCACTTAATGCTGAAAGTGTGATAAGAGACTTTGGGACTCAGGTGGACAGTATTCTCTCCTTTGATAATCACATTGCTACAGTAGTCAGGAAATCCTTCTATGTGGCACACCTCATCATGAATGGCTTCTCTTGCAGGAAAAAAGAAGTCATTGTTCCCCGCAACTCGGCTCTCATTAGACCCATTATTGAGTATTATGCCCCTTTTAGAATGTACCTCACAAGACATCTGTGACAGCTGGAAAGGCCACAGAAGTACCTCACAAAGAGGATTACGGGCCTATGTCCTACTCTAACCGTCTCAAAAAACTCCAGCTTTACTCCGTAGCATATCGCCTACTCCGAGGTGATCTCTGCCTAACATACAAAGCTAAGTCAAACCCAGAGCTGTTGGACATGCTACACCTAAAGAAATCCAAATCCCTCCGGGATACATGCTCTAGGGACCTAAACCTTGTCACCACAATAAACAGAACATGCTGGAGGGATAGATTCCTATCCCAGAGATTTCCCATACTCTTGAACAAGTTACCAATCTATGTCAAGCAAAGTTCCTCATTAGCATTCTTCAAGAAAAATCTTGATGAATGGATGGGAATTAGGAAATTCATCCTGGGGATCACTTCTGTAGCTCTGCTTGACAGGGGCACAGGAAAATAACTTTCTTGGGTGGCGAAAGTCAGGGAACCTTGTTGGCTAGGCTTATATAAGCCCTAAGGCTGATAGCCTAGTGCCTACCTAAGAAGCTGTGAACCTATGAAATATGAAAATTATTACAACACCAATAATTAGTAATATTTAACATTTCTCTGTCTCCATTAGACAGAGGTCAAATATAAATATATATGTGTGTTTCCTGTTGTATAATGCATTGTATGTAACATGGTTTTAGAATTAAGGCAAACATAACAAAGCAATATTTGACACCTAGAGGTGTCAGCAGGATGTGACTGCAGAAAAGCCTGGAGGTCTCGCTAGGCTATAAGAATTCAAGAGGAGTAGTGATGATATTGAATACAGAGAAAATTAAAGGGTTAGGGGACATAGCTAAAATTAAAGGTCTTTATTTCTCAGTGGATGAAGTTTCTTTGTTAGGGATCAGATTTGGAAAAAGAGAAGGGACACCAACAATAGTGGGATTTAATGGAAGATATTGAACAACTGTAATTATGAATTATGGAAAATGTTTTGTCTTTTAAAAAGAAGGTGTATTTAATAAATAATAAAATGGGTAAGTCTGCATATAAATACACACACACACACACACACACACACACACACACACACATATATATATATATATATATATATATATATATATATATATATATATATGTTCCTAGTCAGAACGTTGAAAGTACAGTTTTTACAGTACTTTGACTAACTGACTTTAGCGAAAGTGCATAACATCGAATATGCACTTTCGCTAAAACAAAGTAAAAAATGAAAAAAACATGCAGTTTGCATGTTTTGTTAGTTGTACATCAACATATTCTGTTGATGTACAACTAACAAATCTTTTGTGGAGATCGCGGTACAGTGGAGATAAGGGAATATTCCCTTTTCCCCACTGCAGTGCAATCTCGGAGTTAGAATATTAAAGTAGTGGGGGTGTTGCATAGTAGGGTTTACATTTTTGTGTGTGTATTTTTTAATTTTGTTTTGTTAACTTTAGCGAAAGTGCATGTTCGATGTTATGCACTTTAGCTAAAGTGGGTTCGTGAAAGTGGAGTTCGATGAACTGCACTTTCGATGTTTTAACATAGACCCATATATACACACATATATATATATATATATATATATATATATATATATATATATATGTATACACACACACACACACACACACACAGATATATATATATATATAATATATATATATATATATATATATATATATATATATATATATATATATATATATAAAACATGTATATGAGTATTACAAATTTACAAAAAGAAATTATGAAATTTTTTTTTTGCATTACATAGGGATCGAGACTAAATCTAGTCAAATGAGATATTCTACATTTGAATGAAAGTGAGCATGAATTGCATTTGTTAACTCCTATAGTTTATACTGACTATTTACATTCATTTGGATTTTGAAGTGTAGTAAGGCAAAAAAGGGTGGGATTGTTGCAAGTATTCTCAATTACAAATACAAGGGGTTTGGGGAAATAAGATATGAATTAAGTATAAATACAGTAACTGTCATGGCATCTTTTATGTCCACCTGAGCTTCCACAAACTGAGGCGGAAGGAAGCTTGGTTTGGCATCTCACCAGAAGGATAGCACACTCAAGAATGCAGCCCCCATCATTAAGCTGCACTGTAATGTCAGCACTGGAAAATTATTCCAACTACCTGGTATGGGAAAACAACCAATGACCTTTTACTCCAAAGGTGAGTATGCTGCATTCTGAGCGTCTAAGATGATCATAACAATGCATTGTAATATGATGATCCTAAACAGTTCTCTGCTGCTCGGCAAACTATACTGACCATTTAACAAAAGTTAAAGAAATAAAATGACCACACAGACCACAGCTCCCACACAAGTTATGGCAATGCTCTGTGCACACCTTTGAGGTTTGACTACAAGAAAAGTAAAGCAGCAATGACCCTACCATCTTCATATCCCTTCCCCAAAAGCTACACATCTCTCAGGGATGATGTACAACAGTTTGCAAGGAATGATGATGTGGGCAGGGTGGCGACAGGCCATGTGAACTGGATGTCTAACGCTTGGTATACTGATTTCCCTGTTTAGTGTATATAATAATTTGATTATTTTATCCTGCTTTGGTGATCTGTTGCTACCAAATTACTTTGATTTTTCCAAGGAGACTGCTATCCCATGATACACATTTCCAGTAGCGAGTACAATGCTTGGATGGGTTATGGATGCAATAGCGGAAGGAGAAGGAGAGGATTTTAATTTTCTCTGTACTGTCGGTCTATAGGGATTGTTTGTTTGAACACTTGAGGGGTCTGACTCATCCTACAGATTAATGGCAGGATCTGTCCACTGCCACCAGACAGACAACGTGGAGTGAATATCTTGGGGAGCAGGAGTATCACTCTTCTGATGACTTCAGCAGGAAGACGTATGATGTCCTGCACTCCTGGAAGGTACAGGCTGGCTTTGGTATGGGTACATGAATAAATCTTTATTTTATTACAGATACATTTATTTTTAGGTAACATTATATATGTCAGATATTTTTTTGCCTTGTTCTGAACTTGCACATTAGTAGACTTGCTAATTACGACAGTATAAAAGTGTCACATGGTTTGTTACATCATGTAATGAACTTACGCGATGAGCAGTATTAGTTATGTCGTATACTGTTTTTGATATTTTCCTTTTAGTAGCGAGCTTATGATGTACTGAGTACAATAATGCCTAGCTCTGATCATTCATTGCTTTATGGAGCTTTCTCTTGTAGGCAGCAAAGACAAAATGCCATTTTAAATGATGTATCAGAGACACCATTACCTTGCACTCGCAAAGGTTCTGTTAGATATTAGTTTGCATCTTATTTCATTCTGCCTTTTGTGTGTGCCGTGAGATGAGCCTGCTGTGTGTCAGTGCCATTTTTCTAGAACCAGCAGCAGAGATTTTCTGTTTTATGACAAGTAGGTTCATAGATGAGACCAGTGCATCGTTTGATTATTCTTCTACTTATTTTGCTCAGTGCGGATGAAATCTGTAGATGTGGATGTCAAAAAATAACCTGCTGTTTTCAATGCTGGCATGTCTGATCTTTGACTGGAGCTGCAGGGTGCAGTGAAAGAGGCATTTGTGGTTAGGTGACTCCCAATCTGAATGTCATAGTTATCACACCATTGTGAATTGTGCATGTTAAGGAAACATGTGCTTCCCTACCCCCCCCACCACCACCACACAGTCCCTTCCCTGATGAAATATGTGTTACCATCAAATACCTTGCCAAAATGAACATGGCAGTATCTATCACTGTATATTTTAATGTGCTACATTGTTACCAGTGTTAAGTCACCAGTTGGCTGCCTCCTTCTTTCTCACACCACTGGCAATGAATGCTGAATGACCCATTTTATGAGGAGGATGAGGAATGTTGTTGTATCCAGCTATTCCTTTAGCATCTCATTATTTAAACAAGATCTGTAATTATGGGATACTTAAGTATTTACACATGTGTGCGTCTTGCCTGCATTGAAATGGCAAAGGAAAGGGAACTTTATGTCTGAATCTGACTTCAGATGCTGTTGCCTTGCACACCACTGTAATGTCTATTGTAAATGTGTAAGTCAACAGTTATGCCTCCGATTACATAGGTAGGAGATATGTGGTTACATGTAATTAGCATCATTTAGTGTGCGTACAAATTCCCTATAAAGCACATTATGCACATGTATGCTTGCCTTGTCTGACTTCATTTGCATTTTTGTGTTGTGTTTGCTCAGCCCTATCTTAACAATGCTGTTGCCACTGTGTTATTACAGCAATGTTTGCTGTGCATGGTTATGTATGCATCAGCATCTCTCTTGTATTGGTGACCCTTATGACTGCCTTTTATGATCAGCTTCCTGTCTCAGTGGTACTTGTTCATTCGCTGCTGTCTTGTATACATGTTGGCTGTATCGTGGCTGAAACTTACAGCACATTTCTGAATGCATATATACATGATTGAGACATTATAAGCATACATGGTTATTGTATGCATACCCTCCTTGTCTGTTGCATCACATTTTAGTTTGATAACCACCCTCCCTTTACTGGCATCCATTTTTGTATGGAACCTTCCATATTTTGCAGCCACATTTTACAGCCATGTATTTCATGCCTGACACCTTTTTGATTTTTTTTTGAGTACATATGACTTGCTCTTCAGTTGTTAGATGATGTGAGTACCATACTCCTTCTTTCCTTTTATTTTACTCCATATCCCTACCCAGAAAAGGAGGCATCTCCCTGCAGATATACAAGGTCCTTCACTATCCAGATAGCAGCCACCCTTGGGCATTCCTCTTTGATATAGCCTGGAATTTCCCTTTACTTGTTACTCTACCCCTCTTATTTCTGTTAATTCAATCTGGTGCTGGCTATGCATTGCACTGTACAATTCCCCCACCCACTTTTATTTTTGTTCTTAAGCTGTACTGCTGAATGAGCATGTAGCTTTTTATTAGCCATGTGGCACAATTACTCTTTTTGTGCCCATCTTACTGTATGCATCCTCGCTTCATATCTCTTTGAACTTTTTTGGTGTTTGAGGAAAACTCTTTCTCAAAATAAATGTTGTATTCCTTAGCCAAAGTTATGTTTCATGCATCTGTATGATGCATACAGGTAGTGCTGTATTTTGCATTGAAGATGTCCTTTGTGGACATTGTGCTATTACTCTAACTGCTCAGATTGTAAATAATCAAACCATGAGCACCTCTAAAGTTTTTACTATTCATAATGTCTGCTGTTGTGCATTGTGATGTTTACATGCTAGGGGGCATTCCATAATGTTTCCCAGACATTTGGAAACCTGGCACAGTCAGATACAGTATACTGTTCCACCTCTGACATTACTTCATATCTGCTGATCAACTTCTCCTCTTTGGAAATATGTTTATTCCACAAGAAAATATGCCATAATATTGAAAACTATACACAAAGTACAAAATTGAGAGACAATGCAGAGAGCAGAAGGCTGATAAGTGAACGGATGCCATATTTACGATTCAATACTATTCATCTTTAAACTTTTCAGGGAAAATATGACACTGCATACCACATGATAAAGTGCAATATAAGTAAATGAGCTGTATGTCCTGAATATTAGCTGATGGACAATTTAAAGAACACCACAGATCACTTCTTAATGCAGTATCATGTACAACATTACTGAAGGTCACAACTACTTCTCAGGCAGATTGCTTTGATGTAAATAATAGGATCCCTATTAGCCGATCGAGTTTTCAGAAACTTGAAATTCATATGGTCGAGACCATATGATCAAGTTTTTGAAAACTCAAACCATTTGAATGGAGATTGCGGTACAGCAAGGATTGGGAAATTTACCCTTTTCTTTACTGTAGTGCAGTCTTGGAGTTTTTATATGTATGACTCGAATAGGGTGTAGTGGGTGTAGAGGGCTTGCCCCCCTTGAATAAACATAAAAACGTAGATTTTTGTGTTTTTTTTTTTTTTTTGATGTTTGAGTTTTTGGAAAATCGATCATATGGACTCATCCATATGAATTTCAAGTTTCTGAAAACTTGATCATCTGACATAGATCCAAATAATAATAATAATATATTGTAGCAGACACTGAGGAAACATAGCAGAGCTCACATAAAGACAGCATAGAGTCAAGCATATAGTTTAACTTAAAGATCTGTATCTATGAATGCATATGCACATACTGCATTAGTGAATGCCAGTTGTCATGTAGTATAGCATTGTTCTTACTGACATATTTCCATGTTATCACTGCTAACATTTTGAAGACAAAAAACAGCCATAATTGCTACTGCATTAATCAATCATGCATGCATATGTAGGTATGAGTTGTTATCTTTAATTTAATGTCCCTCCAAAAATGTGCTAAAGGACCGTTGTACTGATAAACTTGGGGTGAGGCATGAAAATGAGCTCCCCATTGCTGAATTACCATAGGATGGGCCAGCACTTAATGCAGCAATAGCAAACAATCCCTGTAGTTGTCCTTATATAGTGTTTTATTAACATCTAGTAGGAGAATCATGCATATCTTCCTTCCTTCCAGTTCCCTAGGCTGGCAAGGGTGCAAGACATTCACCTTCGTATAGGATAGTCTAAATGACTGAGTGTGTACACTGGTGTTACAATCTTTCAGTGATTCATTAATTAAAACCAGATCCTGTCCTGTTTGGATTGTGCTTGCCAATAGTTTGCTAATGTGATCAAATATACAGGAGGATAAACAGGCAAAGTACAACACAGCGTCACTGCTTGACAGAGGCACAGCAAAATGATAGGCATAGTTTTTATTCTATAAATGCCCTTGGGCAGATAGCCTAGTATGAACCTATGAACCTATGAACCTAAGGGCTAAGAAAGGTTAAATATCTATTCAGGATAAATATCTTTTCAAAAGTAAAACAGTTTAAAAGGATAACACTCCACTGTAACATGGTTTGGATGGCACTCTTTTCCTCAAACATTTATCACTTGTTCATATTGTTCCTCACTGAAGAAGGTACAAGTGAATGAATGATTGTCTTTTACGTATAAGGTATGTCTAATACAATGTTATGTTTTCTTTCTGCTGCTCTTCCCACTCCATCCTGTGAGTACATGTGAGCATCAGAGAGTGGTTCTCTAGTGAGAAGCAGGTATGTTAGGCATTTTTTGCAGCTCACAGTGTTTTTTGCGATCACTGTGGATCAAAGGTATATGATTCAGAGGTCCATTCTGACCTTATGTATGACTGTGTCATTGTAACTTGTTTATCTCCGACACACGCACTGCTACACCATGGTGTAAAGTTTCAAAGGGTCGTACCTAATGTGCCACACAGCGTACAATAGGGAATAATGAGATTCAGTTTTAATCATGCCATAGGTGCTCAGGACCTTGTGCAGCAGGCCAGCAGCTAATACTTTGGCATGACAACAATTTCTAAATCCAGCTAAGAGTACTGATTTATGTTAAGAAAAGGGATACAGTAAGAGACTGTGACCAAGATGTGACTGCAGACAACCAGACGCAAAGGCATGAGATTATGATTTCTAAACAATATAAAAAATAGGAAATATTTAAGAAAAATGACATAACCTGAGAATGAAGTTACTATTAAAGCATCCTCGCAACAGCATAACTGCTGAGATTTCAGAGAAAATAAGCACCATGCTTGCCAGTGGTACTAAAAATAAGGATGAGCCAGTAAACCTTCAAAGGGACCTGAGAAAATATTCAGTGGGTTCTGCAGTGCGGAGGTTATCATGATGGTTTGCTACCTAGAATGCTCTGTGACTAACCCTGAATGGAACCATTATTTGGCAAAAAGTAACATTTTCTGTCTGTGAGTAGTCACAGAGTAAACAGTTTGTAAGACATTTTTTTTTTTTTATTTTCCAGCATCATAGACCCCCTTTCCCTACTGCATGATTATCAGCAAGTTACTAAGCAGTACTCTGGGGCAACTGGAAAATGGTCTAGGCTACTCAGTGTTCCCATGGACTGTATGCGTAGTAGTCACTTATGAACCTATAAAGGATTGCGAGTAACATAAATTTAAATGCAGAATACTAAATATTACATAATCATGGCTCTTATAATCTCAGACTAGAATACCATCTGTGATTTGTGACCGTAAAAAATCAATAATTAAGAAAAGACTGGGCTTCACCAGGCCAGCAAACTTTCATCCATTAACGATGTTCATGCTGCATTGCTTCTTCTCTGTTTTTTTTTCTCAGAAAATGTCACAATTAGTATTGTTAGTAACCTCCTCCCTTATTTTGATATCCATAGATTGCGACCTTATTTCTATGGATCACATGCCCCTGTTCTACCACAACGTTATCACAGCTAACTCAGGGAAAATATCTCCTTCTGGATACTCATTTACTACTGGAAGAATGTACACATTGAGGTTTCTAGGCCTCCTCAAATCAGCTATACATGATTGTTTGCATATTGTAGTACATATTTGTATTTTGATTACAAATCTTACTATGAAGCCAGCCATTATATTTATTATTGAGTTTTGGCTAAAAGTCAAAGATTACTTCTTTCATCAAGGTTCATCCTAGAAAATGTCTCATAATTTATCAATAACAGACCTTGTGCTACAATGGGAGCAGGGGCATTTTGAATAATTCAGAAAAAATGCCATCATAAAATAATGCAGTGTGGTTGGGCAACCCAATAAGCAGCAGTAGTTTGAAATAGATTCTTACTAGTCAAAACAAAATTCAGCTAACTACACTTATTGTCAAGGATTCTACAATGCAAAATGCTTGCCAAGGTAATGACTGTTTTTGAGGTGGAGAGTGACACAGCCTCAGAATGTCTGCATTTGTGAAAGTCAAAATGGTGCACTGAAATGGGTTCTCCAAAAGCCTTTGGAAACGGAGAAAGCATATTGGCTGTCATTTACTGTTGTTAAATAGACTACTAGTAAATCTTGACTAATATAGATCTAATCTGTTATGTGTTACAAAAAAAAATTGCAACCTGGGAAAAAGTGCACATTTAATGGTTACTCAGACATTACAAATTGAAAGTAACTTTTTTCAGAAACTACTAGCATCATGTTTGTGAAGGAGGATATTCATTGCTGGTTTTGTAGTGGGTAATATCTGGAAAACAAACATATAGTCATCCAGTATACTATGTTTGTGGACATTCATGCTATTGTGTGTGATCATAGTAGCCCAGTTTGAATATGATACATCCCACTATAAATGTAATGTTATATGTGCGAGAGGTAATATATGTAAGGCAAGAGGCCCAGTAACAAGGGCTGGTGATTGAGGATAAAAGGAAGCTATAGGTAGGAATGTCAGAAGGGGGATACAATTCTACAATAGGCAGATTACCAGTTGTGATGTTTACCTATCTTGCCATGGTGGGAATCATCAGTGCACCCTAGTGGCACGTCCAAGGAACATTTTAGCCCTGCTCCTAAGGAGGTGAGAGGAGACCTTTGAGGGGAGGAAAGTTTTGAGGGTAGGAAGTTCCAACATAGGGTGGATAAGTAATCCACCTCCCCATAAAAAGAGACAATATGTATGGAGTAGAATTAAAAGGGAAGTGTTAGATACAGCATTCAAATGGGAGTTAAAAACATCAAAATGAAAAATGAGGAAGATGTAGATAGAAGGTTATGAATGCATGGGAATGGACTGTGTTCCAGCAGGAGGAAAAAAAGGAACATTAGTACTAATTTAAGAACAAATTATTTGGTGCTAGGGGTATACTGTCATTGTGAATATTGTTGGGTGGGTGGTTTGTAGAGACATTTTTAAGATATTTTAAGATGAGGTGGTGAAAATGGGATCCTGTTATGGCCCAAACAGAGATGAAATAGAAGACAACTGAAATGGTGATCCAAAAATCAGACACAGGGATATGGACAGGGACTTCCAATGTAATATCATAGCTACATTTATGCAGAATGTATGGGAAGGCAAAGCTTAAAGTGGCATATCAGAAAAGCTTTATGAAAATATATGGAATAGATTGGAGTGCTTTATGAATGGACAGAAAATGGAGGAAGATGAAATACATTCAGCAGGCAGGATGGTAGGCAGGCAAGTAGGATGCATAGACTGCATTGAATGATAAACTTTTAAGTAAGGCGACACTATTGATTGATATGAAAGAAGACTGGTAGAACATTGCTCAGTTATGAAGTTGTGGAAAGGGGGAATGGAAAGATTGGAGAACTGGAGATAGAACTGAGCAAATGGAAATGTGAAGATCAGGTAGAGTGGTTAAAATAATAGCTAGGAAGGTAGTTCAAAGGAATACATCAGCAGAGGGAGAGGTAGGAACTGAGGAGTAGGGTGGAATTATTAGACCCTTAGACAACAACTTAGAAATAATTATTACTAAACTCCAACTTAACTCACACAAATCAGTTAACATAATCTGCACCTATCTCCCCCCAGGTAAAAATCAACCACAATTAGAAGACTTATTAAACTGGCTCTCCTCAAATCACCCTCAGGAAACAATACTACTAGGAGACTTTAATATTGACTGGTACTTATGTAACAACACCAATCCATCCACCCTGATTAATCTGTATGGCTTCTCACAAGCTATAAACTCTCCAACCAGAACAAATAAACTTAATAATAAAGAAACCATCCTGGATTGGATACTAACAAACTGTCCACCACAAAACTATACAACAGGAACCCTCCCGGATGACCTTAGTGACCACTCTCTAATATACATTATTAGACATAAAACAAGTTTAAGTATCCCCACTCCAGTCAGAACTGCCCGTAGCAAAAAACATTTTAACAACGAATTGTTCCTAACCGAACTTAAACAAAGCAATTGGTCTCCCCTTAAAGCACTCCCTATTAATGAAGCAGTTAATTACTTCAATAACTCTTTCCTAGCAATCCTAGACCATCATGCCCCAATGCGTTCCATAAGAATGAAAAACAAACAAGCACCATGGCTCTCAAATTCAACTAAGAAACTAATCCAAAATAGAAATAAATCTTGGGCCAAATGGCGTACCACAAAAGACATTATCGATCACCAAACTTTTAGACAACAAAGAAACTTAACAAAAAAAGCCATCCTACAAGATAAAAATAACTTTTATATCCAACTCCAGCAATCTTCCCTTCAACAACCAAAAAATTCTGGTCTACTATTAACACACTACTTTCCCCAGGCAAAGTTGCTACGCCTTATCCACTCGACTCCAAACTTGATTGTCCGATACAAACAGCAAATGCCTTTAATACTTTCTTTACTACTACTATATTAAATCTAGCAAATCAACTAAACCCTGATACCTCCAACTTGCCAAGCCCAAGCTCCATTCCCCCCCCTTTTCACCTTGAACCTATACCCACCTCCTATATCTCCTCCTTACTTCAAAAATTAAAACCTACTACCCCCTCAGCTGATAAATTCCCAGCAGAATACCTCCAAATAGGAGCCAAAGCGATTGCCTTCCCAATCTCCATATTGATCAATAGAACTATAAAAGAAGGCACCATTCCATCTATTTGGAAAATCTCACACATCATCCCACTTCACAAAGGTGGTGACTCTACTGAGTTCTCCAACTATCGTCCTATAGCTCTACTCTCTCCACTTGCTAAAATTATGGAGAAATGTATCCACAAACAATTAATAACTCACCTACTTCAGTATAATCTCCTTGCTAACTGCCAACATGGATTCCGGCCTCTTCACAGTACTACCACTGCCTTGCTATCTTTTACTAACTCTATCAACAATAATCGTAATAACAATATTCTTTCCTCAGCATTCTTTGTAGACCTATCTAAAGCGTTCGACATGGTTAATCAGCAACTTCTCCTCCACCAACTGAAGTCCCTCTCACTGGACAATCTTGCTATGAACTGGTTTACATCATACCTAGAAAACCGTAAACAAGCAGTTCTCTGGCAAAACCATCTTTCTGATCTCCTTCCCACCTCCCTAGGTGTTCCTCAAGGCTCTATTTTAGGTCCACTCTTGTTTTCTATTTTCATAAATGACCTTCACCTCTCTACTCCACTCCCCACCTGTATTCAGTATGCTGATGACTCCACTATCATCTGTTCTGTCTCATCCCAAACTGAACTTCATTCTATCACACAAAAAGCCTTTAGCACCATAGAAGAATGGTTCTCCAAACACTGTCTTCTCCTCAACCCCAGAAAAACCAAACTTTTGCTCTTTAAACCCTCTCATTTGTCTCCCCCACTTCATTTTACACTTACATCAAACAACAATACTGTTATCTCTCCTGACCCTACCACCAAACGTCTAGGAATCACACTTGACAATCAATTAAAGTTTGACACTCACATAAACACTACAATAAAATTGACTAACAAAAAACTTGGATCCCTTTATAGAATAAAACCCTTCTTGACACCAGTTGCCAGAACTACAATAGCTAGAACCCACTTAATTTCTACCCTATTATACGCTTCCTCAATATTCAACAATCTTTCTACAAATAATCTTAACAAACTAGCTAGAGCATATAACAACATTGCCAGATTTGCTACAAATACACCTTACAGGACTCATCACTGTCTGAACTTAAAACAACTAGACTGGCTTGAATTACCTCACCTATTACATTTTAACCAACTTATAATCGCCCATAAAGCCCTATACCAACCAAATAATATCCCTATTCTCTCTTCCCTCATAAAACCTTATAACAACTTGAGAAATATACGCTCCGCTAACAAAATGTTGATTCATACTTCCTTATCAAACAACTCAGCAGATGACTCCATATTCTCTAATTCAGTTGGTAAAATATGTAATCAACTACCACAAGACCTTACAACCCTAACCTCCCTCCCACTATTTAAAACTAACCTAAAACTTTTCTTCTCCAACCACTGGTTATGTTCTTGTACTAACCCTGCCTAGCTGTTATTCTCTAATCTATCTGCTACCCACATAACATATTTTTTTCCTTTTCTACTTTAAATCTTTAAGTACCCAATCTATACTCAAATCTTCACTCTTAATTTCTATTTCAGTCACTACTTAGTACTACTTAGTACTACTTACCAAGCACAAAACCTACCAGATACTGTACTTACATTTCTCTTTGTATACTATGTTAAACTGAAGATGAATTACGCTATATTAATGCCATCTCCTAATCATTAGCATCATATGTTTATATATTTTTAGTGTATTTCTGTTTTTAGATGTATTTTGTGTGTTACTTTTAGTATAGTTTTTAGTATGTTTTAGTTTTGGAGCTTTTCTCCCCGGGCCTCCACTGAAAATGGACATGTATCCAGTTGGACTAGCCCAGTCAACAAATGTAAAATAAAATAAAATAAATAAAATAAAATAAAATTATGGTCATTTAGAGAATGGAAGTTATGGGATACAGAAGGCACCAAAACAGACCCAATGTAGATTGGATAGAAGAAGTAGAGACAGAATGGAAACAGTAGCAGACAGACATACATGAAGAGGAGAAGGAGCAGCCAGAGGAAGAGGTGTTAAATAATATTGACAGGAATAAGGAGACTGAGGAGGAATTAGAGGTGTTAGAAGAGGAAGAAATTCAGGTGGGAGTAGAAGTGAGGAGGTAGAAAAATAAGAAGGGATAGAGGCAAAGTTGTTAGAAATCAAACTCAAGATTCTAATAAAATGCATTGGGTGACAAGATGGAATGACAGCAAGGTAGGTGGATTAGTAAGAACAAACAGATAAATAGAGTGTAAGAAAGTCTATATATGCTTTCATGCACAAAGGGAATCAGATGAATCAATATTTGATAAACAGGAAGGGTCAGAAGTCAGAGCCAGAGAAATTGAAGAGATGCATAAAAGTTTGAAAAGGTTGGTAGCAGTGATCAGGCATATGAGGAATAGTAAGACATGCAGTCCAGACAGGTTTCCATTTGCTTAGTATAAATATTTGGGAGTGCAGGTTGGGGATTATTTAATGAATGTGTTAAATAGTATTTGGGAAGAAGAAGTATTCGTTACTTCCTCATGATCATAGTGCTGCCCAATACCACAATCTGATTTTGCCATATTTTAATCAAACTTCTCAACCATCTGTTTTTTTTTAGCTTCTTTTCACTGACCTCTTTAAAGCATTCTCGCACACAGCCATGCTCCCTTCAGCCATGATGCCTCTCTTCCATCTGCCTGAGTACAAGGAGCAGGAATGATGTTTTAAAAAGAATAGAGCTCTTTATTGAAATACATACATTACATTAAATGCATAAGATGAAAAAATCTCAACAATTCTCAACAGAATCATCTGCTAGTGCAGTACAAAGGATTAAGATCCAAACTAATCAGTTTTCTCTTTGAAAATAAATTACACAAAATCAATCCCCCATTCCTTATGCCATAGTCAGTGCTTTAATTTCACCAAAATCAGCAGACATGATTTATTATATATTCCTTCTTCACACCAAGCTATCAGAAGTAAATATACAGCACAAACTATACTTTTAAGATAGCTATTTCTGATTTTTTTTAAATCTAAAATGTCATAACTGCTACACGTTAGACTATCCAAAGTAATAAACGTAACCCTCTCCAAAGTAAGTTAAGAAAGCATTTCTCAAATAATATTATACTGTATAGCAGGAAATGAGAATGTGTTCGATAATTTCTTCACATTGACGTGAGTGGCAAAGCCTTTTTTCTGACCAACTTCCCCACCATTAACCTCCGTATAAACTCTTTAATTTACTAAACATACTTACATTGCTGTAACTTTCTAGCTATCATTTTCAAAATATCAAGATTAATTTCCTGCCAATGTAAGTAAATTCTCCTTCCTGATTCTTATAATATACAGTTCCTCTTTCAATAGGATTTACTCTATAATCCCATAAGAAACAAGCAAACAAAGTAATAACTTCTTTACCCTGTCTTTAGGGAAGGGATATATGCTTCTCACATTCTCACATAACCTTGTTTCCTAATGCTACTGAATGTAGCAAATATACCTTCTTCAAAAAAAGGTAAGGAACATATTCCATTTTTCAGCATAATTTGCACAGAAGTGAAAATGTGATACTCTGCCCAAACAATATATACTCTGTGTGGAGACATGCGTGAATGGGCATACCTTCGTTGAAGGTTGTGTGTCAGGGCTGGCAAACTCAGCACGTAAAAAAATCTACTGCCAATCATTAGCAGACCGGAGTTCCGCTGTGGTGACCCATAACCGGGAAAAGCCAAAAGACACAATGTGTGTGTGTGTGTGTGTGTGTGTGTGTGTGTGTGTGTGTGTGTGTGTGTGTGTGTGTATGTGTGTGACAAGTCCTTGCGATGATTTGTATCTGATCAGAGAATATCATAACAATTGCAAGGCACCCAGTAGACAGTTAAAATGGATGCTGGAACAGCAGGATGTTACAGTAAGTTACAGAACTGTTTGACTGAGGCTTCTGGATGATGGGCTTTGAGCTTGCAGACCTCTGAAGAAACAGAAATTGTCCAACCAAATGAAGGCAAAAATGCTGTGCTAAATGAAAGAGTTTCAGAACTGGTCAGAATAAGATTGAGAATGGGTTGTTTTCAGTGGCGAGAGTATAATACAGTGTTCAGATCAGCAAGTACAATATGTCAGAAGACAATCTGGAGAGCAGATGAGGGACGATTGTATCATTCAGAGGGTTAAGCACTCAATTGATGGTGCAGAATGTTGTGTGTCTTCAAGAATAGGTCAGCTCTACATTGTTCAGGAAACATGAAACAGGAACAGTACAGAACCTTACAACAGCACCATCTGCTCCCTCAGCTATGTGACTGGCAAAGAAGAAGGGATTTACCAGGACAGGGGACTTCATCTTCATGCATGATGCTGCCCCATGTTACAAGTGACATGTTTCCTTGAGGTCCATGATATTAAAGTGTTACCATGATCAAATGACAGCCCAGATGTGAATCCAGTGGAGAACTTGTGGGATATTCTGAAGTCAGAGATGAAGAAAAAGACCATAACAAACAAGCAGAAACTAATTGAAGAACACATTTCAGCTTAGGCTCCCAATGCTTCTATGACTGAACATTCCCATGAACTTCTTCATTCTATGCCTCAATGAGTTAAATCCTTGATAATGGCCAAAGGGTCCTTCAGAAAATATTAGAACATTTTCTCATATAACTTGAATTATATTGTTTGTCATTTCATATACTCGTATTGAGTTATATGGTGAAGCAAGAGTAAAAACAATAAAAACACTGATTTCTATTAATTTGGCCAGTACTATATTTCTCATTAAGTTAGATTCATGTTTAATAATCTACCTCACAAAATGTGAAACCTCTGCCTTTGTTCCTTGAACAACATGTTTTTGTTTATAAAGCCTTTATTTTTTCCTTTGTTATTGTTATTAGCTTCTTTTCCTAATATGGCAAATTGACTATATTATGACAAAGTAAAGAAATTTAATAACCTCAAGTTTCAACAATGATCTTTTATATTTTCTGTCCTCATTTCTTTTTCAAACCTAAAATATAAAAGTTTATATTTTCCTTTATAACTGACTGACATTATCTCTGAACTGTACAGATTTTCTAAGAACATCCAGATTTTGGCCTCATATTTTTAATCTGCTTTTCATACAGTTGTGCTTTTCTGACAAATTAGTGGTAAATCTTTGAAGACTGAAGTTAGACAATAATCACAGACAATTGAGTTTCAGACTTCATACCCTTCAGAAAACTAATGCTAATGCAAAACCTGTTAATGTATCAACCTTCTAAGTTTGTAAGAGCAATATTTAAAAAGTGTCCCTATTTTCTGGCCTTTGTCCCAGTTTTATTAATGGCTTTGTCCAGATTTGTTGCTCTAAGAGGATGAGAGGTATGCTGACCCACTGTTCCTTCCAGCTATACATTTACTAGGGTCTAATGTTGTCTCCAGAAATGCTCACTTGCTTTTTTTCGACTGCTCAAGTCTAATATATAAATCAGTTAATAGTTGACTGTTTTCCCACTCAAAAACAATACTCATCTTTTCCTATTTGAAAAAAAAGTAAAACTGTATGATTGAAAACAGAGAATTTCCCTTTTCATAATGCAGTAAAACTAAAGTTTCAGAATATGCAAAACAATCTATTTCCACATTCACTTTTCCTTAGTTTATGTAATTCCTACACTCGACCCTAACTGAAGTTGTTCCCTATTTAAAACTTGCTTGAAATGTTTAGCATCCATACTCATTTTCTCTTTTCTTTCTTTAAACGATAGCTTAAAGAATTCAATAATATATCACCTGACATTAGTATATAAGATTGCCAAATGTTAAACAAGTGTTCTCACTCCTTTAAACTTGTTTATATAAGATTGCTATCCAACTGCAAAAATTTGTCCCAAAAGTCCAAAATGCCTTCCGATTACTTACCACTTTTTTCCCTGCTGTGGTTAAGAAATACATAATAAATGAATACCTAAGAAACTAATAATATCTGTAGCCAACATTTTACAATTTTATGACAGCATTAAAGATGTTTCCATCAGTAGTAGTAGTAACATTAAAATATTGCATATTTAATGTCTCCTTTTCTTTTCTTTGCAATCGTTTTTGAGCCGTGACCTAATTCCTTTTCCTAACGATCTTCCCATCAATGTCATCACTGACATCGTCTTCCATTCTCTCACTAACCCAGGGTCACGTTTAACTCGTCATACCCAGTCCCAGTAGTACTGATAGTAACTTGTTCACCTTTATAAATAGCTTTAATAAGCATATTGGGTACATTACCAGTCGCAACGTGCGCATCCTTTAACACAGTACTATCATTTTGGTGGGAAAACTGTTTTTCTATTCTCTTAAGGTGAAGACAGTCAAACTAAAAAAATGTTCCATACTTTTACATTTTCTGAATATTCTGTCACAATCATTTACATGATGAACTAGTGCACCACAGAGAATACATGTCCTTTTATCACAAGCTCCAATTAAATGGTTATAAGACCTCCTCCCCCAAAAAGCCATAGGTTGTCCTTCATACTGCATGTATACCATATACCCATTAATACAGACTACACTAATAATATGAGTAAAAGTATCACTGGATATGTTCAAAATTGCCCATATTTCCCAAGTATCATTCCATAATATTTCTATCATCATACTTTTATTAATTTCTAAAACAGAATGACACATCCTTGAAAAAAAAATAATTTAACTTTTATACCCTCAGTATCTGCAATACAAAACTGTATTACTATCTAATGCTTTGGTTGAATATTCTGTCCAACAATATTATAATGCTCCCAATGCATACATAAGTTCAAGTCCCACTTAAGAAGACAATCTTCAGCACATGAAAAAGTCTTGAATGTTACATCACAAAAGGCTACTTTCCCACATGTATACATGCCAACACTTCATTAACTGTAAAAACAAGATGAGAAAAAATATTATCCGGTATTTCATTCCTCTTAATACATAGTCTGGTTTTAGATGCTATTCTAATAAGTAGTATTCTAGGGTTATATAAAGTAGTAGTATCTGGTATCAGAGCCTGTTGCACTATTTTGGCATAGGAAATAGTAAAATCTGAGCAAACTGAATGTGTCCACGGATCTTGACCTCTGACCTCCGTAAGCAATGTCTTTCATTCAGTATGACTGTCCTAATAACATATTTCAACAATTTCCTATCAGGAAGCTGCTTTAGTAACGTGGTACAGTCTCATTTAACATATCTAGTAGAGTAGCATTAAGTAGTCCTCCATCATTCAATGCAATTATCTGAACTTCCTGCTGTTCAGAATTCAGTATAATAGATGCCATACCAGAAAACTGTAGGGCATGTTTTCTACTGATATATATATATATATATATATATATATATATATATATATATATATATATATATATGTGTGTGTGTGTGTGTGTGTGCGTGTGTGTGTGTGTGTGTGTATATACATACATCTTAATACTTCATACCCTTTCCATTCCATTTAGATTTCTACAAGTTCCCTGGTGCCTAGCTCATATTATGGCTAATCAGTATAAATACCACCTTGGGTCTCCACTGAAAAGAGACTGTTGACCTAATGAGACTAACATGGTCAGCAAAGAGTAAAGGAAATATATTTTTTTATTTCCCAATTAAAAAAAAACATTGGATGATATACAAGTGGCTATTTATGAGGCTGGGAGTAAGAAAACATGTTATTATATACATGACAGTAAGAAGTGAAACATGTTACTGTATTCTCTTTATTTGTTCATGTTTTCCCAGTTTAACATCAAAGGGGTTACACAGAAGATGGCTGTCTTTTGGGAGTAAGGGTGAGGAAGCATGCTGCATATATGATTGACAGCAGTACTTGAAATATATGACTATGGTCATATGTGTCTTCATGCCAATTTAATACAAGAAGGATAGATACAAGATTTTTTTTTTTTGCTTTTTTTGTTTTTGAGGGAGTAGGGAGGCAGGCATTATTCTGCAACCTTACAAGAAGTGTTATCTCAGTTAATTGTGAACTGCTACATTTTTGTTTAAAAAATAATGAATGAATTATTCTGCTTGCTCATGCTTTTTGTTCAAACCATTTTTGGATGTAAAGGATAAAAAATGCTGTAAAATGCATCTCAGAACATATATAACCCCACAGCTATACTGCATATATTCAAATGCAATAATAATAATTTCTCTAAACACATTATAATAACACTATGCACCCTATTAAAAGCTTACATAGCAAAAAACTGGATCGACAGATCATGACTAACCTGGTCAGAATATAAAAGCATGGTGAAAAAACATATATTGGCCAAGAAGCTTTATACAAAAAGTCAGAAGAACCAAACCTATTATCAGAGGTACTGTAAAGCATTAATTGGTATTCTATCATAAACAGTAAGTTAAATGCTAATTATATAAGGATAGCAAACACATCACTTAGCTGAGATTAGTAACCACAATAATTAAGGTGACACATTTGTATATATGTATATAAGGTATAGTAGAGTAAATTATTATCATTCTATAGGTTGATGTTATACCTCTAGTACTGCTCGCAGTTGTAAAATAATGTACAAGAGAACTGCTATATGGTAAAAGTTCTTGGACTAACTCATAATATAAGCATATCTTCGTAGTAACACAAAATTGTAATGCTACCTAATTTGAATGTTAATTAGTAAAGTGTGCAATAACTATTATTACTTGCTTATGGTATGCATTCTGTAACATCAATTGTACCACAAGTATATGTCTTGTTTATCTTCTTCTGCATATTTTGTGAAAAAATATTTACTAAAAAGAAATTTGATAAAAAAAGAAAACATATATAACCCCATAGTTTCTGGGGTCTAGCCATCCCCCAACTTAATTTCATTAATTATTCTTACAGTTACTACACTTCACTCTTGGCTGCAATGAAGAAAGCTCTTACTATGTGCTAATTTGCATGTTTATGAATTGCAGTTAACTTTTGCAACATAATCTGTATTCTGTGGTAGTTAGCAGCTGCTGCTGCATTATGTAAGCATGAGCATCCCTTCCTTCTCAGTCAGTCTGACACAAACACAAGTACACATTAAATCAAAAACACATACACGCACATGCACAGACAGACACCACAGCCCATATGCATGTCCTTGAGTTGTCTGTCCTTCCCCTATATTTAAATTCATGCCCCTAGGCCATCACAAAAACATGCAATCCCTTGTTGTACTGCATATCCTTGGTGTCTAGAAGTTCTGTCCATCCAACTATCCCCATACTGGTTTACGTGCCATTAAGGTACAAGAGTTTATAGTACTCCTTCTCTCTAGTGATTCCCCCACTTCCAGTCCCATTATTAGTTTAGGTGCCATGACAGCACAAGTGTAGTCATGCTAAAGCACCATGCTGAGCCATGAATTTACAAATTGTTATGCCATGTGTATACAAGATATATGCATCATAGTAACCTTTATGAATTACTCCCTTGAATTTCTTCTACAAATCATAATTTTTGTTTGTAGCTGCACTGAATCTAAAGGTTGGATAAAAAGCACTCTAAATCTACCTCAGGTCATCTAGAAAATGGGTCTATATTAGATAATCGAAATTTCAAAATTTTGAATGTTTTAATATCGACCCCTATTCAGCGAATGCTGAAAATAGCGAAACGACAGAAAACCAAATTTTTTACTAGGGAACGAATTTGGTTGTCCATTTCTGTCATTTCGCTATTTTCAGCGCTGTGGTAGAAAGTTACGGGTTGGGTTCAGGTAATTCTGCGATTGGGTGCGGGTTAGGTGAGTTAGGGTTAGGGCGCGGGTGAGGTGAGTGTGCGATAGTGACGGACTTAGGGTTAGGGCTTGGGTTAAGGTAAGTGGATAGTTAGTGGTGTGTGTACAGTTTAGTGTAGGGTTAGCTGTAAGATTTTAGGTTTATGTGTGTGGATTGCTGTTTGTTTGGTGTGCTTGTATTGTGTGTATGTGTTTCGGAACAGCAATTTTTTTCCCTAGGAAAAAATTTGCTGTTCTGCATGTTCAATGTTGTCAGTGTTTGCTGAAAAGAGGTCGAAGTTATAACATTAGAAATTGTGAACTTTCGATGTTCTAATAATGACACCTAGAAAACCAAGGCTTCTGCAAGGACTAGCAGCCTTCAGACCTCAATCTTAATTTGGTTATTTTTTTTCTACTGTTATTGCAATGCAATTTAATCTAATTGTCGTATGTTGAAAGGATACAGGAGAAAGCAAAGTTAAAGAGTAAGACTGAATTTTTAACTTAGTCATAATATTTTTTCTGATCATCACTGAGTTAAAAGGGTGGTGGGAAAATTCTAAATTACACCACAGAGTATCTAGAAACCCTCTAGCTTCTGAATCCTTGTGGCCCCAACACCTAAATAGTGTCCTCCGGTCTGGGTGTGTTAAGGTGGCCTTGATCACAAGTAAATATGCCTTGACTGCTATAATATAGTACCACACCAATCCACTTAGCCCTTGCCATTTAGTTTTTCTTGCAACCCCCCCCCCTTATGTTGAAGTCACCAGCTGCTAATGGCTTGATCTCTGGTAAGTCCATGGAGTCTGTACTGGCATACAGTTTTCCACACTCTATGCACAATTTGCATTAAAGAACAACATTCATGGAGTCAATTGTCACTGCAAAAATACAAAATGCATAAAACATTAAACATAACAAAAAATGGACCTCTAATTGTACATTTCACTCATTTTACTAAAGAGTTTATTTGGCAATGGAAAGAACAGCAGCTTTCCATTCCCAAGCTGCACTGAAATGGATAAGGTAAATATTACCTGCAATAGATAAAGGCCATTACGTTTCAGGGAACCACTATTAAAGCTGCATGCGGCAGGCCTATGACTTTACACCAGGTATGTGTCCAGATACTAATATCTTGCATGATGCAACTGGTTTGGTCAATGGTTAGGTTTGTCTTTATTGTATATTTTAAACTGATAAGTATGACAGCTGTTCTTATGGAACTTGCACGTTTAATTTCATTTATAACACATGTATCTGTATTATATAAGAGATATCTGGCATCTCATAGGTAACACTATGACATATGTCTTTGCTTATTTTGAAAGATGTGCATTTTTTTCAGAGGGCATGTTTACTTTGTCATGTGGCTACTTGATTATGTCATTGCTTATTATTACGAGAAGTATTTTTGCAATGCAATGTAGAAAAGCATATAGCTACCACAAACACTGTAATCAATAATTAAAAATGCACAATGTGATTTAGCACTAACAAAATTGTATAATCACAATCATCTATGGCAGAGTGTACATAATGCTTAATTTACTAAGGTCTGGCATAGTTTTTGTCATAAAGCGTAATTACCAAACTATGCCAGCCATGGATAAACCAAGAATAATTTAACCCCTGCCATGGGTTATTGCAAAAATCTGCTGTCATGTTCTTCGGTAAAGAGCCATTATTTATGGCTTGCCATGGCACATAATTTTATACCATGTTGTCTTATCACTTATATCAATTTTCATTTTTTTTTCATTTGTTTATTTATTTGTTTATTTTACACTTCATAACTTGGAAGAAGAATGTACAGAGACCCTTATCAGTCATGACCTAGGCCTTAATGGCTATTATACCATGATCCCCCCAAAACGTGCACGCTGATTGGCCAGCGTGCCCGTTGTAAATCGAGTTATACTAATGGAAAATTTTTTCCATTAGTATAACTCGTTTTTTTTAAACACTGTCTCGCTATGTTAAATGGGTTTAACATAGCGAGACAGCTTTAAAATAAGCAACGGAGATCTCTGTTGCTTATTTTAAAGCTGTCTCGCCATGTTAAACCCATTTAACATAGCGAGCAGTGTTTAAAAGCAACAGAGAAAGCAAGATCTCCGTTGCTTTTAGTGTCTCGCTATGTTAAATGAGTTTAACATAGCGAGACAGTTTTAAAATAAGCAACGGAGATGTCCGGTGCTTATTTTAACTGTCTCGCTATGTTAAACTCATTTAACATAGCGAGACACTAAAAAGCAATGGAGATCTTGCTTTCTCCGTTGCTTTTGCTCACAACTCTGATGTACTGCGCAGGCGCCAGTACATCAGAACTGCCGGATGCCAAGACATCTGCGAAGGGCAGTAAACAGGCATTATATTATGCCATTATTTAAGAAAAGTAATAGTTTCTTTTCTTAAATAATGTCATGAGTATCGCAATAACCACTTCTGGTGTGGGTAATGCTAATTACCCACGGTTGGCTTTGTTTGGTCCTCGGCCCTCGGGACCAAACCACGCCAACCGTGGGTAAATTTAGCATTACCCACACCCAGGCGTGGGTTATTGCTATAGTACACTTAGTAGTATTACAGTGAAAGAAATAACACAATTATCAATACAAAAACACATCAATACAATGATAAACTGTATTGATATAGTACAACAAAGTCAGGGGTGATTTTAAAAACCTATGGCAGACAATAGAAATTGAGTAATATAATAGTAAAGCACTCAGTTTAAGAAATAAGCAAAACAGCAATGTTCAATATAAAATCAGAAAAGTGAAAGAACAATGAGCAAGGTGACTTTGAATAGAGATAGGTTATAGTTAGTGTCAGAAGAAACAACAAGGCTTAATTTGTCATGTGAGGCTACCAGGATATGGCTAGTAGAACACTAATTAATGTTGTCTTTAGGAACTATTACATATGTACACTGGTAAACAATTCATTTTTGATTATATATCTAAGGCAGGGTAAAGGGATGTCTGAACAGAATTGTCTCCTGTTTCCTTAACAGTTTTTTTGAAGTGCAACTTATTTTAAGTAGTAAGTAACAGTAGTAATTTATAAGATTGAAATTTAAGATGCTTAAAGAAAAAGTGTCTTGGAGGTGGGGGTTACAGGTAAACAAATGGCTCTGCTTAAGGTAGTGTAGTAGTGGTTTCAATGTGGGCTTACATTTAAAAAAATGGAGTTTTATTTTATGTTCTTTGAAGGATACTAGTGTTTTGAGTGGATTGAAGAATGATTACTGATAGAACGCATTCTAGGCTGGGAGGTGGAACACTGATATCTATGACTTTCCTACTTTATTTTTTGCAAGCTTGGTTGGAAATTTTATACCCGACATTCAGTTCTGTAAGCACCCACATAGGCACCTTCTGAGGTTGCCATTCTGTTTCGGAATGGTATCTTAAACTTTGGTATAAAGTCACTTGTCAGTACTTCTACTGATAAATTGTAGAAAGGTGGTGAACAGAATTGTCTACTCAGTTTAGTGGTATTGAATGGGCTAGTCTATGAGTGACACCAAAGAGCATTGTTGGTTTCTTTGTGTTTAAACTTACCCAATTATCTTGCCGCCAGTTCCAAACAACAACCAGATTTTTGTAGGGAAGGTACTTAGTTTAACTGATGATTTATTAGATCTTATTAGATCTATAGCATCAGAACGTAGTATACATTTTACTTCATGATAGATCATTTACAAAAAAAAAATTAACAGCAATGTTTCTAAGACAAATCACTGTGGAACTCTATTGCAAGTGGTTGCATGTGTTATGATTGTAGTTGATTTAAGGTAGAAGGTTCAATTATGCTAGAATGGAAACAGTTACATATCTATGCTAGTTTTATTGAGACACTGTGGACTACAGTTTCAAATCTTATTCTAGGTTGACAGAAATTGCTCCATTTAATAGTCCATGTTCTATAATGGCTCATATTTTGATTATAATAGAGAAAATAGTTGTGATAGGGCTGCATTTACATCTGAAAATATGTTGTCTATTAGAAATAATGTCATACTGGTGGAAATAATGAAGGATTTAATAACATTAGTTTTCAAATAGTTTGGCAATACTATCAAAAGCTAGTAGTCGGTTGTTGCTGTTGGATCGAGTACTTTGGGTAAGGACTGTATTATTTCATGTTTTTAATGTTAAACAATATTTTAAAGGAGAGTGATAAAATAAATATTCATCACAGTGTTAACAAAGGCTTTAGCAATCTTTATAATAATGTAGTAGGGGACATATCTGGTAGTTAATGTCCATTTTACTATGTAATTCCATCATTTGCTTCTTGTTAATCAATCTAAAGTAGAATGGACATATAAAGAAGGACTTCAAGTAGTATATTATTTCACTTTGGTATGGAGGTGAATCGTGTATTTGTTGCAACTTGTGGATTACTTATGTTCTGCTTGACCTCATTCAGCAATTCATGTCACAGTTTTGTTAAATTTATTGTTGTTTTGGAATATTTGTACCTCTAAGGTTTTCACTGTATTCCTGAATTTCTTGGACTGCCTTATGTATGCCGCCATCATCTTTTCATAGTAATTGACGTTAACAGCATTTGCATTGACTTTAGTGAGGTTTCCTGCTTGCCTGAAGGAGATGAGTTTATGTTGGTTGACTGAGTTAATTTTCCAGTCTTTTAAAGCTTTATTCCTGCTTTTGATTTATTTATTTTACTTATTTACTGATTGTTCACCAGGAAAGTGGACTGATCTATTGAACCTTTGCAGTCCTGACCTAAAATGAAAGAGCAGAAAATACACAATGGTCTTTCAAACAATATTATATGCAAATAATTGCTGGAACCTGTGTTCTGAGAGACTACCTTACAGATTATCTGCAAATATACAGAGATGAGTATATTTTTTTTTGGTTATAGAGTTTGTTAATTGTTTCTTAGATCTCTGTTGAAACTGTTGTCTCACTGTTCCGAGAGATTGATTGGCAAATATATAGACCTGAGAATATTTTTTTGGTTTTAAAGTTTGTACTGTTAGTTGTTGTTTAGATCTGTGTTGAAACTGTTTTGTCCCACCCAACCTATTTTTGGTTTGTAGTTTAAATTTGGTGGCTTTTGCAGTTGCCCGCCCCACTTTAGATTTCATCTGGGACACTCCCCCAGTCCCATATCTTTACCACATTCAACCTAATAAACTCTTTCTGCAATTGCTTTTAGTCCTTTTTAATTTAATTGCATTTTTTTAAACTGTGTTTGTTCTAATATTGCTGCATACTCAAATGTGCTAGCTTGCACTGCATGTGAATTGTTTTTACTACTGTTTTTGCTACTTTTCTGTAAAAAAAAAAAAAACTGTAAGCCTGTTTCCTACCTTTCTGTATCCAGAACTGTTTGTAAGTTTCTGAGCCCCCCAAGCCTTTCTGTGTTGGAAGGAAGCCTTCTAGCTTAAAAGTGGGAGTGGTAAGCACTAGATAACCTGTCTGGCCTAGAAATTGTAGTTATTGGCCATTTGGGCAATCTTACATCTCTCAACTTTCTGATTTGAAAGCCTGCATTTGCACTTGTTTCTGTCCAGTAACTCATCTAGTACAGATACAGATTCTTAGTTTTTGCACTTAAATTTGCTTGTTCATGCTCAGCACTTGTTCAGAACTTGTAAGCACTAAATAAGCTACTAATTACTATAGCACTCAGTCTTCCTCATTACCTAGAGGAATACAGTTTTTGTACTTAACTTTTCTCACTTGCTTAGAGAAAAACAGCTCTTGTACTCACTTTCCTCACTTATCTAGAGGAAAATATTTTTTTATTCAGGCATGTCCAAGGGTCAGCTCCCAGTGTTCTCTCCTGTCTATCTGATGAATCTGGGCATATTGAGGCAATGTAGAAATTGCCTCATGTACACAGACAACCCTCTTCTCCTACCACCCAACATTACAACCTGTGAGAGATGCACTTATCTAGAAAAACTGGAGGTAAAGCTCTCTCTAACCAAGACTGAACTTGACAGTCATGAGGAGAAGGTAAACATTTGCACCACACCACACTCATTACATAGTCTCACTAAATCTACACCACCAAAATCCACAGACAGTAACACAAAAACATTCGCTAAGGCTCTCAATAATAATCTGTCTAAGCAACAGAGACCTCCAAAGCAGAAACACAAGCAACCTCCATCCCCCAACACAACCCAAATGACACATAGCCCACAGACTCAGTGTGCCACTCAACCACAGCCAATAAGGCAAAACAAAGTACCCAACACACTAGTCATAGGTGACTCTATAGTCAGGCACACTGATGTCCCACTTACCAGGCTAAACAAGGAGAAGGTTACTGTTGGCTACCTGTCGGGTGCCAGGATCCATCACATAACCCACACACTCAGGTCACTCCACAACAAGTACAAATATGACTTATGTCATTGTCCATGTTGGTGTGAATGACCTGAGACGTACCTCCCTGGACTACATGAAAAGAGACATGGAAGAGCTCTCCGATCTTGTAGCACAGGCAGGCATGACCCTAGCCCTGAGTAGCATTCTGCCATCGCCCAGAATGATACTGCAGTACAAGGACAAAATTATTGACTTCAACAATTGGCTAAGCTTCTGGTGTCATTCTAAGGGGATCCAGTATCTGTCTGGTTGGGATGACATGGTCAAAAGACCACGATGCTTTGCCACAGATGGCCTGCACCTATCGCCCCTGGGATTCCAGATACTGGCTAAGGCTCTTGCTACCCATATAGTGCCTTTTTAGGCAGGGTTCAAATAACAAATTCACCACCATAACAGGAACAGGTAAGCAAAAACTGAGAGTAATGCTACTCAGTGCTAGAAGTCTAAATCTCAAAATGCACTCACTCGAGGCACTCCTTAAAATGGAAAACATTGATATCTGTGCAGTGACTGAGACCTGGTTCAAGGCTCCAGAGACCACCACTGCACTATCAGGCTATAACTCATACCACACTTTTCGGCCATGTAAACTGAACCGAAACACCAAAGGCGGAGGTGTGTCCATATTCATTAAGGACATCCACACCTCCAGGCTAGTTGCTCAGTGTAATGCATCCAAGGTTATCCAAGTGCAACTAACTCTGGGCAAAACTGAAATCCAAATTGTAGCTTGCTACAGATCCCCCACCAAGCCCCAGGATTCCCACTCCTCTTTTCTTGGTGTACTGGAAAATATTAGGGTTCAACCAAACACCCTAATAATGGGCGACTTCAACTACCCCACCATTAACTGGGAAAACTACTCGTGTACCAACTTCTTAGCTCAACGCTTTCTGGAATTCATAAACTCCAATGCCCTAGATCAACTTATCCACATCCCCTACCAGTGGCAACAATATCCTAGACCTAGTCATTACCAACATGAGTGACCGGTGTTCCACACCTGAAGTCAACTCCTCATTGGTCCGATCCGACCATAAGCTTATCACCCTTGATATCCACATCTCGCCCCCACATCCCATTAAGGAAACCACAGTAAAACATTTCTCCAAAGCCAACTTCATGCTTCTTAAGACAGAAGTGGTGAACTCCATGGCACCCATGCAGATGGACAATACAGTTACAACTGCTGAATCCTACACAAATGCACTCTATAAGCACTTACATGAGTGCATGGCTCGTGCTATCCCAAACAGAACCAAGATGCTATCCTCCAAAAAAAGGAAGCCGATCTGGTGGTTCCCTGCCATAAACAAACTGTACAACAGAAGGAAGAAACTATTGCAAAAGAGAGTAAAATCTCATGGGTGGAGGAGCTCCTTGGTCAGCCTCAGTAAGAAGCTGAGATCCCTTATAAGATCCTCCAAAGCTAACTATGAAAACAAAATTGCCACTAAATCCAAGGACAAACACAAAGCATTCTATAGGTATGTCAAGAATCTAGATGGCAACACCCAGATCTGCTCTGAGTTACAACACAAAGGCACGGAAATTACAGAACCAACTGAAATTGCCAACGTCCTGGCAGAATGGTTCAGTGCTAACTTTAAAATGCCCTCTCACCCCCTAAAGGGCCCATATCTATACAGGAAGAATGCAGAGTCCTTGTAATCACAACTATGCAGGTAAAAGCTGCACTCTCTAAAGCCAAAAACACAGCATCCATGGGACCGGACAGCATCCCAGGCTGCGTTTTACACGAACTTCAGAATGAACTGGCTCCCCATTTAAGCACCATGTTCAATAATAGCCTCGCATCAGGCTTTGTGCCCACTGAATGGCACACAGCAACAGTTATCTCACTCCACAAGGGGGAGCCACCACTGATCCAGGGAACTATCGACCTATTAGCCTGTCGAGCCTGGTCTGCAAGGCCATGGGACGTATCATCATGGAACTCATAAACAAAGACATTGGTAACCTCCAAACTCTGGATCCCTCCCAGTGCAGGTTTGTGAAAGGCAGATCATGCCTCCTGAACCTGATCGACTTCTTTGAGGCAGTCACAAAGCCGTGGATGAGCGTAAGGGAATTATAGCTAAACTCACTAAACTAGGTATAAATCCCTATGTCACAAGATGGGTTGCCAACTGGCTCACTGACAGAACCCACACTGTAAAAGTTGCAGACGCCAAATCTGACCTCAAAGCAGTGACAAGTGGAGTACCACAGGGTTCCGTCCTGGGAACTCTCCTGTTTGGTATCTACTTCTCTGAAGTACAGGCTAACACAGAAGGCCTCTGGCTAACGAAGTTCTCAGATGACTGCAAACTAGAAGCCATAGTCAAGTCCCCAAATGGTGTGGACATCCTACAGAAGGGCCTCACTGAGGCAGATGCCTGGTGTCAGAGCCATGGCTTCAAGCTCAATGCCAAAAAGTGCAGTGTCATCCCCTTTGGTAAAAACTCTGTACCCATGAACAACCACATAGGCAGCGATCTACTTAACACTGAATGCATGATAGGAGACCTTGGGATCCAGGTGGACAGTAGTCTCTCCTTTGATAGTCACATCGCCACAGTAATCAGGAAGTCCTTCTACATGGCACACCTCATCATAAAAGGGCTCTCATCCAGGAAAAAAGAGGTCATTGTTCCCCTCTATGGGTCACTCATTAGACCCATTATAGAGTACAATGCCCCTTTTGGAATGCACCTCACAAGACATCTGCAGCAGCTGGAAAAGCCACAGAAGTACCTCACAAAGGATTACTGACCTCAAACAAATGTTCTACACTGACCGCCTCAAAAAACTCCAGCTTTACTCCGTAGCATATCGCCTACTCCGAGGTGATCTCTGCCTAACATATAAAGCTATGTCAAACCCAGAGCTGTTGGACATGTTACACCTAAAGAAATCCCAGTCCCTCCGAGCTACATGCTCTAGAGACCTAAATCTTGTCACCGCAATAAACAGGACATGCTGGAGGGATAGATTCCTGTCCCAGAGACTTCCTATACTTTGGAACAAGCTACCCATCTATGTCAAGCAAAGTTCTTCATTAGCACTCTTCAAGAAAAATCTTGATGAGTGGATGGGAAATAGGAAATACACCCCGGGAATCACTTCTGCGTCTCTTCTGGACAGTGGCACAGGAAAATAACTTTCTTGTGTGGTGTAAGCTATGGTACCATGCTGGCTCTGCTTACATAGGCCCTTGGGCCAATAGCCTAGTACCTACCTATGAACCTATAAGTACATAGCAAAATTCAGATCATAATGTAGAACTGAATATAAATAGGTATGATTAAAAGATCCAGTCAGAAAAAAATATATACAAAAATGCAATCTAAGATATCTATCCATCTATCTATATATATATATATATATATATATATATATATATATATATATATATATATATATATATATATGTGCATTGCAGTCATTCAAAAAAAAAACATAAACTCTTATATGTGTGTGAAATATATGTGTATAAGAGGCTGAAAAGAGTTTCTTAAATGTATTCTATTATTCATTATATAGGATGGTAAGTTATTCATTGCCACGGAAGCAGTTGCATGTATATTCAATAAAGAGATGTACTTTTAGAGCATCTTTGATGCTTTTAATATTTTCTAGATTTTAGATGTTTGTTGGCAGGTGGTTGGATGTAGTAGTTCCCAATCTAGAGAAGGATCTCTCACCTAATAGTAGTTTTAGATGGAGAAACTGTGGCATTGTGTATATCTGAGTACAGGATTGCCTTGCAAAACCAGTTTCATCCTTAAAGGGAGGCAATAACCATATTTAGCACCTAGAAAAATTAGAGTGCCTTGGAAGAAAAGTAGTCCTGTGAAGCACTAAAAGGCATTTGAAATTGTTTATCATATTGCAACGGTACATCTGCTGGTCTGCTAATAGAATAAATCTGCAGATTTTATTCTCAGCAGTCTGTATTTTGTGAGTATTGTGGGTTGAATGCATAACAAGGAAAGGAAAGACATAATCAAGTTTGGGTGTTAAAATATTTTTTTAGAAATGATTCTGGGAGTAGTGGGATCTTGTAACATAATTTTAGTTGAGCACGGACTTTTTTAGTTACAGAATCTGTGTATGTGTGATAAAGTAAAAGAGTAGGGCTGAATACAGCTCTTCAGTGGCATCAGGCATTCTTTTCCCATAAAGATTTGTTTAAGAATAGGATGAATAGTGGAACATTTCTTGTCTAAAGAAAAGACCAAGATGTTGGCTTTCTTGTACTTAATTAGTAGCTTGTTAGTAGTGGATCGGGTGCATAACTGAACAAAATTGTCCTGTAACTTGATTTGCAGGTCAGAGAAGCTAGTACTAGATTGCAGTAGCAGCATATCATCTCTATACATTATTAATTTAAGGTTCGGTAATTCTAATCGGAGATCGTTAACAAAACGAGAGAAGACAAGAGGACTTAGCACACACCATTGTGGTACACCTGTATGAAGTTTACAAGCAGGAAAGGATGAGGCACTGATACGGAATTGGAGGGTTCTCTCCTGTAGATAGTTGAAAAAAAAAAACAGCAAATAGTGCTATCTGCAAGTCTGAGCCTTTTGTGTTTGCTGAGAAGTAGGGTTCATAGGTTCATAGGTTCATAGGTTCATAGGTAGATACTAGGCTATCTGCCCTAGGGCATTTATAAGCCTAGCCAGAGTGTATTTGGCTTCTGCCTCCCTATTAGATTAGCCTACTGTGCCTCTGTAAAGTAGGTCACAGAAGGTACCCTTTTAAGATTAGTTTACTGTACCTCTGTCTAGCAGGGACACAGGAGAGATCCCAGGGGTGAATTTGCGATTTCCCATCCACGCGTCCAAATTTCGCTTGAAGAGGGTCAGCGAGGGGCTATGTCTAACATGAATTGGGATTCTATTCCAGAGTGAGGGGAGCCTCTGGGAAATGAATCTGACCCTCCAGCATGTCCTATTTATTTTTGTGCTGAGGTTTAGGTCCCTGGAGCGTGTAGCTCTAAGGGACCTGGATTTTTTGAGGTGGAGCATGTCCATTAATTCTGGGTTTGACATGGCTTTGTACATCAGGCATAGATCACCTCTGAGTAGGTGGTAAGCAACTGAGTAGAGCTGGAGTTTCTTTAGTCGAGCTGCATAGGACATCTGTTTGTAGCCCATGATTCTCTTTGTGAGGTACTTTTGGGGTCTCTCCAGTTGCTGCAGGTGTCGGGTAAGGTACATCCCAAAAGGGGCATTGTATTCAATTATGGGCCTGATGAGTGATGAGTAGAGGGGCACAATGACCTCTCTTGATCTAGATGCGAACCCTTTCGTGATAAGGTGGGCTATATAGAAGGTCTTTCTAACCACTTTGACAACGTGATTATCAAAGGAGAGATTACTATCTACGTTGGTCCCCAAATCTCTAATTACTTCTTCTGTACTTAATGGATTACCACCTATGTGGTAATTTGTGGGCAACTTGTTTTTCCCAAAGGGGATGACTATGCACTTTTTAGCATTTAGCTTGAGGCCGTGGTTCTGGCACCAAGCATCTGTCTCTGTGAGACCCTTTTGGAGGATGCTTGTGTCAGCTGGGGATTCGATTATGGCCCCCAGTTTGCAGTCATCTGCGAACTTTGTCAGCCATAATCCCCCTGTGTTAGCCTGAACCTCAGAGAAGTATATACCGAACAAGAGAGGTCCTAGAACTGAACCCTGTGGGATGCCACTTGTAACTGGTTTGAATTCAGACATGGCACCTGTGATTCTGACCATGTGGGTTCTAGCTCTGAGCCAGTTTGCAACCCATCTTGTGATATAGGGGTTGATAAGCTTATTTATGATGCCCGAGTGGGGTATTGTGTCAAAGGCTTTTGTGAGGTCCAGATAGGCTGTGTGGACTACCTTGCCTCATCTATGGCTTTGGTAACTGTTTCAAAGAAATCAACTAGGTTTAAGAGGTAAGATCTGCTCTTAACAAAGCTGAATTGGGTAGGGTCCAGTGTCTGGAGGCTCCTAATGTCTTTGTTTATGAGTTCCATGATAATACGCTCCATAGCTTTACAGACCAGACTAGTCAGGCTTATGGGGCGATAGTTCCCGGGGTCCGTTGTGGCACCACCTTTGTGGAGTGGGACCACTGTAGCTGTACACCATTCTTTGGGTACATATCCTGTAGTAAGGCTAAGTTTGAACAGTGACTTAATGTGAGGGTTCAGTTCTTCTTGGAGCTCATGTAAGACACAGCCTGGGACACCGTCTGGTCCCATAGATGCTGTGTTTTTTGCTTTGGAGAGGGCAGCTTTCACCTGTGCATCTGTGATGTCAGGGAGGTTACATTCAGTTGGGATAGGCATTTGCTCCTTTGGGGGGGAAGGGTGGGGGAGAAGTTTGCGCTGAATCTGCCTGCCAGGATGTTGGCTATGTCTGTAGGTTTGGTATATTTTGTACCATTATGCAACAATTCAGAGCATATCTGGGAGTTTCCGCCCATGTTTCTGACATAACTAAAGAAGGCCTTATGATTATCTTTAGTGTCTAGGGCAATTTTTCTTTCGAAACTGGCCTTTGATGATTTTATGAGGGATCGAAGTTTCTTGCTAATACCGATCAGAGATGCCTTCCCTTTTTGGGATTTTGCTCTGTCATGTAGTAGCTTCCTCCTTCTGTTGTATAGCTTATTTATGGCTGGGGTCCACCAGACCGGTCTCCTGTTTTTGGAGGAGAGAGTCTTGGTTTTATTTGGGATAGCACGATCCATGCATTCCTGCAGGTGCTCATAGAATGCATTTGTAAAGGATTCTGCGGATTGGGCTGTATTATCCTCTGGCCCAGGGGTTTTGAAGGATTCCACCTCAGTCTTGAGAAGTGCAAAGTTGGCTTGGGAGAAATTCTTTACAGTGATTTCCTTGGCTGGGGGTGGGGACGGGATATGGATGTCCAGGGAAATTTGTTTATGGTCTGATCTTACCAATGAGGGGTTTACCTCTGGTGTGGAACATAGAGTCCCCATGTTGGTGATGACCAGGTCCAATATGTTGTTCCCCTTTGTGGGAGTGATGACCAGTTGTTCCATTGCGTTAGAGTTTATAAATTCAAGGAACCGTTGGGCGAGGGTGTTTGGGCTTGAGTAGTTTTCCCAGTCAATGTTTGGGTAGTTGTAGTCACCCAATAACATAGTGTTTGGAGAGACCGTCATATTCTCCAGTGTTCTCAGGAATGCCAAGTGGGGTTCCAGTAATAGGCAGGGTGTTCTGTAGCAGGCTACAAACTGAAAGGCAGTTTTGCCTGCTGTTAGTTGCACATGGATGGTTTCCGATGCTACGTGCAGTGCCACTAACCTGGAGGTGTAGGTATCTTTGATGAATATAGATATTCCCCCTCCGTTTGTGCTTCGGTCTGAGTTTTGGGGCTGAAATGCATGGTATGAGTTATAACCTGGTAGTGCTGGGGTGCTCTCAGGAGCCTTGAACCAGGTTTCTGTTACTGCACAGACATCGATTTTCTCCATACTGAGGAGAGTCTCGAGGGCGTGCATCTTGAGGTTTAGACTTCTGGCATTGAGTAGCATTACCTTTAGTCTTTTTTATCTTTGGGTTGTCTATGGAGGTGGGTTTGTCCTTTGAGCCTTGCCTAAAAAAGGCACTATGGGGGTGGCAAGAGCCTTGGCCAGTATACGAAAGCCTAAGGGTGACAGGTGTAAGTCATCCCTAGCGAAGCAACATGGCTTGTCGAGCATGTCATCCCAGGCTGACAGACACTGGATCCCCTTTGAATGACATCAATACTTATAGGTTCATAGGTTCATAGGTTCATACTAGGCTATCTGCCCTAGGGCAGTTATAAGCCTAGCCCGAGTGTGTGTGACTTTTGCCACCCCCATGGAATGAGAATACTATGCCCATTTTGGGTTTAGTTTACTGTGCCTCTGTCTAGTAGTGACACGGAGATGACCCCCGGGGTAAACCTACGATCTCCCATCTACTCGTCAAAATTTCTCTTGAAGAGAGTCAGTGAGGAGCTCTGCCTAACATGGACTGGGATTTTGTTCCAGAGTGTAGGGAGCCTCTGGGTTATGAATCTGTCCCTCCAGCACGTCCTATTTATTTCTGTGTTGAGGTTCAAATCTCTCGCTCTCGTGGCTCTGGTGGATTTGGATTTTCTGAGGTGGAGCATGTCCATTAATTCCGGACTGGACATGGCCTTGTACGTCAGGCATAGATCGCCTCTGAGTAGGCGGTATGTGACTGAATAGAGCTGGAGTTTCTTCAGCCGGGCAGCATATGACATATGTTTGAGACCCTTGATCCTCTTGGTGAGGTACTTTTGGGGTCTTTCTAACTGCAGCAGGTGTTGGGTAAGGTACATCCCAAATGGGGCATCGTACTCAATTATGGGCCTGATAAGGGAAGAGTATATGGGCACAATGACCTCTCTTGATCTATATGTGAATCCTTTCATGATAAGGTGGGTAATATAGAAGGTCTTCCTAACCACCTTGGCAACGTGAGTGTCAAATGAGAGGTTGCTGTCAACTTGGGTCCCTAGGTCCCTGATTACTTCTTCCGTACTTAATGGATTACCACCTATGTGGTAATTTGTGGGTACTTTGTTTTTCCCAAAGGTTATGACTATACATATTTTGGCGTTCAGTTTACAGCCATGGCTCTGGCACCAGTTATACGTTTCTATGAGGCCTTTCTGAAGGATGCCTGCGTCTGCTGCAGTATCAATTATGGCACCCAGTTTGCAGTCATCTGCGAACTTTGTTAGCCACAATCCTCCTATGTTTGCTTGCATCACGGAAAAATAAGTGCTGAACAAGAGGGGTCCCAGGACCGAGCCCTGTGGGACACCACTTGTGACTGGCTTAGAGTCTGACATGGCTCCAGCAATTCTGACCTTGTGGGTTCTGTCCTTGAGCCAATTTGCAACCCATCTTATGATATATGGGTTTACATTTAAGCTGGTGAGCTTGTCTATGATGCCCGAGTGGGGTAATGTGTCGAAGGCTTTTGCAAGATCAAGGTAAGCTGAGTGAACTGCCTTACCCTCATCAATGGCCTTAGTGACTGTTTCAAAAAAGTTGACCAGGTTCAAAAGGCAGGATCTGCCCCTGACAAAGCCGAATTGGGTAGGATCCAGTGTCTGTAGGTCCCCAATGTCTTTGTTTATGAATTCCATAATGATCCTCTCCATAGCTTTGCAGACCAGGCTCATCAAGCTTATGGGGTGGTAATTTCTAGGGTCCGTAGAAGCACCTCCTTTGTGGAGTGGGACCACTGTTGCTGTACGCCATTCTTTGGGTACGTATCCTGTAGTAAGGCTAAGGTTAAACAGCAGCCTTATGTGCGGGTTTAGTTCCTTTTGGAGTTCATGCAGCACACAACCCGGGACTCTGTCTGGTCCCATTGATGCTGTGTTTTTAGCTTTGGAGAGGGCGGCTCTCACCTGGGCATCTGAGATGTCAGGGAGGCTACACTCTGCTGGGATAGATATTTCTCCTTTTGGGGGGGAAAGAAGTTTGCACTGAACCTGTCTGCCAGTATGTTGGCAATGTCTGTGGGTTCAGTGTATTTTTTGTCATTTTGGACTAACTCTGAGCATATCTGGGAGTTTCCACCCAGGTTTCTAACATAACTAAAGAAGGCCTTGTGATTGTTTTTAGTGTCTATAGCGATTTTTCTCTCGAAGTTGGCCTTGGATGATTTTATGAATGATCGTAGTTTTTTACTAGTACTGATCAGAGATGCCTTCCCTTTTGGGGATTTTGCTCTGTCATGTAGTAGCTTCCTCCTCCTGTTGTAAAGCTTGTTTATGGCTGGGGTCCACCAGACAGGATGCCTGCCTTTGGAGGAATGGGTCTTGGTTTTATTTGGGATTGCATGATCCATGCATTCTTGAAGGTGTCCATAGAAAGCGATTATAAAGGATTCAGCGGTGTGGGCTGTGGTTTTCACTGGCCCAGGGGCCTTGAAGGATACCACTTCAGTCTTAAGAAGTGTGAAATCAGCTTTTGAGAAATTCCTCACTGTGGTCTTTTGTGCTGGGGGTGGGGGCAGGACGTGGATCTCTAGTGAGATTAATTTATGGTCTGATCTCACCAATGAGGGGTATACTTCCGGTGTGGAGCATTGTGTCCCCATGTTTGTGATGGTCATGTCTAGTATATTATCTCCTCTTGTGGGAGTGGTGACTAGTTGTTCCATCGCATTTGAGTTTATGAATTCTAGGAACCTTTGCGCTAGGGTGTTGGGGCTTGAGTAATGCTCCCAGTCTATGTTTGGGTAGTTGAAGTCTCCCAATATGATGGTATTAGGAGAGACATTCATACTCTCCAGTGTCTTCAGGAAGGCTGAGTTTGGTTCCTGAGTTTGAGAGGGTGGTCTGTAGCATGCTACAAACTGCAGGGCAGTTTTGCCTAAAGTTAGTTACACCTGGATGGTCTCCAATGCTTTGTGCGTTGCCACTAAACTGGAGGTGTGGGTATCTTTGATGAATATGGATACTCCCCCTCCTTTTGTGGTTTGGTCCAAGTTTTGAGGCCGAAAAGCATGATATGAGGTATAACCTGGTAGTGCTGGGGTGCTCTCAGGACCCTTGAACCAGGTTTCAGTCACTGCATAGACATCTATGTTCTCCATACTGAGGAGGGCTTCGAGAGCGTGCATCTTGAGGTTTAGACTTCTGGCGTTGAGCAGCATTGCACTTAGTTTTTTTCCACTTGTGTTTTCTAGGGAAATGGGTTTGTCTTTTGAGCCTTGCCTAAAAAAGGCACTATGGGGGTGGCAAGAGCCTTGGCCAATATCCGGAAGCCCAGGGGTGACAGGTGCAATCCATCCCTTGCGAAGCAGCGTGGCTTGTCAAGCATGTCATCCCAAGCAGACAGACATTGGATCCCCTTAGAATGACACCAGTAATTGAGCCAATTGTTAAAGCTGATCATTTTGTCTTTGTACTGCGGCATCATTCTTGGTGAGGGTAAGATGCTGCTCGGGGTCAGGGTCATACCTGCCTGGGATACATAATCAGAGAGCTCCTCTATGTCTCTTTTCATGTAGTCCAGGGAGGTACGTCTCAGGTCATTCACACTGGCATGGACAATGACTGAGTCATATTTGTACTTGCTTTGGAGTGATCTAAGTGCTTGTGTTATGTGGTGGATTCTAGCGCCCGACATGCAGCTTACTGTAACCTTTTCCTTGTTCAGTCTGGTGAGTGGGATGTCAGTGTGTCTGACTATGGAGTCACCTATTACAAGTGTATCAGGCATGTTGTTTGGCCTTAAGGGCTGTGACTGTTTGACACACTGACTTTGTGAACTATGTGTTGCATGTGCTGTGTTTTGAGGTAGTGGTTGCTTGGATGCCTGCTTTGGAGGCCTCTGTTGTTTTGGTAGATTTTTAATTAGAGCCTCCGAGTATGTTTTTGTGTGTTTATGTGTTTGGTTTGCAGTTGTGATAGGTCTATGTGAGACTGGGTTTGTGGTGAGTGTGGTTACCTTCTCCTCCTGACTGGTTTTGCCAGTACTGAGTCGAGAGAGCTCAGCCTCCAGTTTGGCTATATAGTCGCATCTCTCACATATATTTGTATTTGTTGGGAGGAGGAGAGGGTTGTCTGTGTACATGAGGCAGCTGTAACATTGCCTCAAGATTCCCAGATTCACCAGCTGAACTGGAGAGGACGCCAGTAATTGACCCTTCGACATGCTAGAATAGTGTAAGGGATTGCTGTGTAACTGAGTCAGAAAGGACCTATAGGGTAATGGGTATTCAAGGGGATTGTAGGTGGATGTAGTGCTTTCTTTTTGTTTAAGTGTGCTTTACCTGTGTATAAATGCTTTAGGAGCAAGTGCTGGGCTTTTTAGATAGAGAATAGACAGTTTAGATTGAAAGTAGAGCAGTTCTAAGGGAAAAACTGAAGAGTAGACTTTGCGGAACCAGAAATAGTTTAAACTAGGTTAACTGGTGCTGCCCAATGCTGCACTATGGGCAACTTCACGCTAAATCGTGCAAAAGCCCGCAAACGCGGATTTTTATACAAGGAACTTCAAAAGAGCTAGAAATGGTCCAAAACAACTAATTACTACTAGATTTTGTGCTGAGGTCACTCTTTCAGGGACAGATAGGCTGCTCAAGGCTCCCCACTCCCACTGGTGAGCAAAGAAACTTCCTTCTATCCAAGTAAGGTAATGGGCAACACAGGAACTATCCAAAAGACCAGAATACAGCAAAGCCTGTATACTGGACTATTCTAGTCAATCAAAGGTGGGAAAACAAGGATTTTTTTTTTGTAAGAAAACTACAGAAAATGCAGGGAAACAGCAGTATATCAAATGCACAGGCTAGCACACTTGAGTGGGCAGCCTCAACAGTAAAATTAAACAAACAAAACTTAACTTAAGTGCAGGTAATAAAAATGTTCGGTACAGATAAAATATCAGTTTAAACTTCGTTTACAGCAAGAAAAGAAGATTGCACAGGTAGAAACAGCAAAAAATATACTTAAATCTGGATAGTAGTTGCTTTTTCAGTTCTCTGCTGCTAGCACCACTCTGCAGGACCACGAGGAGCTGTTGCTGAGCAATATAGTGAAAAAAAAAACGCTCAGAGGTGGATTTTTATACAAGGAACTTCAAAAGAGCTAGAAATGGTCCAAAACGACCAATTACTACTAGATCTTGTGCTGAGGTCACTCCTTCAGGGACAGATAGGCTGCTCAAGGCTCCCCACTCCCACTGGTGAGCAAAGAACCTTCCTTCTATCTAAGTAAGGTAATGGGCAAGACAGGAACTATCCCAAAGACCAGAATACAGCAAAGCCTGTTGAAACCAATTGTTGAAACTGATCATTGAGCCAATTGTTGAAACTGATCATTTTGTCTTTATGCTGTGGCACCATTCTTGGTGAGGGCAAGATGCTACTCAAGGTCAGGGACATACCAGCTTGGGCTACATGGTCAGAGAGCTCCTCTATGTCTCTTTTCATGTAGTCCAGGGAGGTACGTCTCAGGTCATTCACACCAGCATGGACAATGATGGAGTCATACTTGTACTTGCTTTGGAGTGACTTGAGTGCTTGCATTATGTGGTGGATCCTGGCACCCGACAGGCAGCTTACAGTGACCTTCTCCTTGTTCAGTCTGGTGAGTGGGACATCAGTGTGCCGGACAATAGAATCCCCTATAACAAGTGTATTTGGTGTGTTGTTTGGCCTTATGGGCTGTGACTGTGAGGCACACTGATTTTGTGAGATATGTGATTTGTGGGTATTGTTGAGGGGTGGCTGTTGCTTGGATATCTGCTTAGGAGGTCTTTGCTGTTTAAGCAGATTTTTATTTAGAGCCTCCGAGTATGTTTTTGTGTGTTTATGTGTTGGGTATGCAGATGCAATAGGTCTGTGTGAGACTGGAATTGTGGTGTGGGTGGTTACCTTTTCCTCCTGACTGACTGTGCCAGTCTTGGGTTGAGAGAGCTCTGCCTCCAGTTTGGCTGTGTAACTGCATCTCTCACATGTATTAGAGTTTGTTGGAAGGAGGAGAGGGTTGTCTGTGTACATAAAGCAATTGTAACATTGCCTCATAATTCCCAGATTCACCAGCTGGACTGGAGAGTAACCTTGAAACTGACCCTTGGACATACCAGATTAGTATAGGGAACTGTTTTTTTACTGATCAGATTAGGGAAGGGAACTGATTTTTCACTTGATCAGGAAGGACCAATCGGGAGTCTAATACTTATGAGAAGTCAAGGAGGGTGTAGTGCTTTAGTTAGTTAGTGTTTCCTTATAAGAGCTGAGCAAGTGCAGGGCTTTAGAAAGAGAATAGAGTGATTACTTTGTGAGTTTGAACAGTTCTAAGGGAAAAAGTGAAAAGCAGACTTTGTGGAGCCTGGAATAGTTTAAACCTGCTTAGGCAGCGCTGCCCAACGCTGCTCAGTGTGCAAAACCGCGCAAAAAAAGAGTTGTAGGGTTTTAAGAGAGAGATCAAGGAGTTTAGAATTGACCCAAAATGGCCAATAAAACTACAGCTTCTAGGTAGTAACCACTCCTCCAGGGACAGGCAGGCTGTTCAGTGTTAATCACTCCCACTGGTGAACACAGAGACTTCCCTTTAGCCCAAGCAAGCACTGGCCTTCTAGAAACTTCCAAACAGTTCAGAACAGCAAATCTGTAACTGAACTTTCTTAACTTTCAGAAAGTGGGAAAAAGCAAGATTTTTTTTTTTTTTTCTTTTTGTTGTAGTTTAAAGGTAGCAGAGATACACAAGCAGCAAAATAATCACAACAGTGCAATAAATGACCCCACACTTGAGTGCTAGGCCAAAATCAGGTAAAATGCAGTTTTTAGAGAAAAAAATGATTTTAAATTAAGTGCAACACAGGAAATGCAGTAAACAGGCTCTAGATGTGTTCCAAGTACTGTTACTTTTACAGATATAAACTTTAGCAAGCCAGAAAATGCCAAAAAGTAGGCGGCAAAGCAGTAAAACTTAACAAAAAATCAGAAGAAAATACTTAAAATCACAAAAGTGGCTCCTTTTCTTCTCTCAGCGTTTTTTCCTCTTGGTAGGTGCTTCAGCAAGCCTGAAAAGACGCCAAAACCACGAGGCAGCCTGGTTTTAAGAGAGAGAGATCAAGGAGTTTAGAATTGACCAAAAATGGCCAATAAAACTATGGTTGACTGTTTTTAAAAACCCTTGTTATATGTTAATGGAGACCTACATTAATAAGTCTCTCATTCAGGTAATAAATGGCATCAGTGGCCATTATCAGGGCAGTAAAGGCACCGCTGGTATTTCAAAAGCCATGCTGTAAATCATATAACAGGCCATAGCTGTTAATGTGCTTAAGTAGTTGCTTGTGCTTGTATAATTTATTTTCAAATATTTTATTAATAGGGCACACAGTAGAAATATGTTTATAATCCTTCAGCACACTAGTTAATGTTACTTTATGTAGAGGGATTGTAAAGGTGTGCTTGATTTAACAGAACAGAACCATACTCAGCCGTAAGGTCTCCATGATTACAATGAGTGTAATACATTTTGTACTGAATTACTTAACATTTGTTTACTGGAAGTGAACTAGTGCTGGAACCCTTGTCGGCCATGAGCCAGGCCATGTAAGCAAGAATAATAAAATAACATAATTAAAACAAGTACATATAAAACCAGAAAGAATAATGAGACAACACAATTCAAACTGCCAATAATATAGCAATACAACATAGTGTAAGTGTTGTGCAGTAATAATGGCAGAGTAAAGGATAACTAGAAACAAGCAAGGTAATAGCTGCAGAGGCCACATAATATCTAAGGAACATTAAATAACCGCATACCAAAGCCCCCATATTTGTAGATGGGAGAAATGCTACAGGACAAAAGAATATGTGTTGCTGAACTTCTTGCACTAATGTGTAGAGAAATGTAGCAAACAAATAACTTCACAGAAACACAATAAATTAGGTCTTCAGCCTATATTATGCAACAAAATAATAGAGAATAGATGCAACAAGGCAGAAAGCAGCTAATTTGGCAGAAGTCAGCCAGTGTGTCTGAAGCAGTTAGATTTAGTTTCTCTTTAGAAAAATGCTATCTGAGAGATTTTAAAGAGAGGACTGTACCTTTTATTCAGAATTTCATAAGTGAGACAGCTGCAGAAAAATGTAGTTCTGGAAGAGATCAGAAGCTTGTTACTTTGACGTATAGTAAATCAGCAATTCTTTCTGCTGCTAACAAGGTTAATGAACTGAAGACTCACCATAATCTTTTAGATGCATGTCCCTTTCCAGCCCACAGTAGCGAGCAACTATGACCAAAGATCTCTGCTATCCAACTGTCTCTGTAACCATCTTGGTTGAAATGTGCATCCTGAGGCAATGTAACAATGGTCTCACGTTCACTGACAACCACCTCCTACTGTACTTAATCTATCACAGTGTGTGAGAAATATAGTTATATGATGTTATTGGAGGCAAATCTCTCACGTGAATCCACTACACCATATATCACCACACTGAATTAATCTCAGCTCAGACCAAGCACATAGATGTACATAGGTGTTCTCAAAATGTAAACTAACTAAACTACAGAGGCCTCCTGAATGTAAATAAATAAACAAGTGCCATTGGTAACCTCACTCTCACACACACACACACACACACACACACACACACACACACACACACACACACACACACACACACACACACACACACACACACACACACACACACACACACACACACACACACACACACACACACACACACACACACACACACTCCAAAAAAAAATCACAAGCAGCACTCTCCCATTTCTCCATTCAACACAGATTCAGTCTAAAATCCCATAAGACAAACCAACAGACATATCAATATACTCCCCACAGGTGAATCCATAGTAAGATACATCAATGCACCACTCACCAGGCTGAGCAAAGAAATGATTATAGTCAATTTCACTTGTTGTCACTTGTTGTCAAGTTGACACTTTGCCCAGCTGGACTATCCTGGCAAACAAATGTTAAATAAAATAAATACATTTCCTATGAGGATGCACCACATTACACAAGCTCTCAAGTCCTTGCACCACAAGTACATACTACACAGTCATTGTACATGCTGCTGTAAATAAATTGAGATGTGTGTCTTTCTAGACTATATGAAGAGAGAAATGATGGAGCCCTCAGAATATGTGTCTGAGGCAGGTATAAACCTAGCCTTGAGCACTAGTCTACCATCACCAAGAATGAGGCAACTATGACACTATTAAAATATTACTGACTTCACTATATAATGTATAGTATATATCAGCCTGGGAAGTGATGGCAGACAATTCAAACTGCTTTGCCAGGGATGGCCTTCAATTCTTCCCAAAGCTATGTATATTGGCTAAAACCTTATCCATCTGCTTTGCACCTTTGTAGGCAAAGTCAGTCTTCTAAAACTTCCAACACAACTAAATAGAATCAGGGTAACATTAAGGCATTGCTGCTCAGTGCTAGGAACCTTAACAAAATGTAAAAGTCCTACAAACAGTACTTACTCTGGAAAATGTAGATATGTGCATCATGCCAGAGACCTGGCTCAAGACCAGTGATAGCACTCAGTAAGGGGAGGGCTTTAATGTCTATCAGTGGTACAGGTCTACTGCATTATAAGTCAAGTCAAACCACATATCAGTCACAATTTTCATAAAACTGAAGCTAGAAATACCCTTCGATACCTCAGTATTCAGAGATGCTGCAAAGGCTAATCCAGTAAAGCTGAGTGCTAACCTGACTAAACTCAAAGAGGCCTTCCACACTGATGATTTCACTGCTTCCTCAGAGTTGTTTACTGCCAAGTTCTATGTATGTGTCCACAGCTGCATAGATCCTCCTGCCCCAGCAGAAATAAATACAGTGCAAACATCAAATATAAAGTCCTGTACTGGAACCCTGATAGAAATAGGATAGATAATAAAAGGGAGAAAAAAAACCCTACCCATCACATGCAGAAATAAATTAAACTCTAAAGAAGTCAAAAACCTCTTGCTAAACTGATCAAGTAACTTCAAATCCTGATCAAATCAACCAAATCCAGATATGAGGTAAAAACAGCGACCCAGGTGAAAAATAACCACAAAGCCTTGTTACCTATGTTATATATCTCAGAATCAATTTCCAGTACTGTACAGAGCTAATATTAGATGATATGACATACTCAGTCCCAGGGGGCATAGTCAACCTATTACAAGACAAATTCAGTTCCAACTTCACCATGCTCTCTCCCAACCAATATTCTGAGATCAAATTCTGACATCTTTTCCCTCTACTCAAATCTCCCAAAAAAAGTTATCAACAAACTATCTGAAACCACCACTACATCTATGGTACCAGATAACATATCAGGCTGCCTACTAGCTAGTATGAAACATGAATTCTCTAACACCCCTCATAGGTTATTCAGTGTTAGACATAAAACAGGCTTTGAACCAGCTGACAGGAGAAGACCAACAGTCATTCCCTTACACAAAGGTGAGGCTACAATACACCTCGATATCTAGAACCCATAAGCCAGATAAGCTTCATCTACAAGGCTATGGAAATGATCACTATGGAAGAAATAAGTAGGGATTTTTGGGGACCTCAGACTCTCAACACAGACCAGTTTGTATTCCTCAAGGGCAGGTCCTGCCTACTTAACCTGGTTGACTTATTTTGAAAAGTCACTGAGATATTGGAGAAGGTCAAATAAGTGCACACTACAAACATGCCCAAATAAATGTTAACCTCTATTAACTTGCTGGATAGCAAACTGTCTCACAAAAAGAGCACAGGAAGTAAGGATGGGTGGCTCTACTGTCTCCAAAATAACTACATGAAGTGAATGGTCCCATGATTCAGTCCTTGGGCCACTTCTCTTTGGTGTTTACTGCAGAGGATACCATGATCCTACAAGTGGGCCTGTACCAAACTAATAGTTTGTGCCTAAACCCTGAACTGAAACTAAATGCTAAAAATGTGTAATTGTATACTTTGGCGAGCATGACTCCCTTTGTAACTACCATATTGACAATGCCCCCCCCCCCGTTAAATATCTAGAAACCTATGTTGACAATGAACTGCATATCCCTTATTGTAAGGATTTCATTTTTCATTGAACAACTTGTATTAAGGGGTATGATGTCCATATCCAGGGATATTATTGTTCATATACACTCAGCATTCATTGGGCCAGTCACTAAGTATAATGCCCCTTTTGGTATGTACCTGTCTAAATGCTTGTTAAAGGTGGAATAACCATGATATTTCCTCACTAATAAAAAGCAAGGGCCTAAATCATAAAAACTATGCAGACCATCTCAAAAAGTCTTGTCTGTCTTCTCGGTACGATACAGGCTGCAGAAAGGTGACTTCTGCCTCATGTATAGAGACTAAACAGACCCTGTTCTTTAAAATATATTACATATTCAGAAATCAAAAAGTATCAGAAATGCCTGCAACAGGGACCTCAATCTCTTTTGCAAGATTAAAAAAAAAAACGTGCTTGAGGGATAAGTATATATCACAGATAAAACTGTTTCTATGGAAGCAGCTTCCTTTCCACATAAAGCAGAGCACTTCTCTTACTCTCTTCAAATGTAACTTGGATGAATGGATGGGTAATCACAAACTCACTTCAGGTTTAGCAGCAGTGACTCTCATGGATAGGGGAAACAAACATACCCAACATAAACTCGCATGTCCCCGTATTTGAAGATTCATATCGCAAAATAAAAGTGCTAATAAATGCTATGGGAATGCAGGGCTAGACGTGTTAAGATCCTCACAGATCAATAGCCTAGTGAGTATTTATGAACCTATAAAATTGTCTATGCACAAGTATACTTAACCTGGTTATCAAATAAAAATAAATAAATAAACATAGTATCAGTTCCAATTAAAGTTATGTAGGAAAATGGGAGAATGCAGATTACAACAACATTTATTTTGGTATGCCCACCAAGTCATATCTGGACTAATTTGGGCTTGTGTCACATGGGGAGACACATTTGGTTATAAATATAGGAAAGAGATTGTCACAATTTGTAAATAAAAAAACAATACCCCACCACCTTACCTGGAGCTTGACCTATTATCTGAAAAACAGCACATAAGTATCTTTGAAGAAGGAGTGAATATTGAGTTGACTTTGAGTGTCCTATATTTCTATCTGTATCGATTTTTTGATAATGCTCCCTCTGTTCAATACAATACAATACCCAAAAGACAAATTTTCATGATAAAGTGGCTGGTGAGGTAGAGAGTTGACTGGGCCTGGATTATGTTAGGTGTCACCTGCCTTTAGCAATAACAGTGTGGCTAGAACAATTAAATATATGTGTGCCATCTTAATGGAGGTAATACTTGGAGTAGACGTGAGTAGCTTCATGGTTATAAGTTTTACTCTACTAAATAGGCAAGTTCACTGTAAATTAAGTCAAATGAGTTTTGTAAATAAGTCATAACTGGTTGTCTGTAATGTACCCCTTGTTGGTAGGGTATTCAGTAAGGAATAACACATATAAAAGAGTAGAGTGAGACTACAGTGTCTAGTCTGCACAGTAAATTGGAAAATGCAAAGTGATTAGGCTGGAAAGAGAATGTAAGCAACGTTTTACACATTAATAAGGCTGTCATAGCATAATGAATAAGTCACCCTTAGGTCAGAGATATTATACTAATGGGTCCTTTGTTTACTAGCTAAGGTAGTTTATATGATTTTGATAGTTTGTTTAATTTTGCTTTGAAGTGGCTATATCAATCTAGGTTCAGGTCTCCTAATGTTAGTTTGCAATGTTTATTATACGTTAGAATGTTGTCTAAGGTGGTGCTAAGAAGAGATGTGGATCCTGAATGGAAAATGTATAGTGATGCAAAGTATATTTTTGTATGGTAACCACAACTTATTTGAACCAAAGCCCATTTAAGATCAGTATCATTACTAGTACTAATTTTATTTATCAAAACTGATGTGTGGTTAGTGTCCTTTTGTATCAAAGTCAGAAGCTTGCTACATTATAGTTTTCATGAGTGCTCGTCTCTAAACACTGGGTAATTTTAAGTTAATTCTGGGAAACTCCTAGAGCTATCCTTGAGCCAGGTCTCAGTAATGGTTAATATTTTCAATGTGTATTATTGGAGACAGACATCCTATTATGCTCATTTATTACTGAAACTAGCAATATATAAATTTCCTGTTGTAAGGAGTTTCTTTTGATGAGCTGTGTGAGGAAATTGTGAATGGGAATCTACAGAGTATGCTGGATAAAAGTGAATATCAGTTGCCCACATTATTAGTAAAGCTTTGAGTATTAGAATTAACTTTTGGCCTTTTGTTATTGCTTGAATTTCTGAAATATGTAGGTTCTTAAAAAAACATTTTTTTGTTAGTAGATATAGATTATTATAATATTTGGTCCACCACAGTGCTATGGTGCCATTTTGGTGTTTGAAGGGCTATATGAATACTAAATGAATGTATTTCCTTAAAACCTCAATTGAAATATTTAAGTAGCATCATTTAGATGTGGGTATTTGATTTTAAAAAAATTGTTTTATTTATACAACACATATAATGGAATTATTTATTTGTATTAATTTCTTACATAGTTGTCTATAGTGTTTAAATATTGTACTGTTTCTTTTATTTGTACTCAGTTTATCAGTTGATTGTTTAATTAATTAATTAGTTTTAATTGTTTGAGTGCAGAAGAGTGGAGAGTATATTAACTTGGTCTAAGCATTTTGTATTGTAATGTATGACTTTGAAGAAGCCAGTTTTACTGGTGAAAGCGCTTTGTCTGAGAGGTGTTGGAATAAATTCTTCGTGTTACAGTTTTTTTGCCTTTATTCACCTAACACAGTTGTTCGGAATTTGATTTTTCTTAGTTTGAACCTGCATTGGTTCATTTGGATTGCCTTTCTTTTGTGGTAATTCGACTCAGTGTTGGTGAGTGGGGCGCTTTGCCCTAAGGACATGGAGAGTATTTTGCAGGAACTTACTGCGGTGATTGACAAATTAAAAAAGGTGTACTGTGAAGGGAAGTGTGAGACGAGTGGGGAGCAGGGCAACAGCCCCACTGATTCGCAAATGGAATTGTACACTCTACATTCTCCTGGTTCCATCACTCCAGGGCAGAGAGTTAATAATTCGGTATCGTATAGTGGTGTAGTGACCGGCGTTCAACGAAACCAGGAAGTAGTGGAGGTATCTGAACTAGCGCTGCCCTCTTCGTCTGTGAGTAACGCTCAGAAGCAAGATTTGTCATCATGGTTTGAAGCGCCGAGATTCAAGGTTGAACTGGAGGTCCTAGAAGCTGGTAGTAGTCGCAAAATGGACAAAGACATTTATTCTCCCACCCTTAAGGAACAAATATATCATTATGAAAAGTTATGTAAAAAATATAGGGCGATGCAGTTGGATAACTTGTTCTTGATAAAATCGAGGGAACTGAAACAAGTTCCAAAGGGGTTGCAACTATGGAAGATGCCGATGGGTGTAGAAATGGACTCGGACATTTTCAACGACCTTTTGGGGCTTTTTCAAAAAGCAGGTATGGAGCTTTTTGATTTAATCATTCGTAATAACAATAGACTTGTCAGTTTATGGGAGGAGATTAACAGGCTCAATTTAAGCATTACATCTGACCTGTTATTCTTTCAGCTTAAAGTTAACTTTGAAAGGGTGATTAAAAACATTGAGGCTTTTGTAGTGAAAAACAGAGCAACTAAGCATAAGAAACTGGCTAGGGATGCAGCTGACTACAAAAACCGAGTAGCGTATCCACCGGGAAGGAAATTAAATCACCCTATTGACTTCAATAATGACGAAGATGTTATGAACAATGTTATGGATGTGATACAAGAATCTAGTTTTGATGAAAGGGAGGATTTTTTAGACCCGCAGGTTTTCCCGCGCAGGTCAGAAAGGCTGATGAACAAACAGCTGCAAATGATGAAATCCCCACATCAATACTCAAAGAGAAGGAGAATGAACTGTTAGGGTCCATTTCTAATAGAGAGAACAATGAAGATAATGATTGTACTGTGGACTTTAACATTTGTTTTGATATTGTGTTAGATTTTAACCCTAATTGGGATTCTTCAGTGGAAAAAACATGTGATATGCAATTTGTTAGTGAGCAAAATGTAGTTCATAATGGCAATTTTGCATTTTATAACAATGGTATTGACAAAATTCAAGCACTACCAACACAATGTATATGTGAGGATGAATTGTTTGATTTGAATGTTGTCCAAGACAAGAATTGTGATGTAACTATCTGTAGACCTATAATGAATAGTGATTCTGATATCTCTATGGAAATGAGCCTTGTTTTGGCAAACAATAGCAGCCTTGGTGAGAGTTTGCATCCATCAATATGTGAAACTGTTAGAAACAGAGGCTTCACAATATACAATTACACTGAACTTGTTATTAGTGATGTTTATTTTGAATTGTTTAGTAAGGGCATAAATTTTGTGCCAAACTTTAAGCTTGATATTGCACAGGTTTTACTTAATTTAAAGTTATTTGTAAGGAAACTTAATTTACAATTATATTTTTCTGTTTTGGGTCCTGGTACTGTGTCCACCTTGAATGAGATGACATCAATAGGGATCAAAAGAAAGAGTAATTTCATGCCCCCCCAGAACTCAGAAATTAGTGGAATTGAACAAATAGTGGAATATGAATTTAGGAAAATTTGTTCGCAAAAATCCACAGTCGAAGATAATTTATCTGAAGGTGAAAGAAGGGCCCTACATGAATTAGTGTCAACACAACAGTATAGATGTATGAGACCAGACAAAGGAGGGGGGATGGTCATTATGAACAAAATAGATTATAGTGGTCACATATTCAAGTTACTTGGTGATGAGGATACTTATGTTAGAGCATCCATTAATGAAATTAATAGGGCCTATATGAGGATTGATATGTTTCTGCTTGATGCCTTATATCAAGGTGTAATCAATGAGATGGAGTATGATTACCTTTTAGTCAAGTTTCCGACAATGCCTAAATTATTTGGAATCCCGAAGGTCCATAAAGGAACAGAAAATTTACAGTTTAGACCTATCGTTTCAGCGAAGGGCTCAAAAACAGAATCAATGGCAGCTTTTGTTGACTATTTCTGTAAAAGGGCACTTATGGATGCTGCCCATATACTTAAAGATTTGTGGCATTGTTTAGAGAGACTTGGAGCGATTCAAGGTATTGAGAATGAAACTTTTGGTTTTTTAACCATTGATGTGATCAATTTATTTTCTGTGATTCCGCATCAAATAGGGCTGGAATTGTTTTATGACAGTCTTTTGGCTAGTCCCAGTTTTGATAAGGATAGAATAGAAATATGTCACGATCTGATGGAATTTGTTTTACATAACAATTTTGTACAATTTGATGGGGAGACATACCAGCAGAAGACAGGGGTAGCGATGGGTGCTCGTTGTGCCCCTGTCTATGCCAATTTAGTTTTATTGGCATGGGAAAGACGTTACGTTTTTGATTCCAAATTTAAGAACAACATTCTTCTGTATAGCAGGTTTCTTGATGACCTGCTTATATTATGGAAAGGAGATGAAGAGAGTGTGATGGAATTTTTTACCTACATTAACAAAACCACAGAATTTCTTAGGTTCACCTACACATGGAATATGGAGGTAGTCAATTACTTGGACATTACTGTATATAAAACAGATGAGGGACTAGTGAGTACGATATATAGAAAGCCCAGCTACTCCAATTCGATGTTGCACTATACAAGTTGTCATCCTTTACATCAAAGGAAAGGAGTAGTTAAGGGCCAGATGGTCCGGATATGTAGGCTCATCAGTAACGATGACCTGTTTAGGAAGGAAATGTACACATTGATTGGTATGTTTTTGGAAAGAGGATACCCGCTTTCTATGTTGCGTAATATAAAAAAAGAAGTATATAGGAAAAGAAAAAACAGCTATAGTCCTATTTTAAGAGGCAATGAGTATGAAGGGGGTAATATTAGTGATAGCAACAATGTAGCCACTAATATGAATAGAGCAAAATTTGTTTTAACATACAATGAAAAAGCAAATGAATTGTGTTCCAGTTTAAGGAATTTGTGGAAATATTTTCTATGCAGTGACACCAGGGAGATTTTAGGTGATGCCCCGATGATTGTCTATGGAAGAGGGAAAAACTTGAAGAATATTCTTGAAAGAGAGGGTAAAATCAATATAAGATCTCGTATGAGTAAATGTGGTTCATGCAAAGGATGTAGATTTATAGCAGAAGGGGCATATTTATGTGTTGTAGGTTATAAACGTACAATATCATGTCGAGGTGCTTGTAATTGTACTACTAGAAATTGTGTGTACATCGCTTCGTGTATGTCATGTGATGCATTTTATGTGGGCATGACTACACGAAGTTTGAAAGAAAGAATAGGTGAACACGTTAGTTCCATCAGAAGGAAGGATGAGCATAATGCACTTTATTTACACACTAAGGTATGTGTTAACTTCAACAAATTTCTATTCTTTATTATAGATAGGGTTAAACCCAATATTAAATGTGATATTTAAAATAGGGTAGCAAGATCAGAGATGGAATGGCAGCTTAGGCTTAATGCCACTAGGCGTCCAGGACTAAATGAATGTATTTCCTTAAAACCTCAATTGAAATATTTAAGTAGCATCATTTAGATGTGGGTATTTGATTTTTAAAAAAATTGTTTTATTTATACAGCACATATAATGGAATTATTTATTTGTATTAATTTCTTACATAGTTGTCTATAGTGTTTAAATATTGTACTGTTTCTTTTATTTGTACTCAGTTTATCAGTTGATTGTTTAATTAATTAATTAGTTTTAATTGTTTGAGTGCAGAAGAGTGGAGAGTATATTAACTTGGTCTAAGCATTTTGTATTGTAATGTATGACTCTGAAGAAGCCAGTTTTACTGGTGAAAGCGCTTAGTCTGAGAGGTGTTGGAATAAATTCTTCGTGTTACAGTGCTTGTGCCTTTATTCACCTAACACAGTTGTTCGGAATTTGATTTTTCTTAGTTTGAACCTGCATTGGTTCATTTGGTGTGCCAATCTACAGAGTATGCTGGATAAAAGTGAATATCAGTTGCCCACATTGTTAGTAAAGCTTTGAGTATTAGAATTAACTTTTGGCCTTTTGTTATTGCTTGAATTTCTGAAATATGTAGGTTCTTAAAAAAACATTTTTTTGTTAGTAGATATAGATTATTATAATATTTGGTCCACCACAGTGCTATGGTGCCATTTTGGTGTTTGAAGGGCTATATCTTATTCTATTTTGACTTATGCCTATAGATGATGGGTTGCTTTATTGCGTGTGTAAATATGAAGGTGGCTATTAGCGGTAAAGTCAGGATTAGCGTTAAGCTTTTTATTCTAAGCCATTAGACTATCTACCTGGGGGGCAGAGATGAAGATGCATTGAGTAGAGTTAAAAGTACTGGAATTATAGGATACAAATATACTTTAATTGCTACTTGTGCTACACATCAATATAAACAAAATGTGAGAAGGAATTTTAAAATGTGATTAAAACATCCATAAAGTAATTATCAATTTATCTCTGGATTAAAGTGGCCAGTAGTTAGCCATGTATGGACCAGACTTTGACTATTTAAGTAACAATCCACGGCTATTTGTGGGTATATCAGGATTTACATACAGATGGTCTGATTTGATCTCAAGGGTGAAGCCTGAATGATTAAACAAAGCCAACCATGGACAAATCATGATATACAGACAAACAGGAGAGGATTGTTGCATTATACAACAATATTTAAGAAAGAAACTGCTTGCCTTACTTAAATACTGCCTTTGTATAAGGGTGCTGTAGTCCTCCATTTTGTTCCTTGTTTACTGATGTACTATGCTTGAGTATGAGCCTTCTGTTTTCACTCTTGCTCCCCACTAGGGTTACCACCTGTCCCACTTTGCGAGGGACAGTCCCTCTTTGGGCAGTTGTGTCCTGCAAAAAAATTGAAAAAATGGCAAATGTCCTGAGATTTTAGGACAAAATTATTTCCTATATTTTATGTAATAGTTGCATAAAACAGTTATTCTGTATCTGAAACACCTACATTTTATAAGAAACAGAATAAGGAAATAAGGAACTAAAATGGTACAAGAATAAGCTTTTATTTAGGCAATAAAATGAAGTCGTGTCCTTTGTACTGGCCATGGGTATGTTTTGCCCTGCAAAATCTGATGTTTGTACCAAAAATGTCCCACTTTGGGCATTTGAAAAGGTGGCAACCCTACTCCCCACATCAGGAAAAGCAACAGAGAAGAGAATGTACATTACTGTTTTTTTTTTCTGCCAACATAATCTGGACAAAGGCCAACACAATGGTGAGACAAAGGTCCAAAATTAGGGAAATATTTTAAATAGTGCTCTTATAAACTTATAACGTTGCTGCAATAAGATGTTTTATGTTAGCATGCATTTTCTGAAGAATATGAAGTCTGAACCTCAAATGTTTGTCATTATTGAATGACTACAATCCCCAGTGGCTTGCCAGAAAATTACAATTATTATGGCGAACAGACAAAAACTATGTGGCAAAAATCTGGACATTCTGTGAAAATCTGGATAGTTGAGAGGTACGACATGAAATACAAGGAAAATCAGGTACATTTCTGTTTTAGTTTTTCAGAATGCACCTGATTTTTCTTGTATTTTGCACCATTTCCTAAGCATAATGCCAATAGAATGTCTGTCCACTCAATGGCGCTTTAGCAGTTGGACTTTTTCTTGTTGGTATGTGCTTGATTGGCAAAGTGCACATTGGTCGGGCTGTCCAGTCAGTGTGCTCATTTATTAATAGTAACGAGCCGTCATTGTAAAATCTCTAAGACTATGGATACATGTAGCAATAAGACAAAGAGAAGGTCAGCATTTCTGAAACGCTTATAATTGTGCTATACAGTTGATCTACTATATTTTTGCACTGTTATAAAGCTTTTATTTATTGTTTCACTGCATTTATGTACTGTTTTAAACTGTTTTAACATTACTTAACTGTAAAATGCTTTTTCATACTGAGAGTTGTATTTTCTGTTTGTGATTGCTCTATCCGAGCATTTCTGTGCATTTTTGTCTGTTAAAAGCATTCTCTAGTCTGCTCCTTGATCTGTTTAAAACTTTAATTTAGTGGCTACAGCTAGGAACTGTAATTTTTTCCCACCCACACTACACCCACCCTCCCTAGTGTTGTGTGTTCTTATACTTGGTGGCTTTGCAGTTGCCCACCCATACTGTATATTTGATCTGTGACACTCCTCCCAGTCTAGTGTCATTAATTCACTCAATCTAATAGAGAACATTTGTGAAAGCCAACCCACTCAGATTCTTAACATTGAATTAACTTCTGTTCCAGCTTTCTCCATTTCCACTTTACTGGAAAAAAAAATCTAAGCTTGCTTCCCCCCTTTCCTGTGGCAGGTCAGATATGGATTTGCTGTGTCCAAGATTGTTTGTGAGCTCCTAAGCCCCCCCCACACACTTAACTGGGGTTAAACTATTCCTGGTGCCATAAAGTCTGTTTTTCAAAATTTCCCTTGCAACTAGCCAGCTTTTTAGTTTTAGCACTCATCTGTTTCTTTGATCTCATCACTTGTTCAGAACTCATTGTAAGCACTAAATAACTTACAAATTACTACAGCACTCAACTTTCCTCATTTGTCTAGAGGAAAACAATTTTAGTACTTAATAAATAAGCACCTATTCAGGCATGTCTAAAGGTCAGCTCCTGGTGTTTTCTCCTGTCTATCTGATGAATCTGGGCATCTTGGGACAATGCAGCAATTGCCTCGTACACAGACAACCCTCTCCTCCTACCACCCAACAATATGACCTGTGAGAGATGCACTTATATAGCCAAACTGGAAGCAAAGCTCTCTTTACCAAAGACAGGCCTAGACAGTCAAGAGGAGAAGGCAAACACTTGCACCACACCACACTCATCACATAGTCCCTCAAAACCTGCACCAACAAAACACACACACCGAACCACAAAACACACACCTACATTCACGGAGGCTCTCTGTACTAATCTGCCCAAACAACAGAGACCTCCAACGCAGAAATGCAAGCAACCTCCACCCCCCAACACTACCCAAATGACACATAGTCCACATACTCAGTGTGCCACTCAACTACAGCCCATAATGCATAACGTACCCAACACTCTAGACATTGGTGACTCTATAGTCAGGCACACTGATGTTCACTCACCAGGCTAAACAAGGAAAAAGTTACTGTCAGCTGCCTGTCAGGTGCCAGGATCCACCACATAACGCACGCACTCAGGTCACTCCACAACAAGTACAAATACGACTCTGACATTGTTCATATTGGTGTGAATGACCTGAGATGTATCTCCCTGGACTACATGAAAAGAGACATGGAGGAGCTCTCTGATCTTGTAGCCCAGGCCGGTATGACCCTAGCCCTGAGTAGCATCCTGCCATCACCCAAAATGACACCACAGTAGAAGGACAAAATGATTGACTTTAACAATTGGCTAAGCTGCTGGTGTCATTCTAAGGGAATCCAGTATCTGTTTGCCTAGGATGACATGATCGACAGACCACGCTGCTTTGCCAGAGATGGCCTGCACCTGTCACCCTTGGGATTCCGGATACTGGCAAAGGCTCTTGCCACCCCTGTAGTGCCTTTTTAAGGAAAGGTTCAAATGACAAATTCACCACTGCAACAGGTACAAGCAAGCAAAATCTGCGGGTAATGCTACTGAATGCTAGAAGTCTAAACCTCAAAATGCACTCACTCGAGGCACTCCTTAAAATGGAGAACATTGACATCTGTGCAGTGACAGAGACCTGGTTCAAAGCTCCAGAGAGCACCCCTGCATTACCAGGCTATAATTCATATCACACCTTTTGGCCACCAAACCCGGACCGAAACACTAAAGGTGGAGGCATGTCCATATTCATTAAGGATATCCACACCTCCAAGCTAGTTGCTCAGCATAATGCATCCGAGATTATCCAAGTTCAACTAACTCTGGGCAAAACCGCAATCCAGATTGTAGCTTGCTACAGACCCCCCACCATGCCCCAGGATTCCCACTCCTCTTATCTTGATACACTGGAAAATATTAAGGTACAACCCAACACTCTAATAATGGGTGATTTCAACTACCCTACCATTAACTGGGAAAACTACTCATGTACCAACTGTTTTGCTCAACGTTTTCTGGAAATCATCAATTCCAATGCTTTGGATCAACTTATCCACACCCCCACCAGAGGCAGCAATATCCTAGACCTAGTCATCACCTACATGGGTGACCGGTGATCCACACCAGAGGTCAGCTCCTCGTTGGTCAGATCTGACCACAAGCTAATCACCCTAGACATCCACATCCCGCTCCCACCCCTCATTAGAAAAAAAATAAAAAAATTTATAACACTATTAAAGGTAAGACAGGAGAATAATCCAAAAAAATTGAAAAACTTAGAGCCAAAGAGAAGCACAGCCGAACTTGTCGATGCGGCAAACGAGATCTGGGGATTGTACTGGTGCACCATGGGATACCTACCTAGCCATAAAAAAATTCTCCAAAGCCAACTTCACGCTTCTTAAGACAGAAGTGGCAAACTTCATGACACCCATGCAGATGGACAATAGAGGTACGACTGCTGAATCCTACACAAATGCACTTTATAAGCACTTACACAACTGCATGGATCGTGCTATCCCTAACAGAACCAAGATGCTATCCTCCAAAAAATGGAAGCCAATCTGGTGGTCTTCTGCCATAAACAAACTCTACAACAGAAGAAAGAAACTGTTGCAAAAAAGAGTAAAATCCCATGATTGGAGGAACTCCCTGGTCAGCCTCAGTAAGAAGCTGAGATCCCTCATAAAATCCTCCAAAGCTAGTTATGAAAACAAAATTGCCACTGATTCTAAAGGCAACCACAAAGCATTCTATAGCTATGTCAAAAATCTCAATGGCAACACTCAGATCTGCTCTGAGTTGCAGCACAATGACACTAAATATACAGAACCAACTGATATTGCCAACATCCTGGCAGATAGGTTCAGTGCTAACTACCAACTGATATTGCCAACATCCTGGCAGATAGGTTCAGTGCTAACTTTACCCCCCTCTCACCCCCTAAAGGGCCCATCATTATACTGGAAGAATGCAAAGTTCCTGTAATCATGGCTTCACAGGTAAAAACGTCACTCTCCAAAGCCAACAACACAGCATCCATGGGACCTGACAACATCCCCGGCTGCCTTCTACATGGACTGCAAAATGAACTGGCACACCACCTAAGTACCATGTTCAATCATAGCCTCACCTCAGGCTTTGTGCCTATTGAATGGCGCACTGTGACAGTTATCCCACTCCACAAAGGGGGGGGGCACAACAGACCCCAGGAACTACTGCCCCATTAGCCTGACGAGCCTCGTCTGCAAGGCCATGGAACGTATCATCATGGAACTCATAAACAAATACATTGGAGATCTCCAAACCATGGACCCCACACAGTTTGGGTTTGTAAAAGGCAGATCATGTCTCCTAAACCTGATAGACTTCTTTGAGGTAGTCACCAAAGCCATAGATGAGGGTAAGGTGGTTCACACAGCCTATTTAGATCTCGCCAAGGCGTTCAACACCATCCCCACTCTGGAATTATAGATAAATTCACTAAACTAGGTATAAATCCCTATGTCACAAGATGGGTTGCCAACTGGCTTACTGAAAGAACCCACACTGTGAAAGTAGCAGACTCCAAATCAGACTTCAGACCTGTGACAAGTGGAGTACCGCAGGGTTCAGTCCTGGGTCCTCTCCTGTTTGGTATCTACTTCTCTGAAGTACAGGCTAACACAGAAAGTCTTTGGCTAACTAAATTCACAGATGACTGCAAACTAGGAGCCATAATTGAAACTCTTAATGATGTGGACATCCCACAAAAGGGCCTCACTGAGACAGATGCCTGTTGTCAAAGACATGGTCTCAAGCTCAATGCCAAAAAGTGCATTGTCATCCCCTTTGGTAAAAATTCTGTACCCATGAACTACCACATAGGTGGTAGTCTACTTAACACCAAAAGTGTGATAAGAGACCTTGGGACACAGGTGGACAGTAGTCTCTCCTTTGATAATCACATCGCCAAAGTGGCCAGGAAATCCTTCTACGTGGCACACCTCATCACAAAAGGTTTCTCATCCAGAAAAAAAAGAGGTCATTATTCCCCTCTACTCATCACTCATTAGACCCATTATAGAGTACAACACCCCTTTTGTTATGTACCTCAGAAGACATCTACAACAACTGGAAATGCCGCAAAAATACCTCACAAAGAGGATTACTGGCCTCAAACAGATGCCTTACGCAGACCGTCTCAAAAAACTCCAACTTTACTCTGTCGCATATCGCCTACTGAAAGGCAATCTCTGACTAACATACAAAGCTATGTCAAACCCAGAGCTGTTGGACATGCTCCACTTAAAGAAATCCCAATCCCTCTGAGCTACACACTCTAGGGACCTCAACCTTGTCACCACAATAAACAGAACATGCTGGAGGGATAGATTCCTGTCCCATAGACTTCCCATACTCTGGAACAGACTACCTATCTATGTCAAACAGAGCTCCTCATTAGCACTCTTCAAGAACAATCTTGACAATTGGATGGGTAATAGGAAATTCACCCTGGAAATCACTTCTGTGGTTCTGCTTGACAGGGGCACAGGAAAATAATTTTCTTGGGTGGCGAAAGCAAGGGTACATTTTTAGCTAGGCTTGTATAGGCCCTAGGGCCAATAGCCTAATACCTACCTATGAACCTACCTGTGAACCTATAAGCTAAATATGATAATGTGGGATTTATGGGTTCACTTTGCAAGTGCTATTTTGGTGTGTAAATGTACTAAATCTGCGATAGGAGAATTTATTGCATATGGAATAATATTATGCAGTGTTGTCCATTGGATGGTTTTCCTGTAAGATTAATGATATTATTTGTTAGTCTATAAACATAATAGGAACATTTTTTTATAATAAGGGTTAATGCTCTCAAACAGGAAGTGCCCTTTTAGTCTGGCATTGCAATGGTCAGTCCATAGCTGATTGCATTTTGAGTGTAGAAAGGTTATTAAGAAAGGTTAATAAAGGGAAAAGGTTAAGTTTGCATAACTACCAGTCTATGAGCAGCTGCATCTCGTTTGTTGTTGTTTTTTTCCTCTTCCACTTCTTTAAGCTCATCCTTTTCTTTGACCTATTCCTGGCTGGGTTTAGTTGTCCTAGGTTCTTGAGGAAGGCCTCCTGTATCTCAAACCAGAAAGTCCACTATTCTTAGTTGTTTTCATGTTATAAAAGACTTTACATGCAGTGGCAGCAGATCATCCCTAATTCACGTTGACACTTGAACTTGGATTTGAGTAACCTAAGCACTCTTGCAAAAACATTCATGATCCATCTTTTTGCTGTCTTACATGCTTGTTCTGCAAGTAACTGAGTATTGTGACTGTCATTTCCAAGGGATTAGGATGTTAACTGCTTGTGTCAAATATATTTCACTTTACATGGATACATTTGTGTTACACCTGCACATACACACACACACACACACACACACACACACACACACACACACACACACACACACACACACACACACACAAACATCTTTGAGCTGCCCCTCAGGACTTTTTTTATAAGCCTATGATACTGACAGCAGTTTTTCCATATATGACTTTTTGAGCACTACCAGGTAATGATGCTAAACGCACTTCTAAGTATAGTTTGTTTGAGTTATCTCTGGAATCAGGTTATTGTATTGGGGCTAAAAATGGTAGGTTCTGTTATTTGGTGGGAGGAGACAATGTGGTGGATCACAATTTCAAGGTTTTAATATGGTCTATATTGATCTTGTTAGTTGGTCTTTCTCTGTGGTTAACCAGGTCTTACAAGCTATTGTACAGTTGGCTGTTAATGTAATATGACCTGTTCTAAAACTGTATTTGGAGGTCAATAAGAATGCTGTATTTGGTTTTCAAATAGTTGATTTTCTATTAGATTTGTCTTAAAATGTTTGCAAACAGGAATTCATGAGTTCACAGTTTCATAGGTACTTTGCAGACTGTTGCTCTTTATGTATCTTAAGAAGCCTAGCCTTCATTCCTATTATAGTGTTTTGGCGCTTGTCTTTTCTGTATGAGTAACCCAGAGGTGGGCAGAGCAAGGATATGTTGGAACATTAATTGTTGTCATCCTCCATGAGGGATATGGATGCTAAACCAGGAGAGAGTTGGTGGTTTCCCATCCATTCATCTAATTTACATTTAAATAGAGTAAGATCAGTACTTTACTTCTTAATTTCTCAAAAGACTTTTGGGTTTCTAATACCATGATGGAAATGGACCACATTCCTAAGCCAATGAATGACTAAAGTTCATGAAATTAGTATTATTTCAGTCTTTGATGTTAGCTAAAATAACGCTTTGCAACACTCAAAATCTGCCCAGTTTTGACTCCTACAATTCATACAGAGTTATATGCATCGGTAACATATCGAAGTATGATTTTAAATTCTTTTTTATATGACCCATTGCTCCTACTACTACTACTGGAACTATCTGGGTATCTTTCTTCCACATTGCTCTCATTTCTGCCTGCAAATCCTGGCATTTTATGACTTTGTGTCTCTCTGTAAGTAAGACAATGTAGTCATTGCGTGTAGTGATATCAGTGATCAATGCTACTTTTATCTTCTTTCCATGGACTACTATAGCTGGTTTTCTTGCAACTATTTTTGAACTGTTGGTAATGGGTGATCCCACATGATATAAATATCATCATTTTTTTATGATGCTTTGTGAATTTTTTGTGAGAAAGCACTGCAGTCTTTCCAGTTGTGACAAGTGTCTGGACAGTTACATACTAAAAGGGGCATTATACTCAATGATCGGTGTAATCAGGACTTAGTAGACAGGAATGAATACATCCCTTGATCTGACACAATACCTTCAGGTAAAAGCTGTGTGATGAAAAAGAATGTCCATACAGCAGAGCATACATGATGATCAAGGAAAGTTTGTTGTCTGCATGTTTCTAGAACTCTGACTACAGTTTAGCTTCTGGGTGGGTGGGGGGGGTATTGACAGTGTGATAGTTGTGTATTATTATATATTTGTTGCTGTTTTGTTTTAGTCCAAGATTTTGGCAACAGTTATTTATTTTGGAAAGTACTTCTTGGAGGATCTTGTTGTTGTCAGGGAAGTTAATGATGGCACCAAGTTTCTAGTCATTTGCAAACGTGGTCAACCACAAAAAAAGTAGTTTTGACCTCCAGGAAGTAAGCATCGAAGAGTTACGGCCAAGGACAAAACCCTGGAGTAAACTAATAGTGACAGGTCTTTTGGAGAATGGAGAGTTACTCACCCTTAATTTTGTGGGTTACAGCCATGAGCCATTTTGGCATCCAGTGAGTTACACAGGGATTCATATTCAGCAGGATGAGTTAATCTATGATATGTGCCTGTTGAATGGTGTTGAATGCATTTGCAAAGTCTAGAGATGCTTTGTGCACTGATTTGCCCTCATTCATTGCATCAGTAACCTCCTCATAGAAGACAATCAGGTTAAGTAGATAAGACCTGCCCTTGATAAATCTGAACTCCCTTGGGTCAAAAATTTGAAGGTTACCTATATACGTATTTATTAATTTCATAATGATCTTTTCCACAGCTTTACAGTTGAGGCTAGTCAGGCTAATGGGTCTATAAATATCTTTGTTCATTGACATCCCACCTTTGTGTAAGGGGATGACTGTTGCTGTCCTCCATTCATCTAACATGAAGCCTGCTTGTATGCTGATAAAGAATAGCATCTGTATGGTGGGGGGGTAGGTCTAACAAGTCCTGTTTCAAGCTGACCAGTAAGCAGTCTGGAGTTTTATTCAGTCCCATATAAGTAGTGTTCTTGGCCTTGGTTAATGCCTTGAAAACTTGTTCGTGGGCGATTTAAGGGTAATGAAAATACGAGTATGTCCTTTGGAAAATAGAAGGGGAGAGGGAAGTAATGTTTGAGATAAACAAGTCCACCAGTAGATTGGCTATGTCCTCTTTGTCCAATTATGTGATGTTATTTGCTATTAGCTCTGTCCAGTGCTGGAAATTATTTCTGAGGTTTCTAACATAGTTAAAGAAGGTGTTGTGGTTGTCTTTCACTTGGGCGGCTATTTTCACCTTATATCTGGCTTTATTAAGTTTAGCTAGAGTGTTTTGGGCATTATGAGAGTTAAACATATCTATATGCAATGATTTTTTTTATTACACTGCCTTTATGTTTAGTATTCACAGAAGGGGTTTATTTTTCATATTTGGTGTTGCATTTACTTTGACATTGACAGCTGCATCTATGTATATATACATGTGCATAGAATTTGCCAGAAAAGGATTCTGCATAAGCAGTGGGATTATCATGCTGGAAGAAGACTTTGAATATAATGAGGTCATTACCCAGTTTTCATAGATTAGGCTTAGCATAATCTTTGAATACTCAGGTGTTGTCATAAACTTTTAGCATCAGTATTATGATGAATATGACTAATCTTTGATCCAGTTTTAACCAGAGTGGAACATAAAATAGTTAGGGAGCACAGCTGTCCCATATTGGTAAGCAACAAGTCCAGGATTTTATTACCCCTTTTTGCAGAGCAGACTAACTGGCCCAGAGAATTTGTGTTAATGAAGACCAGAAATTGTTGGGTGTGCATGTTTTGGGAAGTGTAAGTCTTCCATTTAACAAAAGGGAAGTTGCAGTCAAATAGAGGAATGGTGTTCGACTTAATGTTTAGGAACTCCATATTATTTAAGTAGGAGGTTATAGGCTGATATGGACATAGAGGGTGTCCTACAGTTAGCTATGAAGTAATAAGGGGTTATTGTTGATAGCAAGTTGGACACACAGGAGTTGCAGGTCATTATCTTGACTAATAAGTGTTGACATGAAATTGTTGAAAACAATCTTTTGTTATTATTGTGGCATCATTCTTGGTGATGGCAGAATGTTGTGCAAGGTTAGGCATATACCTGCCTCAGATATATATTCCATGAGCTCCATCATGTATCTCTTCATATAGTCCACAGAGGTACACCTCAAGTCATTTACATCTGCGTGCATCATATGTATATATATATATATATATATATATATATATATAGATATATATATATATATATATATATATATATATATATATATATATATATATATACTTGTGGTGCAATGATTGAAGCACATGTGTGATGCGGTGAATCGTGGCAGCTGATAGGTAACTGATCATGACCCTGTCCTTGCATAGCTTTGTAAGTGTTGCATTGGTGTGTGATACACTGAAGATCAGCTAGAAGACTTGTGTTGGGGTAGTTACTGATAATTATTGAATGTTTGTAATGGGATGGATTGGGTGGTGAAAATACTGTGGTGATTAGAAACAATTTATATAGGTATGTGATTTGTCCAGTTATTGGTGATCTGCTATTCTCAGACATTTATCAGGGACTCTGTATTTTATAGATTCTCCTTCTATCAAGGTTCTGTAGTATTTTCTTCAAGAATTTGGGTGAGATGGTTCAGAATGAAAATGATGGAGTGTAATGTTGTGATGGGTTAACTAGGTTTGATCTTGGTGTTGTGTTTGTGTAATTATCACCATTGTTGGGGGGATTGGTTGTTCCTGTTGTATTAAAGGGGGTTAGATATATATATCTTGAATTTATTGAGCTAATTTTGTCTATTAGTGTTATTTTATTACTGTTATTTGGTTTGTTTATGTACATTGCTTCATTAAGAACCTTCAACAATTTCTTTGTTGAGAGTTGCTGCATTTTATTTTGTTATAATATGGTTGCCTTTGACTTCCTTATTTTGCATGTTTATTTATTTAAATAGTCAGTCAAGTTAGATAGTTAGTTTTAATTAAATGTACTTGTTCAACGAGCAAGAAAACAGTGCTGATGATCTAAGTAGTCACTGTTCATCCTTCCAGATGCATGATATTTTTGCAACAGGAATTTAACTTCATGGGTGATTCAAGGGCAGTATTGCTCTCTCACTAATACAAGGAGCACTGTAAACAGCTATTTTGAACCCCCCCCCCTCAAAAAATTGCCTCATTCAAAAGTTGCTTCCCTACTAAGCAATCTCATGATGCTCAGGCATGGAAATAATAATACAGTAAAATCCAACCTACTTTGGTAAACAAAAGTCTCTATTTGTAGGGCTATCTCCAACACCTTGGGGGTCACACCTCCAAAAGTGATCTAATTCTGTTATCTCTAACTTCAAAACGACTGCAAGTCTTATATTTTACATTACTGATGTGTCCCAATATTAGTTGTTCATCATTTAGTGTACAGCAGATCAACTAATTGTTAAAAAGTAATTCTAGTCTGTGTAACCCAGAGTTTAGGGCTTATACCTTAAAGCTTTACAACATCTAACACAGCTATCAGTATCCCTTTGAACCATATTATTGATACTTCCATACTCTCTGGTTCTACTCTAGCCATTTGGAAATCAGCAGCAGTGATGGCCATTTCCAAGATTGGTCCAAAGCATCTTTTGTAGTCTTCCAGGATTACCTCCTTGCTCTTTCATCCTTCAGGAAATCTCAGGAAAGCAGCCTCTTCACAACTGAGTAACATGATGATGATAATGACGCTTTTTCTTATAGTCCATGTGGCTTATAAGGGTTATTATACTGCAAATGCCTCGATAACTTTTGTGAATATTTACAGTGATATGGGCCATATTGTCCTTATAGGAGTCATTTTTTGAGTAAACAAGGCCTTTGTCTCCGTACCACTTAACTATTATGAAGAGGAGTAAAGTTTTATGCTTAAAGTTGGTAGTGATCTCTCCTCTCTTTTCCACTCTGAGTAATATTTGGTATTAATCAACATTTTGTAATAGGTCCTCTCTACTTTTATATCTTTATTAACTCTGTACTTTCTGCACCTATGAGCAACTCATGATATTATTAAAAGAACAAGTACTAACAGTGCTATTTCACAAATCTTCAGCTGATTTCATTTCAGAAGCCTCACCATAAAAACGTAAGAGCCATAGTCTTTATCATACGCTGTCAAGAAGGGACAATTCCATGTCTATTTTAGACTCTGGTGCATCCATCATACTGACCAAATACTACAGTATTTTGTTTGATTCATCAACAGTCTTCATTTAACACACTTGCAGAACCATGTCAAAAAGAGACTTTATTGTGCACATACATCAGTATATTTAATTCTCCAAACTCCCAAATAAATGTGAGTACAGATGGATCACTCTTCATGCTCACTTTGGAATATGGTTTCCCACAAGTAGCCATCTTGTATGCAGTCTGAACAGGTAGTACTTGAAATATTTTGCTACATGACTCTCTAGAGGTAAGATAATTAATTGTCTTGTCACTGCTGATGGTCACTGACTTCCCATTGATCTCAGAGTAAAATTTATTACTGAATTCCTCATTTTCAAACTCTGTTTAAATTACTGCTTTCCCCAGCATGGAAATTGTAATTTCAAGCGTGAAACATTAATTCCGCATTCATGTATGTCCTCCACATTTTCTCTTGTGCAGTCAAGCAACGGTTTCTTACTCTATGTACCCATACTCTGGAATACTGTCTTTCTGACCATTCCTTCAGCAATGTGTACATGTCATCCCTCTTTCTTCCAATTAAAGGAGCACCTCTTCTTAGAGGCCAGATGTCATTGCTCTTCTGAAATTACCTAGAGCTACTGTTGACTTTATTATACTGAGCTTAATGTTTTCCTCTATAATGAGTACACTTTTATAATTAGTTATTTAATTTGTCATATTACTTCAATAATATTACATTTTCTTCTATATATTATAATTCATCATAGTTGAAAAGCGGACATTGGTTAAACCTATTGGAGATCAGTGAGTGTGTATATACCTTTAAGAAGCTATCCAAAGGCTTGTACTAGAGTATAAATACTGAGCACGTGTGAGCCTCACTGCCATTTTGTAGTTAGCTATTGAGATGTGAATATATATGAATGTAAGCTCTGTCTGTTCGTTAGTTCATTCATATTTAAAGATCCTGCTATCCATCTTGATGTGTTTCTATGTATTAAAGCATCTGAACAAAGCACCAAGCCTGCTTATTATTTGTGTTAGAGATGAAGAAATGGCATAGTGCCAGAAGTGGCATGTCTAAAGGACATGAAGTCAGAACTGGCACATCCAAGCTGCATGAAGTTTGAGATGGCATGGCTAAAATGGTTGGAGGCACTAGGCTATGGTTGGAGGAATGCACAGGAGTGAATAATCCTAAAAATGGGGGTAAAACTTCACTAAACAGTTCAGAAATTAATTTAAATATTAAATCTTGCTCAGCACTATTTCTTATTCGTATAATATGAAAAGGGGCATACAAAATGTTCTAAATGATATTCACATAAATGGGTCTATATTAGAAGACCGAAGACGCATTCTTTCGAATGTGTCTTGGTCAAACATAAAAAGCTGAAAACACAAAATATCGAAGAGGCCGTTAAGCAACTTCTTTCCCTGGAATTAGCAGTCAATGCCATGCAAATGAGTCAAGTAATACTGAATTGCAAATGCCTTGCTGGCATAAGGATGTACCACATGGCGTAGCATTACAACACTGAGGAGTAGCCTGGAGGTAAACATGACATCAAGAGAGGGGTGCGCCACCATAGCTGTAAGCACATTGCATCATTGCTAATCCATTCTGCGTGTTGCTAAGCAAAGCCACAGGATAGGGGTGTGTAAGTAGCCATAGTTTTGCTTAGCTGAGAGCACACAAGGAAACTGAAAGTTCATGTGAACGTGGATGAAAACGTGCACAAAACCCGGTAAACACTTGTGCACGGCATGCACCACAGCTGAAAAAGGAAGGATATGGGAAGACAATAAGGAAATGCTGCAGCATGGTAATTTGGAGTACAAATGAGCAATTCACACCTAGAAACTTACAATGGGCCATAGACAACAGCTAACAAGGCTGCTAGCAGCTACCTGCAGAACAGGAAAGGGGAGATGCCGTACAGCAAAGAAAAGAGAACTGTCATAGCAGAACAAAGCAAACTTGCAGTTGATCAGCTACATGACACATTTCCCAACACAATCCTGGGTTGTGGAAGCACAAAACAAGAAAGGTGGCAGCTGGATGCATGCCTGACAATGGGAGGTGAATCGGGTTGAAAATAGAAGTAAAGGCCAATAGATGAATCATGGCAGACAAGCGTAAGTCAACACCAAAGGCCCCACAATAGCAGTACCTGCTGTAAAACCAATAATTAAGATACCCTGCAGCTGGAATTGCACAAACACACCCAATTACACCAGCATCGTCCATTGCACAATAGTATAAGGTGTGAAAGCCCCACACACACTCTTGTGTATTCCCAGACATTCTGCAACATTGGTGTATACAGACGGGGAACTTTTAATATGTATATGTTAAGGGCTGCCATAGCTTTGACTTACCAGCATGTGCTGGAGACTGACGGTGGTGTGGAGGATGATGCTAACAACCATCTCAGGCACCGGAGAAGGAGAGGAGTGTTCAGACCCAGGGTAACCTACCAGGGTACCAGGGGCTACATGATCTGGAGATAGTGGAGCATTACAGGATGGACAGGGACATCATACAGCAATTTGTTGAGCTGTGCCAGCCATGCCTCAGAGCCAGAAGTAACAGAGGGGAACCCATCCCAGTGGACATTAAGGTATGTGTAAGCTTGAGAATACTAGCCACAGCTACCTTCCAAAAGCCAACTGGGGATATCATGGGGATCTCACAGGCATCAGCATCCAGGGTACTCCACCAGTTCCTGGATGCCATGTTACGACATGCTAATGAGCACATATACTTCCCCTGAATGCAGGAGGAGATGGCCAGCAATATGCATTTCTTCCATCATGTGGCAGACTACCCATAGGTACTGGGCACAATAGATTGCACGCACATACACATCAAGTCCTGGTGAGCAGGGTAGGCACTACATAAACTGCCAGGAATTCCCCTTCATCAACTGCCAGGTCATGTGCAATGCCCAGGGCATTATCATGGATGTGTGTGCTGGCAGCCCTGGAAGCTATCGCAACTCCCACATCTGGCATGCCTCACAGTTGTATCAGGTATTTGCCAGGGGGGACATCACATATGGCCACCTGGTGGGGGATGCTGGCTATGCACTGGAACTGTGGATGATGAATCCCATCAGAAATGCACACACAGCCATGCAAGAATGCCATAATGAGGCACACACAGAAATCAGAATCATCAGACAGCACATGTTTGGGATGCTGAAATCACGGTTCCGTTGCTTGGACATATTTGGTGGAGCCTTGCAATACTCTCCAGGAACGTGTGCCCACATCTGTATAGTATGTGTCATGCTACACAATATGATTCTGCGGAAACAGTTGCAGCAGGGACAGAATGGTGAAGGCCCAAACAGCCCACCACCATTTCCACGGGACCCCCAGGCACAAGGGGACTCAGACCACGAACAACATTTGCTAGCCCCAGTAGGCAGACGGAGGCATGCTCAGTATGCCCATGTCTTGGCAAAGAGGGAACGTATAGCACACACACTGACAGTGTAGGCAATCATGGACTTACACCCTTCTACACCTGCACACAAAGCAAACATGGATGGTACACACACACGACCACCTGTAAATTGTCATGTATTGGTGGTCTACTGTGTGCATCCTACATAGGTAGCCCTCAACTATTGCACACACAACTGCCATTGGCACAAGGTAAGTCAATACCTGAACAGTAAACTAAGCTATCAGCATGTGTCCATGCTGTATGTACAGGTACATAGATACATAGGTAGGTACATGCCCAACCGCCGAGGCCACTCATAAGCATAGGCAAAACGTGTCTGCTGTTGCCACCCCATCGATCAACTAACTGTCCCTCTGTGGAGCAGAGCCACTTGTGGGATCCCTGGGGTGAAGCTACTGTTCACCAACCACTCTGCAAGGATTCCCCAGAGTGTCAGTGTGGGGTTTTGTATAATGTAATCAGGGATGTAGTTCCAAATAATGGGGAGTATCCCTGACAGGAATCTTCACAGATGTGTACATGTTACATAGTATACCTTAAACACAGCTTGCATATATAGGTAGTTTTCCACAGAATAATAATCATGTGGAACACACAACTGCAGAAATGTGCATTAATCACCCTTGCACTACCAGTGCCTGCTCTGAGAGGTAAGATATCACTGCCAGGATTAGAACACGCAACCATGTACACATTCATCACAATAACATACCACTAAGCTACCTGAGATGTACCAATGGCAGTTGTGTATACTGACAGGATAAAACACAAAAGGTAGGAATATGTTGAAATAGAACAGACCGGCATGTACCCAATGACAGGTGTATGTTATATATATATATGTATGTATATATATCTATATATATATATATATATATATATATATATATATATACATATTATATATATATATATATATATATATATATATATATATATATATATATATATATATATATATATACATCATCATATATAGAGAGAGAGAGAGCGGGAGAGAGAGAGAGAGATATGTCGATATATGGGGATATACATATATATGTAGATATATAGATAGGTTAACAACATCTACATAACCATGGAGGTACATATAAATGGGATACCTACCATAAACCGACTGCTTTACATAACGACGCGTGTAATCCCGAGGCTTAAGGTCTGAAAGAACACAGTACTAAAACACATAATCCACAAGAAAGGACAGATAGATCCACACCAAAGTAAATAATTTAGCGCTTTCGTTTTTTAATAAAAACTTAATCAGAATAACAACCAATACATACACTGACCCAATAAATACCCTCAACCCTTACAAAATTAGCATACATAATTACTGACATCATCATCAATTAGTAAAAAACACACAAATACGAGTACAGTTAAAGTTACATGTGCATATACTAAAAGTTAAAACTCAACCATTAGCCCATAAGCTCCACACCATAATATAATGCAACACCGAAATTATTGCAAGTAACCCTCTGTTTTTAACCTAAGAATAGAACTAACTGAAATGTTGGAATTCAGCCCTGGATAGTGTGATGCATTTGTTTTAAGTTGCCATCTCAATTCTTTAGACTCTAGAAAATCATTAAGTGGACCACCCCTGTGTCCTAAAATAACTTGATCAAGCACAGAAAATCTAAAAGAATGTCCATGGTTATTAATAACATGTACAGCCAACACATTTTTTATATCTTGTTTCTTGATGTCATAAAGATGTTGATATATTCTACCCCTAAGGGCATTAATAGTTTTACCAATATAAAAACAGGGGCATTAGGTGCACTTCCCTATGTAAACTACTGCCTTACTACTACATGTAAACTTCTTTTTATGTTTAAAACTGCCAAAATTGGGTATGAATATTTCTTTCCCTTCAATAATGACTTGACATTGTGAACAAAACCCACATTTAAACATACCCATAGTACCAGAATGTTGTTCCATGTTATTCTCCAACATATTTTTAATGGTAGTATCCTTTTTATAAATTATATTATGTCTTGGCCCTACAATATTAAGCAACTCGTCATCGGTATTGAATAAATTCCAATTGTGCTGAATGATATTAACTATATTATTGTAATGAATATTATACTTAAAAATACCTACTTTGTTGAATGTATTACTTTCAACATTAGTATTTTTTATCACAGTAGTATTGATACCTTTGCCAAGTAAAGGAAAAAAGGTACCATTTTCCCTTTTTTCAATAACCTCCTGAAAGATGTTGTCCACATATTCACCAGGATATCCTCTATTAATTAACATCCCCCTAAGTACCTTAATTTGGTCCAGGAATTCATAGTTCTCTGAAATCATCCTGGCCAATCTAACCCCCTGTCCCTTCACTAATGCCTTCTTTTGGTGTATAGGGTGAAAATTACTGAAGTGCAATAGTGTATTGGAATAGGTGGGTTTCCTGAATATCGTGGTCTCAAATCATTGTTCTACTGTATTTTTATATATAGTAATGTCCAAATAATTGATTTTCTCATATGAATAGACATGTAAAAATTTCAAAAAATCAGTGCTAACCTCAATAAATTCGAAAAATTTATCGAGTTGATCTTTAGTATCATCCCATATAATTAAAATATCGTCCAAATACCTACCATAAAATTTCCAGCATTTTGCAAATGGGCTGGAAAAAATAAACTCTGTTTCCCAAAAGGCTAGGACAGAGTTTGCAAATATGGGGGCACATGTTGCCCCCATTGCTACACCATTGCACTGTTTAAAAAGCTGCTCCTCAAATACAATGATGTTGGTCTCTAAGACAAGTTCCATTAATGTTCTTTTAGTAAGGATGCAATTATGTTCATAGTCAGTATAACGACATAAATATGAATAGAACCATTCGATACCAATTTCATGAGGAATAATAGAAAACAAGTCTTTTACATCTATGGTAACAAATATGAGGTTGTCCTTATATATTTCCTTGTTAAGTTTTTTTAAAAGGTCCCAAGAATCTTTAATAATCCACTGACAATTGGCCAAGACATCCTTAAGTTGGATGTCGATGAATCTAGCTATAAAATGAGTTTTGGATGCCTTAGCATCCACAATAGGCCTAAAGGGGGGGTTTCTAAGATCTTTATGAATCTTCAGAATACCGAAGATTGTAGGTGTCTCTGGCGATTTTACTACCATAAAAGACTGTTCATCCAGTGAAATTTGCTTATTGAGAAGTAATTCTTCCAGAATCAAATCGACCTTTCTATATAAAATGTTCTTCTCGTTAACACTGATTTGACAATAGGTATCTGATTACAGAAGGATTCTGAATTGCATCAGGAACTGGTAAAACTTTTCAACCGACATGGTTGTGAATTACTTGACTGCCTTATAAAAGATAATGACAGGAAAATGGATATATTCAATGACAAAATTGTACATATTAACAACCTTATTAAATCTGATTTGTTGTTTAAATACAAAAAACTGGAATATGCTAATATTTTTAAGAATTTGGATCATTACTGGAAAATATGAAGGTCTCTCCAAACACCATTATATTGGGCGACTTCAACTACCCAAACATAGACTGGGAGCATTACTCTAGCTCCAACACCCTAGCCCAAAGGTTCCTAGAATTTATAAACTCAAATGCTATGGAACAACTTGTTACCACTCCCACAAGAGGGGAAAACATACTGGACCTGATCATCACCAACATGGGAACTCTATGCTCCAGACCAGAAGTGTATCCCTCACTGGTAAGATCAGACCATAAACTAATCTCACTGGATATTCACATCCTGCCCAGAAAACCACAGTGAAAAACTTCTCTAAAGCAAATTCTACACTCCCAAAAACTGAGGTGGAATCCTTCAAAGCCCCGGCCTGTGGAAAATATGTCCCAGACCGCAGAATCCTTTATAAACATTCTATGAACACCTTCAGGAATGCATGGATCATCGATCCCAAATAAAACCAAGACCCAATCCTCCAAAGGCAGACATCCTGTCTGGTGGACCCCAGCCATAAACAAGCTATACAATAGAAGGAGGAAGCTACTAAATGATAAAGCAAAATCCCAAAAGGGAAGGCATCACTGATCAGTATTAGCAAAAACTACCACATAAAATTGTCTAAGGCCAGCTTGAGAGAAAAATTGCACAGGGCACTAAGGATAATCACAAGGCTTTCTTTAGTTATGTTAGGAACCTTGGTGGTAATTCCCAGATATGCTCAGAATTAGTCCAAAATGACAAAAATACACCGAACCACAGACATTGCCAACATCCTAGCTGACAGGTTCAGCACAAACTTCCCCCACCAAAGGGCAAATATCTATCCCAGCAGGTGCTGCCCCTGACATCTCAGATTCTCAGGTAAGAGCCCTAAGAGCCCTCCAAAGCAAAAACACAGCATCAATGGGACCAGATGGTGTCCCGGCTGCGTCCCACATGAACTCAAAGAAGAGCTAAACCCAAACATAAAACTACTGTTCAATCTCAGCCTTACTACAGGATATGTGCCCAAAGAGTGGCGTACAGCAACAGTGGTCCCTCTCCATAAAGGTGGTGCCTCAATGGATCCTGGAAACTATCACCCCATAAGCCTGACTAGCTTGGTCTGCAAAGCTATGGAAAGGATCATCATGGACCTCATAAATAAAGATATTGGGGACCTACAAATACTGGATCCTGGCAGATCCTGCCTCTTAAACCTGGTTGATTTCTTTGAAACAGTCACCAAGGCCATTGACGAGGGAAGGTGGTCCACACAGCCTACCTGGACAATACCCCACTCGGGCATTATAGATAAGCTCACCAGCTTAAATATAAACCCTATGTCACTAGATGGATTGCAAACTGGCTCAAGGACAGAAAGACTCAAACCAGTTACAAGTGGTGTCCCACAAGGCTCAGTCCTGGGACCTCTCTTGTTGTATATATTTCGTACAGGCCAACACGGAAGGACTGTGGCATGACTGCAAAATGGGTGCCACAATTGACTCTCCAGCCGACACAAGCATCCTCCAAAAGGGCCTCATAGAAACAGACAACTGGTGCCAGTGCCATGGCCTCAAGCTAAATGCCAAAAGTGTATAGTCATCCCTTTTGGCAAAAACAAAGTGCCCACAAATTACCACATAGGTGGAAATCCATTAAGTACAGAAGAAGTAATTAGGGACCTGGGGACCCAAGATGATAGCAATCTCTCATTTGACAACCACGTGGCCAAAGTGGTTAGAAAAACATTTTATATAGCCCACCTAATCATGAAGGGATTCACATCTAGATCAGGGGAGGTCATCGTGCCTCTTTACTCATCCCTCATCAGGCCCATAATTGAGTACAATGCCCCTTTTGGGATGTACCTTACCAGACACCTGCAGCAACTGGAAAGACCCCAAAAGTACCTCACCAAGAGGATCAAAGGGCTCAAACAGATGCCATATGCTGCCCGGAGAAAGAAACTCCAGCTCTACTCAGTGGCATACCGCCTGTTCAGAGGCGATCTGTGCCTGACTTATAAAGCCATGTCCAACCCGGAATTAATGGACATGCTGCACCTCAGAAAATTCAAATCGCATCGAACTACGCGCTCGAGAGACTTGAACCTCAGCACTGAAATAAATAGGACATGCTGGAGGGACAGATTCATAACCCAGAGGCTCCCTTCACTCTGGAATAAAATCCCAGTCCAGGTTAGGCAGAGTCCCTCATTGACTCTCTTCAAGAGTAATCTTGATGAGTGGATGGGAGATCGTAGGTTTACCCAGGGTATCACTTCTGTGTCACTGTTAGATAGAGGCACAGTATACTAACCTCGAAAAAGGGCATAGCAAAATAAATTTAAAATGGGTGGCGAAAGCCAAACACATTCTGGCTAGGCTTATAAATGCCCTAGGGCAGATAGCCTAGTATGAACCTATGAACCTATGAACCTATTACATTAGTGAATTGAAAAATAGGAAGGAGGGGAAGCTGAGAAGGGACGAAAAAGAGTATGTTGAGAATACAGCATACCCCCCCTCCCCCTCTCAGTCAAAGTAAGTACAATACTGTCAGTAATGAACCTGATAATAACTATGTATTCAATGATGATAATGGCTTTAGAGCTGACCCTTTAGAGTCCCCCCCCCCGAGGAGGTCAGAACGACTAAAGAATCAGAGAGGGGGGACAAAACAATATTACCAGAGCTACAGGGGGAAAGTCAATATCCCCTAATTAGTGGGGTACCGTGGACTAATGACATTGACCAAGATGGTGCATTCCCTCAAATAATTAGTAATAAGAATGCTGATTTTATGATCTAGAACTACAGTAATGTGTGTTTCCAGGATAATATTGCTGACATTTTTGAGAAAGGGTTATCTTTTGTTCCTAGTAGAGGAGGTGGTCTTGATGATGCCCTTATTGATTTGAAATTATACACAAGGAAATTGAATTTTCAATTTTGGTTTAAGGATTGTAGTTATGGTATGGGCGGTAATTCTTGTAGAAAACCAAGTGTATTCAACCCCCCCCCCTTTGCCCTATTGTCCAAACATTTGAAAAAAATGTGTGAATTGGACATTCGGAGATTATTTAAAGGAAGGAATAGGGTGGATGTTATAATGAATCTAACTAGATCCGAAATGGATATATTAAAAAGTGTTTGTGATAATCACACTATACGAACTATGAAACCTGATAAAGGGGGTGGGCTGATTATTATGGATAGAAATACATACATAGAGAAAATGTTTGATATTTTACATTCAGATACCTATTGTCAAATCAGTGTTAACGAGAAGAACATTTTATATAGAAGGGTTGATTTGATTCTGGAAGAATTGCTTCTCAATAGGCAAATTTCACTGGATGAACAATCTTTCATGGTAGTAAAATTGCCAAAGACACCTACAATCTTCAGTATTCCGAAGATTCATAAAGATCGTAGAAACCCCCCCTTTAGGCATCCAAAACTTATTTTATAGCTAGATTCATCGACATCCAACTTAAGGATGTCTTGGCCAATTGTCAGTGGATTATTAAAGATTCTTGGGACCTTTTAAAAAAACTTAACAAGGAAATATATAAGGACAACCTCATACTTGTTACCATAGATGTAAAAGACTTGTTTTCTATTATTCCTCATGAAATTGGTATCGAATGGTTCTATTCATATTTATGTTGTTATACTGACTATGAACATAATCACATCCTTACTATAAGAACATTAATGGAACTTGTCTTAGAGACCAACATCATTGTATTTGAGGAGCAGCTTTTTAAACAGTGCAATGGTGTAGCAATGGGGGCAACATGTGCCCCCATATTTGCAAACTCTGTCCTAGCCTTTTGGGAAACAGAGTTTATTTTTTCTAGCCCATTTGCAAAATGCTGGAAATTTTATGGTTGGTATTTGGACGATATTTTAATTATATGGGATGATACTAAAGATCAACTCGATAAATTTTTCGAATTTATTGAGGTTAGCACTGATTTTTTGAAATTTTCACATGTCTTTTCATATGAGAAAATCAATTATTTGGACATTACTATATATAAAAATACAGTAGAACAACGATTTGAGACCACGATATTCAGGAAACCCACCTATTCCAATACACTATTGCACTTCAGTAGTTTCCACCCTATACACCAAAAGAAGGCATTAGTGAAGGGACAGGGGGTTAGATTGGCCAGGATGATTTCAGAGAACTATGAATTCCTGGACCATATTAAGGTACTTAGGGGGATGTTAATTAATAGAGGATATCCCGGTGAATATGTGGACAACATCTTTCAGGAGGTTATTGAAAAAAGGGAAAATGGTACCTTTTTTCCTTTACTTGGCAAAGGTATCAATACTACTGTGATAAAAAATACTAATGTTGAAAGTAATACATTCAACAAAGTAGGTATTTTTAAGTATAATATTCATTACAATAATATAGTTAATATCATTCAGCACAATTGGAATTTATTCAATACCGATGACGAGTTGCTTAATATTGTAGGGTCAAGACCTAATATAATTTATAAAAAGGATACTACCATTAAAAATATGTTGGAGAATAACATGGAACAACATTCTGGTACTATGGGTATGTTTAAATGTGGGTTTTGTTCACAATGTCAAGTCATTATTGACGGGAAAGAAATATTCATAGCCAATTTTGGCAGTTTTAAACATAAAAAGAAGTTTACATGTAGTAATAAGGCAGTAGTTTACATAGGGAAGTGCACCCAATGCCCCTGTTTTTATATTGGTAAAACTATTATTGCCCTTAGGAGTAGAATATATCAACATCTTTATGACATCAAGAAACAAGATATAAAAAATGTGTTGGCTGTACATGTTATTAATAACCATGGGCATTCTTTTAGATTTTCTGTGCTTGATCAAGTTATTTTAGGACACAGGGGTGGTCCACGTAATGAGTTTATAAAGTCTAAAGAATTGAGATGGCAACTTAAAACAAACGCATCACACTATCCAGGGCTGAATTCCAACATTTCAGTTAGTTCTATTCTTAGATTAAAAACAGAGGGCTACTTGCAATAATTTCGGTGTTGCATTATATTATGGTGTGGAGCTTATGGGCTAATGGTTGAGTTTTAACTTTTAGTATATGCACATGTAACTTTAACTGTACTTGTATTTGTGTGTTTTTTACTAATTGATGATGATGTCAGTAATTATGTATGCTAATTTTGTAAGGGTTGTGGGTATTTATTGGGTCAGTGTATGTACTGGTTGTGATTCTGATTAAGTTTTTATTAAAAAACGAAAGCGCTAAATTATTTACTTTGGTGTGGATCTATCTGTCCTTTCTTGTGGATTATTAGTTTTTGGTTGTGTTGGTGTTTCACAGTACCAAAACACCAGATGCACGAGGTGTAATCTCACGATGTTAATGGACAGTTAGTCAATGCTTCTGGTGTTGCGGTTTGGGTAGACTACTGTGTGTACATGTGTTTCTTAGGGCTGTAGTGTGTCTAACTGTGTGTTCTGTGTGTGGTGTGTGCTCTTGGGGGACTATAATGTGTGGCTGCGGGATAGCTTTGTGCGTCTGTTTGCACGACCCAGGATGTAGAATATTAAAGTAGGGGGTGGTGTGGGGGGTGCAGACACCTACATGGGGGGGTGGGAGCTTGGCCAGCTGCTCATACGTAGTGTAGGATGCTTTGTTTGGATGTGTTGGGTAACAGTGTGTCTGTGTATGCATGTATGTGTTCCATGTTCGTGTTACCTTCGCGAGTTACTGTTGATGTCGGTAATGTGGGGTATGGGAGTATGGTCCCGGTACTGTGTGCATAGGAACACTGTGGTTTCGGGATTCCATTGGTCTCCCATATACAGCGGTTGAAGTGTTCATATATGTGTATAACATAGACCATAGCAATCACACATTCCGCCACTACCAACCTTTATGAACAAAGGATATGGAGAGTATATGCCTATACACTATTACAAATATGTGCTATGGACATGAGCCAATGACAGTGTTACCACCTGTCCCACTTTGCGAGGGACACTCCCTCTTTGGGCGGTTGTGTACTGACCAAATATATTAAATGTGGCAAATGTCCTGGGATTGTAGGACATAATTATGTCCCATATGTACTGTAATAGTTGCATACAATAGTTATTTCTGTATCTAAAATACCTACATGTTACAGGAAACAGGATAAGCAACTAAACTGCTACAAGAATAAGCTTATAATTAGGCAAGAAAGGAAAGTTCTATCCCTTGTACTGACCATGGGTTTGTGTCAGCCTGTAAATTCTGATGTGTGTCCCAAAAAGGTCCCACTATGGCCATATGAAAAGGTGGCAACCCTAGCCAAAGAGGGTCAGTCACCAACACAACTATGATGACTGCAAATACCTATGACAGATATACACAGCTATCATGTAGCAACACGTTATTACATTCAGATGTATTACAGAGGGGGTTCAAGGACTAACATCACCTGCATGCTATACAGGGATCACATAACAGTGCCTTAATGAATCAGCCTGCAATTACCATTGTATTAGTCCACAAAATGATAGGTGTTCAAATAGGGAAGAACCCTCACGCACATATTATGTATAAAAGCAGTTCCTACACACCTGCATCTGCTAAGCACACCCACCAACATCACCCCCACACCCAAACATATTACAATACAAACTGTAATAACATCACAAATCATTCACACACTGTACGACATCTGCAGAAGCCTTAATATACCTTGTCAGAGACACACTAACATGGCCCTATGTGAAATAGCTGCTGTTATACAATGGAACAGCTGCTGATGTAATAGGGTTTGTTTGCACTAATCCTGTTACAGAGGGTTGTGTGTACACCGGGATGTGTTAGCAATTAGTGAGTAACAGCACAGTATGCTACACTTGTACACCAAATCAAGGATGTCTGGTGAGCACACTGTACACCGCATAACAGTTCATGAATAGCCATACAGCCTTGAGCTGGCCAAACATACTTGCCAGATTTAAACATCTGCAGAAGTATCAGGTACAAACAAACCCTGCATAAGTAGCACTTTTCCAAAATATAACAGCTGTACTCACATGTAGAACTAAATCATCTAGCCATTACACACAGTCCACAGGAGTCATGAAGCTAATATATCTCTGTGTGTCTCCATAAAGCTGTTGAAATATATCGCAATAACACATCTAGGCCATCTCCCCCGAAAATAAGGCAAACGGACAATGCCCAAAAGGAGTACTCACTTATACACCACTGTTGCCATGGTATCAACTAATGGAGTAGCTGCACAGCTGATGCGCATCCAATTAACTACTTTGGAACAGCAATTGGTGGACAGGATACCACATGTAACTGATATGTAACTTGAAAAGGATGTGTTATCACACATTCAAACCATCTGTATATACCGGCGGAATGTTACAAAGAACATTGAAACACAAACCGAAAAGGATTGAATCAACAGTTAATGACACCTCAGGTTACTAATAAGGTATGTAGAACAGTCAGTATGTTTGTGTATGTAGTACTATTCTGTAGTATTTAAAGTGCACGCAATCCATATAGTGCAAACAGTTATCTTGTAGTGATGTATTGTTGAGCATAGTAAAGCTTGTAGTATTTGTGTGTACTGCTGTAGGTCATAAGGCAAACACTGCATACACCACAAGGGATGCTACATTACGGCTTTGAACAGAAATACTCCTCACCAGCTGATGTCAGTGGCAGGACTAGTCCAACAAGTATGTGCTATAACAGGGGATAGTATATGTTGATATATTGTAACTGTAGCCATATGTATAGGTGTATTACAGAGAATAACATGCGGAAGGTTAGGCCACTGTGCAAGTATGATTTGCATTGTGGGATATTGTGCCAATAACTGTGTAATGTACAGTATTGTAGGCAGATATGTATTACAAGCTACATAGCATTACTGTAATGTTAGGCAAACATTAATTATGTCAATTGGCATTTAGAATACACAATAACAGGATACATATGTCTTTTAGTGAGCCGACAGTTTATCAGCATGATAGCAAAGTAAAATGGAAGAGCTATTTAACTATCCATGCACATAAGACATGTAATATGTGCAAAGGTAGGTACTAGGCTGTCTTACCAAGGGTATCTGTAAGACTAGCTAGCATGTGTTGGCATTCGCCACCCCCATAGGTTGGTTTCCTGTGCCTCTGAACAGCGGAGCCAATAGTTCCCTGTGCCTCTGTCCAGCAGAGCCACTGCAGTGATCCCCGGGGTACATGTCTGTCTCTCATCCACACGTCAAGGTTTCCCTTGAAGAGTGCTCATGAGGGGCCCTGTCTGATGTACCTTGGAATCATGTTCCAAAGCATAGGGAGTGTCCGAGTCAGGAATCTATCCATCCAGCACGTCCTACTCATTGTTGTGGTTAGGTGTATATCCCTAGAGCATGTGGCTCTGAGGGGCTTCTGTTTAGGAGGAGCATATCCAGCAGTACAGGGTTGGACATGGGCCTTGTATGTCAAACAGAGATCACCTGTGAGTATGTGGTATGCAACTGAGTACAGCTGGAGTTTGGTAGGTTGGGCTGCATAAGTCATCTGTTTGAGGTCAGTAATCCTCTTGGTGTGGTACTGGTGTGGTCTTCCAAGCTGTTGCAGTTGTCTTGTAAGGTATATCCCAAATAGGGTGTTGTATCCTTTAATGAGTCTAATATGACATGTGTAGAGTCACAATGGCCCCTCTGATCTGGATACGAACCCATTAGAGATTAGAGGGGCCATGTAGAAGGATATTCTAACCACCTTGTCATTATGGGTATCGAAGGAGAAATTGCTATCTACTGGGGTTCCTGGATCCCGTATTACCTTTTCTGTATGTAGTAGACTCGCACCTATGTGGTAGTCCATGTGTAATTAGTTATATCCAAAGGGGATGACTATGCACTTTTAGGCATTCAGCTTGATGCCATGATATTAACACAGGTATCTGTCTCAGTGCGACCCTTCCAGAGGGTGTCTGTAACAGCTGGGGAAACAATTATCTCCCCTAGTTTGCAGTCGTCTGCAAACCTTTTCTGCCAAAGCCCTCCTGTGCTTGTCTGTACATCAGAAACGTATATACCGAACATGAGGGGTCCTAGGACTGAGCCCTGTGGGATGCCAGTTGTAACTGGTATACAGTCCGATCTAGGGTATGCAACTCCCACTGTGTGGGTTCTGTCCATGAGCCACTTTGCGAACCATCACATGACGTAGGGGTTAATGTTCAGGCGGATGGGTCTGTTGATAATACCAGAAGGAGGAATGGAGTTGAAAGCCTATGAGAGACCTAGGTAGGCTGTGTGGACCTTCTTACCCTCATCTAATGCCTTGGTAACTGTCTCTAAGAGGTCCATCAAGTTTAGGAGGCATGGTCCAGCCTTAACAATGCCAAACAGGGAGGGGTCAAAGGTTGTGATGTGCACCATAGCCTTGCAGACCAGGCTAGTCAGGTCTATAGGGAAATAGGTCCCATGCTCCATTGTGGCGCCACCTTTGTGGAGTGGGATAACTGTTGCTGTGTGCCATTCAGGGGGCACTATGCCCGAAGTGATGTTATTATTGAACATGGTGCATAGGTGGGGAGACAGTACGATCTGAAGTTTGTGTAAAACGCAGCCTGGGATGTTGTCCGGTCCCTTGAATGCTGTGATATTGCCTTTAGAGTGTGCAGCTTTGAGAGAGATCTGTCAGGATGTTGCCAATATCAATTGTTTCTGTTATGTTCATGCCTTTGTGCTGTAACTCAGAGCAGATCTGGTTGTTGACATCGAGATATGTGACATAGCTATAGAATGCTTTGTGGTTGTTGTTGGTATAAGTTGCGTTATCATTCTCATAGCTAGCTTTGAGGGATCTTATAAGGGATCTCACCTTTTTACTAAGGCTGGCCAGTGATCACCTGCATGCATGGTATTGTACTCTCATTTGCAACAGTGTCTTCCTCCTGTAGTACAATATGTTTATGACAGGGGACCACCAGATTGCTTTAGTTAATTAGGAGTATAGTGTCCTGGTTCTGTTTGGGATAGCACAAGCCATGCATTACTGTAAGTGCTTATAGAGTGCATTTGTGTAGGATTCTGCAGTTGTAACAGTATTGTCCATCTGCATGGGTGTCATGACGTCCACCACATCTGTCTTAAGAAGCATGTAGTTGGCCTTGTAGACATATTATACTGTGGTTCCCTTAATGGGGGGAAGGTGCGGGATGTGGATATCAATGGTGTTCAGCACATGGTGTGATTGGACCAACAAGGAGTTGGCTTCACTTGTGGAACACCAGTCACTCATGTTGGTAATGACTAGGTCTAGGATATTGTTGCCACTGGTGGGTGTGTGGATATGTTGAGTCAGGGCATTGGTGTTTATGAATTCCAGAAACCGTTGAGCTAATGTGTTGGTACACAAGTAGTTTTCCCTGTTAATGGTGGGGTAGATTCAGTGAGACTTATGTGATGAGTGTGGTGCTGTGTGACTGTGTAACTTCTCCACATGGCAGTCAGAGTCAGGCTTGGTTGGAGAGACCTTTACCTCCAGTTTGGCTAGATGAGTGCATCTCTCACAGGTTGTAGTGTTGGGTGGTAGGTGGAGAGGCTTGTCTGTGTACATGAGGCAATGTGTACATTGCCTCAAGATGTCCAGATTCATCAGATAGACAGGTGAGAACACTGGCAGTTGACTCTTGGACATGCCTGAATATAGAACTACATTCACCTAGATAAGTGAGGAAAGTGAGTACAAGAGCTACATTACTCTACACAAGTGAGAAAAGTATGTACAAAACTTGTTCACCCTTACCTGTAGGTAATGAGGAAGATTGATAGCTATAGTAATTATTAGCTTACATAGTGTTTACAAGTCCTGAGCATGTGCTTAGCATGAATAAGCAATCCAGATAGGGTCTTGGATAATATAAACACACAGCCCCACCCCCAACAGATACACAAGCATATATCCATGTACATCACAGGGCCCCTGTACCCACAACTACGCAGGCACAAGCTGCACTCAGGCTGCATGGGACCTGCCCACATCACAGGTTGTATCATACACATATGGCAAAACAAGATGCTCTCCACGTACACATCATGTAAAACATAGCTCCATGTCAGGTTGTGTACACACTGAATGGTGCAAACCAACAGGTATCACAACCCACAAAGGGAGAGACACCACTGATAATGGGAAGTACTTTACTACTACCCTGCTGAGTCTGGTCTGGAAGGCCATGAACCTTGATCACTTAAGTGATGTCAGCAGTACAGATGTAGATGACAGTATGGCTGATGTCACACTGCATATCATAACCTTGCCAGGTCATAGGACATCATCACCCATACTGTGTACCACCTACACTCAGTATACTAGATGTACATTCCTATGTAACAGGAGTGTTTTGCAACAGGACTGCTGGCAGAACCAACACTACAGAAGGTGTCTGAATAATACGTGATCATCCCACCAGTGGCAGCTACAGTATGTCAGGGTTAATGAATTTTATTCCCCCTCATTGTAGTCCATACCTCACAGATAAACAGAAGGCATCTGCCTATTGAAGTATGCAAATGACTATGACCTAGGAGCAATAGCTGACTCGCATTGTCATCCCTATGTTAATAACCCAGTAACCATGAACTACCACCTAGGCAGCGGTCAACATAATGGGCACATGTGTGAGGGATGCAGCTGAGCAGTTGTCTTTCCTGTGATAGCTATGTCACCACACCTGTCAGGTAGTCATATATGGCAACCCTAATAATGATAGGGTGCCATTCATGAATATAGAGATCATTGTCCAGCCATACAGAACACTCAAGTGACCCATATCAGATCACAAATTTCCTTTAAGGGGTATTGGCCATGTGCAGATGGCCTACACCAGTCTTCCCATTCCCCATCTCCACTATATAGCATGATGCATACCCTGAATAAATCCATGTCCAACCCAGCAATGTTGGACATGCTACACATACTCATCCTGATCTCGAACACATACTTCATGGACATCCACCTACCACATGCTGGACAGATCCTTGTCCCATACACTTGACATAGTCCTGCCATATTATGCATTCCTGTCCTTCAAAGCTGCACATTGCTCCCCTCTCAGACATGGTGTGATGACCGCATGGAAACACATGGTATATGTATCATTAACCCTGTGGATCTGTAATGTGGCACTGCTCCACCTGGCCCCACAGACCCACCTGTCGGCTACTGCCAGGTAACCTTTCATCCTAGATTCATACATGGTCCATGGCATATAGCCCACTAGTTGACTTTGACTATACATGCTATAGTTGATATCCATCCCTGCAAATACCATCTAGCTAGCCAGTGTCCCATGTGTATCACATGTGCAACACAGGTGATACATGGCAGGATGTTGAATCACTGATCAGTGCTGTTTAGATGTATATGGCAGAACACATACATGTAAAACCTTATGTGAGTATGTCTGCAGGGTCACATGTCATGTCTGTTAAGGCAGTGTAAGTCCTTATATGTGACATATACACTGCATCAAGGTCGACTGCATTAATGTGGGCACATCCAGCCATGTGCTGATAGGTAGGAACACCAGTACAGGCAAACAGACATGCCCACTTCAAGATGGCAACCACATGGAGTATGAGAAATGTAATCAGGTGACACACACACACACAGATATATGGTGATAATATCCACTCAACATTGAGTGTCACATGTGTGTGACACAAACACATCAGTGTCATGTAGGTTTGGAAATACAAACTAAACTGAATTAATGCAATACATATGTATGTTCAGCTGTAGCTCTGTATGTCTCTGTGAGTTACTGTGACCTGTCTCCATTATTATGTCTTCCAGGTATGCTGCGTGCAAGGCTTCCCCCTTTTATATGCTTGGAGGATGAGGCCCTCATCCCATACCTACTCGACAATCACGATATCCTGTTCAGCCATGTGCTACAGGATGCACAGCAGGGGTATGCCCTGTGGATGTAACTTCACAGGAGGGCTAATGATGTGGGTGGCTACAACCGCACATACCAGCAGGTGTGCAGACACTGTACAGACCTCATTAAATGGATGAAACAGCCTGCAAATGCAATCACCAGGGAATAAGGTGCAACAGGTGGCAGACCACCAACCCAGCCCCCACTCACGTGTACTGAGGAGCTACTGGCCAACCTGGGGACACCAGCAGAACCACATCCACAAGCCTTAGCCGATATTGTGGAGGTGGGCGTCTCTCAACCACTGAGCCTGGTGTTGCCTGGTAAGTCAGTACTGCACCTATAACAACTATATTCCATATAGTTGCATGTGTCACTGTACAATATGTAATGTAACATCATATGCAAGGCATGTATACACACATGCCACATACTATAGTATGCTACTCTGTGTATGCACACGTGCATACACCATAGTATAGTCTAATGTACTGGTGTATGTGTTATGCACATTGCTCCCTGCAGCCTTTATACAGGGGTGGATTATGCTCATACTGCTGTGTTACTCCTATTTAGGTATCTCTGGTGTTCCGCTGTGACAGCAGCCCATGCAGGTGAGAGTGTTATTATTTATCAGGAACCGTAATGCACAAATCTATCTGCCATGTGGTCATTCACAACATGTACACATAATGTATGGTCCTGTCACAATATACTGATCTGACCTGCAATGCATCACAATGACTACCCATGTGCAACACTTGCAAACTATGTGAATCATCTCACCGACATGAATCCTCACAAACTTTATTGTCAGATGTGTTGACAGCTGTGCATACCATGGTGGAGGTGCTGTTCACTTTAGGGACGCACAACAGATCTGATCTACACATGTGGTGAATACAAACAGTTCTACACAGTGGGCTGGAGTATGGCCAGCACACAGGTTTCACCGGTGTGGATCATAGCCCTGCTATGAATGTCTCACAATGTGATGTGCTATTTTGACATGTCCATGACATCTATTGGCCTGGCTGCTGCACTGCCTACCTAACCTGAAGACATATTACACATACCACCCTTTATCTGCATAACCCTGTTGTCAGTGGAGCATATATGACATATGGGACAAGACAGACATGTGAAATAGATGCCCATCACAATAATTTGGACAACACATGTACACACATGGCCATGGAGGATGGCCAGAGACATGGAGTAACACACACAGTAGATGTGTTGTGCTTGTGTGTACACCCTGTCGTACAATGGCTACACATGGTTCAACCATGGCCTTTGTATAATGGGCATAATGTAGATGTGGAACACTAGGCATCCTACAGGCCTGTGCACATGTTGTGTAGGCGTAACATCAATCCCCCACATAAGATGTGTTGAACATCTTGAGGGTGTTGCAACATGACAGCAGTCACCTGTACAGTATCCACATCAGGCCACAGATACAGTACATTCCCGTTGCTGGTGTTGGACATAAATGCCATACTAGCCCCTCATGTGTGTGTATGGTAAAAATATGTCATGTGGGACAAGGTGTACTGATGTGTTCACAAACAACCATACGCTCCGCAAGGATGGCATGCAGGGTCAAACCAACAATGTAAACCACCAACGACCAGCAAAAAATGATAGTGAACACGCAGTAATGAAGAAATAATGATTATTTATTTATAATTCCTTCAAATCCAGACCGGTTTCGGCTATTCAGCTGAATAGCCGAAACCGGTCTGGATTTGAAGGAATTATAAATAAATAATCATTATTTCTTCATTACTGCGTGTTCACTATCGTTTTTTGCTGGTCATTGGTGGTTTACAGTACTGATGTGTTCGCCATGTCTGGCCATAGTTGCCAGGCTGCAGCAATATGGTTGCAGATGTGCAGGGGTGTCATCCGTATACCCATCAGTGACCTGTGTCACAACTTCCACATCATGGTTTAGTGTGTATACACCTCAGTGATGTGGGTCACATTCCACAGTATATATGTATTGTATCTAAACACAGCCATGGCTATGAACCCTGTCTGTAACTTACACTGTATAGCACTAGAGACACCTCATGATTCCCTGCAATGGTCATGCACATCAGCCAAATTTGCAGTATATCTGTAGGGCGGACAGACAACACTGAATTGGTACACCATTGCCCAACTGAATATTTGACAGGACACCATTGTGTTAAACATGTATGCATGTCATTGCACACGTCAGCAGATCACATGTCATACTACATGTGATTATCAAGGTCATATGCCACAGATCAGGCAGGTGTACTGTTAACCTGTGCTGGCCCACATGGTGTAACACAGGGATGTATGTTAACCACTACTATGGTTGTGTAATTTGCATGCCATCTGCTATGACACATGCATGCTGTTGTTTGCAACTTAGGGATGTATGATAACTACCACTATTATTGTCTGCGCTGCATGCCGTCTGCTGTATCACATGCATGTTGCATGCCTTCTGTCATATCACATGTGTGTGTGTGTGTGTGTGTGTCTATTCTATAGATTGTAATGTACAGTTCTTGTCTGCCTTCACAGGTGATGTAGGTGCATTGCCCTCCTGCGATACATCAGATGTTAGTGTCCCCACAGTATCTAGCAATGATGATGAACGTATGATTGGGACACAGGCAGAGTTGTTAGGGGCTGAAACAGTGCCATTGGTTGCCATTCCATTTATATCCACCTCATCCCCGCACACAGATCCTGTACCTGCACATACCCTATCACCAGTGGTATTAGAGGAAGGACAGTTGGCACATGGTAGCTTGGAACAGGAAAGTGTGGGGGCTCTGGAAGGTGTGCCTGCACACCATGGTGTCAGCCAAACTACTGGTGATGCCCCACACAGGCACATGGCCACTGCTGCTTGTAGGAGGACATCTGGCCAACATGCTCCTGCACGACAAAGCGCAGCAGCTGGTGTCACCAGACACATGTTTCAGGCTGTAATGGAGGCACATGCATGTGCTGAATGGTGCAACAGAGAAGATTAGAGTCTACAGCGGGCTGATGTCCGTTCTTTAAACAACAGCATCCAGGCAATGGTAAATGCTCAACAGCAGATTGCTGATGCTTTGGATAGACGGTTGGGTGACATGGTTGGAGTCCTTGACTGTGGCATGACAATCCACGAGTATGAGCTGTCTGTGTTGGAACATCTGGTAGGAGTGAGGTGTCGGGCACATGGATGTAGGCCTGCTACATCACCTGTGTCAGGTCTACGTGTACGAGCTACCTCACATGCCCGCTCCCATAGTGGCGGTAGCAGCAGCAGTGCATCTGGTGCTGTGCTGTCCACACCATGACACAGCAGGCCACATGCACGTGGCCTGGGATGGTCCCAACAGGGACACGGTTCCAGTGAACAAGTGACATCAGACAGTACCCAATCTGCACTTCTCTCTGGTAGTGCCTGTGCAACCCCTGGCAGGCATAGGTCAAATGTCCATGGCCGGACACCATGAACTGTAAAACCTAGCCTGTACAGTCTGCAGCTATCAATAATACCCTTGTGTAGGCCAGACACATGGGAGAACTGTGTGCATACATACACGCACACACCGGACACATATGTAGGGCACCGCAACACATACATGCATAACATCCACACACACACAATTAGATCAAAGGCCCAAACCCACACACATGATGTTATCCAATGATGCAGCCTAGGCCTCCAGCAAACATTAACACCCTGTGCATATGATGATGCCTGTGCCGCATCCCTGATGTCAACACCATCAGTGCAGGGACATTCTCATATGGTCTGATGCACAGGGTGAACAGACTAGGATGATATGTGTAGTTTACAAATGTTGAGGACTGTTGACAGGCAGCAGATATACCATGTAGTACAGGTGTACAAAACTGTTAACAGTATGTGTCTTGTGTAACAACAGTGCAGCCTATGCCTTCAGCAAAATTAACACCCTGTGCATGTGATGATGCCTGTGCCACATCCCTGACTTCCACACCATCAGTGCAGGGACATGCTCATATGGTCTGATGCACAGGGTGAACAGACTAGGATGATATGTGTAGTTTACATTAGTTGAGGACTGTTGACAGGCAGCAGATATACCATGTAGTACAGGTGTACAGTACTGTTAAAAGTATGTGTCTTGTGTAACAACAGTGCAGCCTAGGCCTCCGGCAAACATTAAAATTCTGTGCATATGATGCCTGTGCCACATCCCTGACATCCACACCATCAGTGCAGGGACATGCTCATATGGTCTGATGCACAGGGTGAACAGACTAGGATGATATGTGTAGTTTACAAATGTTGTGGACTGTTAACAGGCAGCAGATATACCATGTAGTACAGGTGTACAATACTGTTAACAGTATGTGTCTTGTGTAACAACAGTAAATGCATGTTGGTCATGATGTTCTGCTGTCCTTCTTCAGGTCTAAGTGCACGTGCCGGTGGATGTCAATGTTTGCAGTTAAGTGTCCCATATGTCAATGTGGATCACTCACAGGTATGTATGAATACACCAGCATGCACCGTGTAGCTGCCGCATACCAGTGAGAATGCCCCATGTTACAAACACGTCTACCATTCCAAGAGCATGATAGCTGGTTAAGCTACTGTGGCCACAGATGTGACATCCATAAAGGGTGACATTACAGGTACAGTTACATGGAGTGGTGAGGTAAGAGAGTGGTCTAGCTGATTACAAGGGTAGAGGCCAGTGGGAAGTGTGATGCCTCAATGGGAATCAGTAATACGCTTTCCCATGACAGGATGCCAACACACAATTGCACCCACACACTCAGGTATTGACACACATGTATTCAGTGACACTGTAACACACACACACACACACACACACACACACACACACACACACACACACACACACACACACACACACACACACACTCACGGCTTCACTGACCCAGTAACACACACTCGCACACAGTTGTTACTGATGTGATGAGGACCCCTGCCTGTGTGCAAATCATCATTACAGTACTGTGCACCTACATGACGTGCCACAGAGAATACACATGTACAGGTAGTCAGTACCGCCTAAGATCAGGGACATCAACACGGAAAGTAGAGTGCATCACCTGAATGGTGGGAGAGGTCTTATCAGCTCAGTATGGTAACATACATCCTCACCTCAGGGACCAGTCAGCCCTACTTACACACGCTGTGGCATTCAGTAATTAATACATTTATGTGATGCACATATAGATACCTCACATGTGTGAGATACATGCCCCTGCCTATGTCCTGCTTTCTACATTGCAGTCTGTACAGATGTGCACACTAGTGTATGGGAGAGTGAGTAACAATTGAGATATATTCCCCACAATACGTGACATATGGACACACACGCAACCCCTCATGCCAGTACTGTGAATCTCAGACCTGCCTAGCTCATGTTATGTATGTCAGATGTACAGCAGTATTGCACACATTACAAACTGTACTGACGCTTCCTGTGCCAGCAGTGCTGATCATACCTCTCAACCTGGAAACATCAAAAATCTGGACAAGGCCCATGAAAAATAGGTACAAATCTGTACACTGATTAACATCTAATTTGCATACACAATTACGTAACCCCACCCACTCAAATGGAATTGTGGGACACCAACTTTCAAACGCAAACTGAAGAACAGACAACCAAAATATGGCACCAGAGTCCTGCAGCCATTCCAATGTCCCATTACCTGGCTATTTTGCCCCATTTTCCATAAACTCTAATGTGTGCATACTGCTTTACTAATACAGTGATTATTTGGATTTTATTTTTACATTTTACAGCCCAATGCATAAACAATAGACATCTGCTAAATAAAACAACACTGTCTCACAACGAAAATAGACTTGACATTAAAACATCTTTGCCCTTGAAACTCACATTCATTGAAACAGCATTAAAACCCACACCAAATTCAAAGAAAATGCATTTGGTCAGTGGTGGATACTGTTTTCAAATCACTGGCCCCTTGCACACAAAACAAGAAACATGCATGTTTTCTTTGATACACCTTCCTGACTTTAAATTATATTCCTTGTATAATACAGCACACTTGTTTGACTATAGGGCTTTTGCTTAGGCCAGGGATGTCCATTCCATGCCCCATCAAATGAATAGGTCAACTGGGTATAGCCAATGGTGCCATAAGGCAGGGACATATAGAAGTGGGGATGGGGAAAGTGATTTTAAGCCTGAGTGTAATTTGTAGTCATGCTGCTCTGAAGTACAATCTTAGATAGGGTGACTTACACCTCTCCAGTTTAATACACTTCATATTCATGTACAAAATGCATAGCCCCGGAACACATAAAATAGAATTTGCACTACTGAGAATCACCCAGTTAAGTAGTTTGTACAACTTCATCACATGAAATAGAATTTACATGACTGAAAATCACCCAGTTAAGTTCATTGTACAACTGCTCACCTGAACACCCTGCTATACTGCACAACTAAACACAGGCACCTTCAACAAAATGAAAAGGCACACACACACACACACACACACACACACACACACACACACACACACACACACACACACACACACACACACACACACACACACACACACACACACACACACACACGCACGCACCCTACTACTACATTCAACTTATCCTTTCCATTTGACCAGACCTGAAACAGCCAGGAGGAACGAGCCTTCTAAATACAGCCAGAGCTTCTAAATAAAATAAATCCTTGCCGAAGTGACAGGCGAGCATTCTAAATACGTTCCACACAGCCAGAGCTTCTAAAACATTCAGCTAACAGCCAGGCGAGCTTCTAAATAAAATAAATCCTTCAGCCAGGAGGAGCGAGCCTTCTAAATACAGCAGCCAGAGCTTCTAAATAACATAAATCCATGTGAAGCGACAGGTGAGACTTCTAAATCACCCAGTTAAGTTCATTGTACAGCTGCTCACCTGAACACCCTGCTGAACCGCACAACTAAATAACACAGGCACCTTCAACAAAATGAAAAGGCACACACCACCCAAACACACACACACACCCTACTACTACATTCAACTTACTTCTTTCCGTTCAGATAAATCCTTTCCATTTGACCAGACCTGAAACAGCCAAGAGGAACGAGCCTTCTAAATACAGCCAGAGCTTCTAAATAACATAAATCCTTGCAAAGCGACAAGCGCGAGCATTCTAAATCTGTTCCCGCTCACAAAGCATTTTGAACCACGTCTGGAAACCCAGAAATACATGCATGCGTCAAGCTCATTTCCGACAGGCTGGTGGTAGCCCTGATGAGCTGATGTCATCGCGATGGCGTCAGCTAAAGCGCAAAAATGAAAAAGTGCAAAAATAAAGAAATAAAATCGGAATGAAGGGGTGCCACTTTCGGGAATCGTGGCACCCATGGCACCCCATTGGACCCCAAAACTCGGTAAAAACCGAGTAATTCGGGATAGTTGGGAGGTTTGGTGCTGATATATGCACGAGGGACATCTTATCTATTAGCAGGTGACAAGTGATTTACCTTCGCTGTCACCCTGACCGCTGTCTAAGTTGTGTGTTCTGTCCTTCAATTAATGAAACCATTGCTTACCAGTTACACAGGGTATTTTAGGACCGCTTGTGACACACCTGTGAGCTGTCCAGAGCAAACATCCATCTGCAAAGATGCCCCACCACTTAGTTATTTCAACACATCTGTCCATACCTGTGGTACATCTTTCTGTACATTCAGCATATCACCATATACAGTTGGCAATGTTGAGGTTGCATTGCAGCTGCATGATGTACTAGGATATATGCCACCTGCATACATCAGCAACTGCACATGCATGTTATCTTAACACACAACACTGAGTGTACAGGTGTGTATGTCCTACAATCCTGACATTTGGTCATATTTGTAAGCATTGCAATTGGTGGATATGTGTAATGACGTACATGACACATGGACTGTTGTATGATATGATGGGTGACCAATAAAGAGGGGATGTTACCTCTGTCAACATTGATATCACACCTTATGTACTGTTAGCATTCAGCAGCCATGGACCTACATTCCATGTGCATGTGTGTAATGACTGTAGCCACCTGTTTGCACAAAGAACTACAACAGCTATGCTATTTACAGGTATGTTGTGTGTGTGGCATGTACATACCCAGGGCAGGTACATGTATGTCATATCCATACATGAGGGTGTGTACTGGTGTACAGCAACAGACATCTGCTAATGGAGGAAAGTACCGAGGGCCCCTGGTATGTGTACAGCTGACCTGGTCACAGACAGTGGTATCACTGCATTGCATAACACATGATGCAACTGTGTCAGTACATGTGTACTGTCTACAGTTGATGTAGAGCTTAGTACAGTACACAGGTCTAGGTTCACATGGTGGTGTACTCGTCTTTGTCATACATGTATGGTTGCATGTTGGGGGCATGGTGGTGTCTGCAGTTTACATCTTAGAATGCAGCATGTGACACTTTGTCCTGCACCTGGCTCATCTATGATGCCTTTCATGAGGGGACCTGTCAGTACATGTGAGTGGCCTTTAAGTATGTGGTTACACCACCTGGAGTGGTCCGTACCTGTGTTATGGCCCACGTGTCTGGTTCTGTGGTACATGGTTGTAGTGCTAGGCTCTGAGGTATATGATGGTAGTGATATTCTGCACTACAGAGACATCAGCCAGGTGTTCCTCACTGCACAGATGTCAGTACTTCCCATTGTTGGATCTATAGTGACCAGCTGTGAATATGGACGCTACACATCTAGCACTGGTTAGCATAAGAAAACAATGCAGTTGTCCTGTATGGGGGTTAACCTCTGTTTAGGACATTTGCCTTGGAATGGCACTGTGTGGGTGGATGCAACTTAGGTAATATCCACACTCCTTTGTATCATGGATGCATGTGATATGTGACAAAGGCCTGCTTACTGTCAGCTATGTCATCCCAGAATGACAGCTGATGTTGTGTAAAAGACCGGTGTCAAATATATGTAGAGCAGCGTTCCTGCTAACAATGACAACTACTAACACCAGAGCCCATTACAATGTGTTCTGTACATCTACCTGTAATAGCATGGTCACTGTGGCCCTCCGTGTCTAGCATCAGAGTGCATCCCAGTCAGCCATGTGCTACTAGGAATATGAGCATGCCCAGTATATCCTTGTGTAGATGGACACATAGTAGTGCATTCCGACCAGCCCTGTGCTACTAAGTGTGTGAGCATGCCCCCCGTGCTACTAATTGTATGAGCATGCCCAGTATATCCTTGTGTAGATGGACACATAGTGCATTCCGAACAGCCCTGTGCTACTAAGTGTGCAAGCATACCCAGTGAAACCTTGTGTTGTTTATGTGCCTCTGTGTATGCGCATGGTCATTGTAACCCTGTATAGTGGTAGTAGTCATCCATTCCACAAATGGGCATACTCCAGATCAGGATGGATTCCTACTTTAAACACACAGGTACACAGGTATTTATATCTTAACTGCCAGCATCCGTGTTGATGTCCGCATTCCCAGATGGTCATAATGACAGCCTTGACATGTGTAGTCTGTGTGGCATGATTCGTAACTATGTAATATTGTAATAGTAATCTGTAAATAGGCAGGTGTTTCGTACTCACAACTGGCGTGTGTGTGTGTGTTTCAGTGGTGGCTAGTGACTTCATATCAAAGGGGGGCTGCAGGAGACAGCTGAATGGGTGGGGTCAATGGGAAGGGGTGTGGCCAACTAGAAAGGGGAGGAGCTATGCTCAAAACCACAAAAACTAACTTTAATTAAATACGCTGCCCTGGGTGCCAAACTGTCATTATGAGAGTCCAATCAAGGCAAAATGAAGTGTAGAAGAATAAATATATTTCAATGCATTGGCTGCATGACAGCTTACTTAATATCTAGATGGAAACAAAAAGGTTGTGAGGCATGAAAAAATAAATTACTTTTTAAATACATTACTGGAATGCCAGTCAAAATCAAGTATAATAAAAACAAGCAGCACTCAACTCAAACCACCTTTCCTTGCACTGCAGTTCTAATTATAATTTATATTCAACTTTATTAAAGTACCAAGTAACACGCTGAAAGTAGAAATCTCTGTGATGCCCCCACTTGTAAAAATGTTTCTTATCCAAAAAAGACCTGCTGCCTGACAACTACCTACATGTTTCATGGGGAAAACATGATCAAAGTAAAAAATGAAAAGCAAACAAAAAACAAGCTCAAGATACATTGCTTAAAGGATTACTGTACAGGTTATGAACCACACATGATTGGCATTCTGTTTAGTTTATGGGTAAAGCCTGCAGAGATAACTGAAAGTCTCCAACAAGTGTAATGAGCTTCTTAAAATAATGTAATCTTGTCCTTTATTACAAATACTGTTATATGCATTTCAATACCCAAGGCTTATACATTATCTAGTTAAGTATTCTCTGCATGGCAACAACAGAAAAGCTTTCAATGTTGGCAATTCTTTAACGGTATGTTTATTAAAGCTTACTTGCATCTTACGATTTCAGACAAGCTTACCTGGTGGTCATTAAAGCATTGCTACTTAAACACAGAGCAACAGGCACTTTGAGTAATAAGCATAAATCAACAGTACAAACATATGACAAACCAGACCATTCTGCAAAATCAAGGACAGATGAAAAGCCACTGTAGTACTTGTGTCTACCTTGGATGGGGGGATACTCTGCACATTTACACTGCATAACTACTCCTTGCCTTGCTTGGACACATCCAGAGTCACTACATGGGGGAGTGGGGTGCAACAAGTATGTCACAATTTGAAATGTCTCTGGCTGACTGTGATGGCCATGTTACATTTGTCATACCTCTCAACCTCAGAGCAAGAAATCTGGACAAAGCCATACATAGAAGTGGGACAAAGGCCCAAAACTATTTTAAATATTGCTCTTATAAACTTAGAAAGATGATAGAATAGGTATTGCATTAGTATGAATTTTCTGAAGGGTATGAAATCTGAAATTCAAATGTCTGCCATTATTTTCTAACTTCAGTCTTTAATGATTTGTCACTAATTTGCCAAAAAAAAAAAAATTATGAAAAATGGACGAAAAATGTGATGCAAAAATATAACATAGCCACACAATACAGCTGGGAACCTGTCAAAGAAGGGGCACTTTAATATTAGTACTGCTAACTTGAGCAGCTGCCAAAATAAAATAATCTACATGCATTTCTGAAATAAAAGTAATCTATAACTCTGATTATTACAATTATTTCTTAATTGTAAACCCTCCATGTTTCCTTCCAAAATTGCTATTTTGCAGAGGGATTATTAGGGGGAAGAGCAACATTTTCAGCAAAAATTGGGGACAGTTGAGAGGTTTGGCTATGCCTAATTCTATAAAGCAATTTATTTGCATGTACCTCTCAACCTGATAATACAATAAATCTGGACAAGGCCAAATATATTGCGGGAACATATAAACCATACTAAAACTTGCTCTTGTATAAACTGAGACAGTTGATAGAATAACAGGTCTTACTTTAGTATGCATTTTTCTGAAGGTTATGAAGTCTGAAACTCAGTGTGTCATTATTTAGTGACTTAATTCCTAAATGATTTGCCAGAAAACCACAAATTTTATGAGGAACAAACCAAAAATAAGAAGCATAAATCTATTCATTCTTTGAAAATCTGGACAGTTGGGAGGTATAGTTCAGCTGGGACTGTCTGAGTTTGCCACCCTTCCCCCTCACAACATGGTCGAATGGAGCCTCCCCCTGCAGCCATTCCAATGATCCATTACTTGGCTATTTCACTCCATTTACCATAAACACTAATGTGCATACTGCTTTACTTCTATGATGATTTGGACTTCATTTGAAAGTTTTGTTTTGCATTTTATAGCACAAACACTAAGACATCTGCTAAACAAAGCAATGCAGTCTCACAATGAAAACAGACAGCATTAAAACTTCTCTGCCCTTGAAACTCACATTCATTGAAACAGCATTGAAACCTACATTCAAAGAAAATACATTTTGCCAGTGGCAGATAAAGTTTAATTCTGGGCCGTTTTCAAATCATAGGCCCCTTGCATATGAAACATACATGTGCTCTTTGATACACCTTCCTGATTGTACTAAATTATATTCCTTGTACAATACAGTACAGTTGTTAGAGGGCATTTTAAATTTATTAAACAATGAAACAAAACTCATGCACCAATAATGACAAAACTGCCCAATTCAGAACATTTTTCCAGTAAACAATGAAACAAAATGCATGCACCCATAATGACAAAACTGCCCAGTTCAGAACATTTCCATCATAAAAGTCTACTCAGACTTCTACAGTCCACCATTATCAGTAAATATGGACAATTCTACAGTCCACCATTATAAGTAAATATGCACAATCTCTGAAGAAGTAAAAGTCATCTAAATAATTCCACATTAACGAAATCTGTAACTAATGAAGAGGTTGCTGCTAGCAAACACCTTTATATTTCATGGTTTCATCGAAAAATAAAGTGTCTGTTGCACCTGAGGAATAAATTGCCTATATTACATTCAAAAAAATGATAAGCTAGTAATATTGCAATAGGAAATGGATGGCCCACTGATAACAGGCTCATAGTTAATATCTTCACCAAGGAAGACAGACATTCTCAGTACGGCAGCATCCACTCCTTGAGGGAGTAGAACCCACAGCCTTCCACATCAAAAGCAAGTACATGACCTGTTGTGCTATTAACAATGCAAGCAGACTTAACATAAGCAGCACTAAACTTCTCTTCCCCTGCAGCTCTCAGATTCTTGTAAAATATACTCAATACTCAACTGCATCTCAACTTCGCAGCACAAGAAATCTGGAAAAAACCAACATTTATTGAGAGGGGGTCAAAAGCCCAAAAACCAGGGACACATTAAACATTGCTTGTATAATCTTGGAAAGTTGCTAGAATAAAATGCTGTGTTACCACCATACATTTTACTGCCAAGGTCCCGCTACAAAACAGTCAGAGCAACATACCACTATGTGAAATCTGCTGCTTTGTGAAAGAGGAGGAAGAGTGAAACTTAAATGGCTGTCATTTAGTGAATTCAGTTCTCACCATAGCGGTCAACCTCTTAGCACAAAACACCTGGACAAACCCAGTAATGAGGGAATACAACCCTCAAACATATTCAGTGAATTCAGTTCTTGCCATAGCTGTCAACCTTAGCACAAAAAACCTGGATGAAGCCAATAATGGGGGAATACCGTCCCAAAAATAGGGACAAATTTCAAATATTCATCTTATAAACTTAGAAAATTGCTAGAATAAAAATTTTGTGTTACTCTGTATTTTCTGAAGAATATGAAGTCTGAAATTCAAATGCCTGCCAATTTTACTTCTGACAGAACAAAAACAATTTTCAGCAGATACCCAGGGAGAAATACTGCAGACATGTCTTTGTAAAATGGCAGGATAGCAGAGCAAATCCACACAAACACAGAGAGGAGATGCAGACTCCACACAGCAGGCACCACAGCCAAGAATCAAACCAGAAAACCTATAGCTGTGAAGTAACAATGTTACCACTACATCAACAAATATGTAAGGAATTAAACATTCAGAAACCTGAAGTCTGAAATTCAAATGCCTGTCAATTTTATTTAACATTTGTTAACCAGGACAGTCTGACTTGGTAAAACAAAGTAGCCCGCTTGACATCCATGAAGCAGCAGTACAATTCGACATCCAAGTCCATGATGAAAGCCCGAATCCATGAGGCAGCAGTAACAAGTCCACCCTCCATGAAGCACGCTCGAAGTCCAAGTCCGCGATGAACAAAATCTCCTGCGAGAGCTTAAAACTTACCTCACCTCTCTCCTGATTGGTCCTGTCTTCTGATGAAGCAGTCCAGAGCTCCTCTGTTCTGTGCGGTCATCACTGCACAGATTCCTGGGCATCTGCGGGGCAGTCTGAGTGCATCTGCGCAGAGTTAGTTCTGGGACTCATGAAAAAATGTTTTTGTTTTCTCTTTGCTTTTAGACTGCCCACACTCCATACCTTTCTTATACCCACCGATAGCAAGGCTGATGATGTCACCCATCTACAAATACACCTCTGGGAGGACTGTGTCCCAGTAATCTTGGTAGCGTGTTCTGCAACTGCGTAATGGTGTAGTGTAATAAAGTAGTTAGCTCGGTGTTCTAGTCCCACACTTGCTGTGTGTGTGTGTGTGTGTGTGTGTGTGTGTGTGTGTGTGTGTGTGTGTGTGTGTCCGTTTGCCTGAGTAATGCTTTTATATTGCTCACGCTCCATACATTTCTTATACCCAGCGTTATCAAGGCCGATGCTGTCAGCCATCTACAAATGCATCTCTGGGAGTGCTGTGTTCCAGTAATCTTGGTAATGCATTCTGTAACTGCGCAATGATGCAGTGTAGTAAAGTAGTTAGGTCGGTGTTCTAATCCCAGACATGCCAACTGTGTGTGTGTGTCTGCCTGCCTGCGTGAGACAAGTACAGTGCTTTGTAGTATTCGCTGTAGCGCGTGCCCTAAACACATGTTGCTGCAGTGTGATATGGTAGGGGATTGTATGCAGGACTTGGCAACTGTGTGCTTGTCTGTCAGAGCCTGTGTAGAGGTGGCCAGGATTGTCTTACCATTGGACATGTTTGGGAGTGGGTTTTGTAGTTTTCCTATATAGTATCCGTATTATGACACATTGGCCACCTCAAAAGGAGTACAGCTGTCAGTCAGCCATGGCAATGTGTTGGCAAGCCATACCCATGCATCTGGCAAAAGTGCTGGTGAACTAAGTACACAGCCCTACTAGTACCCGGTATATGTCCCGTACCCATGTGCCATGCACATACAACCTTGCCTAGGATATCCCACTATGTTGCTAGTAACAAGCATATTGAGGACAGATAGGCATGGTGTGACCGCAGTGGCCTGCAGAGGACATGGCACCCTGTACAGTGGTACAATGGGCACATATATGTGGACATTGTGCCTTCACTATGTTCCACACTGAATGGCTGCAACATATGTGGTGCCATCATATGTGATCCACTAAGGCCAGACAATGCTGTACACATGTGCCCTGTATGGACCCATGCCACTGACACCACAGAATACCTGTCCATTCTATCCATGCAGGTGCAGGGCTGACCTGCTCACTATAAACAGGTTTCACCACACCAGGCCAGTATTGGCATATCGGGGTATAACAGGCTGTATGCACTACATGTGTCTGCCAAACCAGGTACACCTGTACATGTCACTGTACAGTATTGTGGGACATGCACATCCCAGGCAATGTCCATGTGAAGGACTATCAAACACAGACATGGCATGCATTGCAAAGCTATGGCCCTACACATTGGTAACCAGGATGTCAGGCCAGATAATGCAGTACCCATCTGTGTGGGACATTGCAGACACTACATCCCTGCACTGCACACCATTGTCAGGTGATGCAATGGCAAAGATTACCCCTCACCCAGCCTTGTACAGCCATCTTGCACAGCCAAACACTACACACTCATGGAGCAATGCATACCTGCATGACAGTACTGGCACCCTGTGCCTGCATGTGGGTTATGATGCTCCCAACCACAGTCACTCCCAGTATAAACCTCATCGGGATACCAACAGTTGTCAAGCACTTTCACATGCCCTAGCCCATAGAACCTCTAGATATCCCCTGTGGTGCATGTGGTCCTGTGCATTACTGCTGTGTGGCAAACTAAGTAGTTACATTGTGTATTTGCTGCCTTGGCAAAGGTGTCAATGCGTGTCCATTAGAGTGTGGTTGTGGTGACAATGGCATCCGTTCATGTGGACTGACATGTGTGCCACACCTAATGTATGTCTACTATATCTGTTGTAGATGGCACTCACTCACCTACACACATGTTCTTACAGCACTGCAACATGCCGCCTCTGTGGCACATGTAGTAACGTCATGCACATGTAATAGTAATGAGTAGTTAGGGGTTTGTGCCTGTACTATTCATGTGTGGCAGATGATGTATATGGTTAAGTCTCCAAGCCCTTCCCTGGTGTACATTGCCTGTCCTGCACACACACTCTCTGGTAGATGCAAAGGTGTACACCTGCACAGCAGCAGCATGTGTATTGTAACAGATGGAAATGGTTAGGTGATGGCCTCTGCACCTATTGCAATCCTCCTCTAGCTGATTGTGTGATGGTGCTCCCATAGCCATCCGCATGATAAACACAGTACACTACCTAGGGAAGCATGTTATTATCTGGCCATGACAGTCGCTGTGAGTGGTATCTGGATGTGGTGTTCTTACACTACTGCCAGTTTAACATGTGTGCGGTAATGGCTATTCTGCATGTTAAAATACAGACATGACAGTACTCTGTTCATGAGGGAACCCCATCTGTAGGGCCATCTGTAAACAGTTCAGTGTGTGCAACCATTTGTTTCCTGTGTTACACACTGAACACACTTCTGTGCACAGCAGAAGCATAGTGTGGGGATTGCAGACAGTACATGATAATATGGATGTGTCACTGCCATTGCATCCCTGACTGGACATGTGCCACATGAGACAGTGGTATGACTGACACTGTGTAGGATTTCCAGTGACAAGCCAGTGATGGGCAACTGTTCATAGCTGCGGTCACACGTCTACTACACATTGTACAGTTGCCATGCGGTATATATGCATGTGTTGTGCTCCCTCTGCAAATGTATACCATCTGTTGTGTTGGGTTGCTGGTGATATCTATGCATACTGTTGTAGGTAATCCTGTATGCTGTTGTCTATCACTAAGACATATGTGGGTTTAAAACGCAACACCATAGGCTGACTGTGTTGGTATGTCCCGGCAGATCCTCCTGTCCCACTGCAGCTGACCATGGCACTGGGCACTAGCACATATGGGGCCCAGCCATTAACATCAACCTCTGTTGTCTCTGCACCACTTTCTGGTGGTATCACCACTGAGGATGGAGCATGTCCCCCTTGGGAGCAGGACCAGACAGGTACATATCTGATGTCATGCGGTCCCGGACATGTTGCGTAGGTGGCTCCCTAAGGGGTTATGAAGCCAGATATGCCAGTTAAAGGGCAGAGTGTCACATTTACAGGGTGATGCTGCCCCTCCTGGACAGCCCCCAGCACTGCCTCCTTTGCAGCTGAGTAGATGCAGTGGCAGTTGCCCATGGCTGGAGACCTCCGTCCCACTGTTCCCATGGGCTTTTGAATGCCAAAGACCCATCCCCATCCCAGGTGTATCCCCCCACATGTGTCATATACCAACCCTGTATGCTGTCATTTCTGTGCTCCTACCTATCCTCCACTGCCATACCTACACTCCTTCCCCAACATCTGACCATCACCTACAGACATATAAGGCCATTCAGCTCCTAGGACACCATTTGCCCTATACATATCTATCCATTACACATACATGCCCACTGGACACATGAAACCCTTGTAATATGCATCATAACATACTACTGTTATTCTCACCACTGTTCCTCAGGCGCATGGTCCTGGTATGCACCTCACTCCTACATGGTCCAGGTACACGTGAGGAGGATGACCCCATTGTACACAAAACACTACCGGTCCCTCTATGGTTACCCCATTTACCTTTATCATGATGATGATGTTGCACACAGCACATTGCAGGAGTACTGTTCACACATAATGATTGGACAGGTACTGTTGTGTTAATGTACATTACATGCACAGAGTGATGTATACGGCCAATGTACAACTATTTGCATGTATGACTGACACATGTCTGTCTGAGGGAGTCTTGTGATCATATAGAGCAACACCACTACATAATACAGGTGTCGCTGGTGTTTCCCGTTTCATTCGTTTGTAATGCTTTGTTGCCACATGGTATGTCCCTGATACATCTCTATATATGTATGTACCCATATGCTGGACATAAACACTCACATGTGCATCTACATGATGGGATACATTCCATACTGTTGAATGACTGTGCTGTATGATATCCTCTGGTTACAGCCTCTTATGCTTGATTAGCCTGTACATTGCTTAACCAATGCAATACTCGCATACTGGTAGCCAAACACGCTTACACCCGCTCGATCCCACACTTGCTAATGCACTGGCATTGGTGCTTGCATCTGTCACTCACACCCCTGGGTGTGAGCGATGACCCCAATATTACCTTGTGATGCCTATTATATCATACTACATGACTCCAATATCGGGATTGGCCACCCATTAGGCGACGGCATCGCGTTTGACTGTACGGAATCAGCAGCCTGTCCAGTGATGCAATCATATTTGTGTGTACCTCATACAATGTGCTCCCCCCTTGTGATGCCTATTACGTCAGAATACATGAATACAGTATCGTAAATGGCTGCCTATTAGGCGACGGCATGGCATTCGACTGTACGGAATCAGCGGCCTGTCTGGAGAATCATTCATATTCATGTGTTCCTCTTAGGCATACCTTGTGATGCCTATCACATTGGACTACATGACTACAGTCATAGCCGGCCTTAGGCATAGGCCAACTAAGCGGTCACCTAGGGCGCCGCTTTAGTGGGGGCATGTTACCAGTATTTATTTGGTGTAGGTAGACCAGGATGGGAGCACTGGGTGGTGTGTTGTGGGGTGCCATTGTGCCCTATGCCTCAGTATTGGGAATGGCTGCCCATTAGGCAACCACATGGCGTTTGACTGTACGGAATCACTAGCCTGTCAGGTGAATCATTCATAATTGTGTGTTTCTCTTACAATCTGCTCCCACCTTGTAATGCCTATCACATCTGATTACATGACTACAGTATCGGGAATGGCTGCCCATTAGGCAACGGCATGGCACTCGACTGTATGGAATCAGCGGCCTGTCCAGTGAATTAATCATATTTGTGTGTTCCGCATACACTCTGCTCCCATCTGGCTGATACATGGGAACCAAGACCCTGCATTACAAATGAGTAATTGGGTTGTGGTAGCCACATCCATCGGACGGGTCATGCTACCGCATACCTATTATAGGTTTGCCACCTTCTCAATTGGCCAAGGTAGGACTTTAGGGTTACCACCTGTCCCACTTTGTGAGGGACAGTGTGAAAATAATCAAGACATATCACATGTCCAGATTACAGGACATTATTATATTCTACGTTTCATTAATAATTGCATACAACAGTTATTTTATATATGACACTTCTATATGTTACATGAAGTAGCATAAGCAATTCAAATGCAACTAGATTAAGCTTTTATTTGTGCAAATAAGTGTAATCCTGTACTATGCATGGCTGTAGGTATGTTTAGTCCTGGAATGTCTGACATTTGTACAGAACATGTCCCACTCTGGCCATTTCGAAAGGTGACAACCCTATAGGTCCTGTATGTAGAGACATCAGACTTTGAAGGGCAACACACCCACAGCCAGTAGAAAGGGGTGTACTTCACTGTTTCGCCTAAATAAAAGGTTACTCTTGTAGCATTATAGTTGCTTATACTGTTACCTATAACATTTATGTGTTTCAGAGGAACACAATTGTTTTATGCTACTACTACAGACAATATAGATAGTCTTTGCCCTAAATCACAGGACATTTGCCTTGATTACAGTTATTATGCAGGACACAACTGCCCACAGGGGAGTGTCCCTCGCAAAGGTGGACAGGTGGTAACACCAAACCTATTAGTCTATCAACTTTCTAAGGTAGTCGGCGGAACATGCACTTTCCCTATCAGACCTCTCATATGAATGGGGAAGAATAAACACTGAATCAGGGACACTGCATAATGACCTCAGGGACACATTTAGAAGGTTGATGCTATTAACCTGACACATTGATGGACACAGAGCACATATATATTCATACACATTGTCTAAGGTGCATGCAGTTTATGACTCTTACATGTTGTCATTATTCATTACATGTATTCTGCCACCTTTCCTCCTAATATCACTAGTTCTAGGATGGTTTAGTTGGGACTGTGTTAAGATTCTGATTTGTAATCATGGACGTCCCTGGTAATCGGGGACAGTTCAATGATATGGTCCCTATGTATTCCCCCAATGGTTTACGGACTGTCCAGTAGATGTGCTCTTACAATTTGGGAGGTATGGCCATCTGCTATACCAACATCGGAATATTACTTACACCCATGGGGCGGTCCTAATGTGTGTCTGTCAGCCATCACCTGGATGCCTAGCCCCATAATCGCATACCCATAGTTCCCCCACCTGCCACTACTCTACAGCACTCATCCTTACTGTGGGCGCAGGTGAACACAGGTGGGATATGAACACACCCCCACAAACTGCCCACTCTCCCCGTGTCGGGAGACATGTCGTTCATTGTGTCAACCCATGTGTTATCAGGCTTGCACAACCTACTGTTCCGTGTGCAGCTATATCATGGTCGTAATGGTGTTCCCCCATTGGTTGAAGGTACCAAATTTTTAGTGTCCC
>NC_056728.1:1483953278-1483988278 GCF_019279795.1 Protopterus annectens | reverse complement strand
TATACACACACACACACATGTATATACACCTACATGCTCATTTACATTTCCCATACCATTGAATCACTGCCAGCTACCATCGTGCATACACGCTTTCATACCCGCTTACGTCTTGGGTTGCCACCTTTTCATATGTCCGAAGCGGGGCATTTTCAGGGCACACATCAGATTTTACAGGCCGACACATACCCACGGTCAGTACAAAGGTTAGAACTTTACTTATTTGCCTAAATGAATGCTTATTCTTGTAGCGATTTGTTTGCTTCATCTGCTTCTTGTAACTTTGAGTATTTTACATAAATAACTGTTTTATGCAACTGTTACATGAAATATGGGACATATTTCCTACAATCACAGGACATTTGCCAGTGAATTATATTTGGTCTGGACACAACTGTCCAAATAGGGACTGTCCCTCACAAAGTGGGGCAGGTGGTAACCCTACTTACGTCTGCTTTTAAGTGCCTTAAACACCCTATATCCGACTGCCACTATGCGAATGTGTAAGGTATATATTCCCGATAATGCACGTGGGGAGACGTGCATCATGGTCAGGTGTTTAATCCCTCGCAAGGTGAAGCAGGTGGTAACCCTACTTACTTCTGCTTTAAAGTGCCTTAAACACCCTATAATCGACTGCCACTATGCGAATGTGTAAGGTATATATTCCCGATAATGCACGTGGGGAGACGTGCATCACAGTCAGGTGTTTAATCCCGTATCATGGGTTCTGAAGGACCGGCTGGGGGCTGAGCAGTCTTGTGGACAACTACTGCTCATACAACTTGTGTCCAGATGTATACAGGACTGGACATCATGTTATGACACCAAGTCTAATGTTTTGAAAAGATACATATCCCATGAGAGATATCCAAAAATTGTGGGGACAGATGACCATCTTTGCTTTACGGCTGTAAGGTAGGGTTATACATGCAAGGGATACATAATTTGCAATCCTGAGACTGCCTAGGGAGAGACTGCCTACTAGATATGGGTAGGGGTCACTATGTGCAGATATGGCCGCGTCTATCTAGCAGCCCGAGTATGGCTGGTTTTGGTGGACATTCAGGAAGGGGGGGTGGTGTGCTGTGAAGGGGATGATGGGTATTCAATTATGTATCCAGGTGTGTTGGGGTTGGATGGCTCAGTTCAGGCCAGACCCTTATGTGGGTATGTGCCGGTAACGTTTCTGTACATGTGTATTGCACATTTTAATGTTCACATGTTTGTGGGATTGTATTGCGGATGTGTATACTTGTTCTTTGGTTATCTTCCTGATTCACCCACCACTCCCTAGTAGACCTCCAGTTCACATATTGTGCATCCAACCCAGTCTCCCCTTGGTGAATTATTACATTACCTGTCACCCCCCACCCCCATATTCCACAAACGACATTCATCCCTTCTCTAGTTGATGGCCCATGGCACAGTCAACGGAACACATTGTGTACACTACATATCTCTGGGACCAATATAGTTGTGAGGTCTACACTAACCTTTCAGATCATCCACATGCTGTACTTCACACACATAGGTACTTGCAAACACTTATCTTTCATGACATGGTAGGTAGACCAGGGTAATACCCGTTCATCTATGTGCCGTCCTGACAAGGATGACTTGGACAGCGAATGGGCAGATATTGGGTGAATGCTCTGACCATTGGTAGGGCTGCCACCTTTTCATATGACCTGGATGGGACATTTTCATGCCACACATCTGAGTTTACAGGCCAACACATACCCACGGTCATTACAAAGGATAGTACTTTAGTTTCATGCCTCCATATAAGCTTTTATTGTTGTAGCGGTGTAGTTGCTTATTCTGTTTTGTTTACTTGCTTATTCTGTTTCTTGTAACATATAGGTATTTTATATATGGACATACATACTGTATGGGACTATCACATTACATATGGGACATAATTATGTCCTACTATCGCAGGACATTTCACATTTATTATGATTTTGGTATGGACATACCTGCCTAGAGGGGGACTGTCCCTCACACTGTAGGACAGGTGCTAACCCAAACCATTGGGCTAGGCTTCATCTGATGAAGCGGAGATAGTTTCCGTGAAAGCGCTCACATTTATCATTAAAAGTCTTCAATTTTAGAAGGTCTGTGGATTTTTATTTATCATTACATTTTGTTGGATTATTTGGACTATTCTTATCACTCATGAGGCTCCTATCTGCTTCAATTTGCTGTATTCATCTACTTGGGCTTTTGTTCATTTTTTGAATATATATATATATATATATATATATATATATATATATATATATATATATATATATATATATATATATACAGAGAGAGAGAGAGGTAGACATAGAGATAGATTTATAGATGTATGTATTCTTGCCTTTATGATTAAATAAGATATCCAGACCAGCCCATTTGCAAGGCTAACAATACATAGAGGGATAGAGTATAGAGGAATGGATAAATATATTTAGATTCAGTAATCTAGTCTGTTGTCGTAATAAATTACCATCCAGTACAGCAGTTAGCAGACAGCTGGAAGCTGTTAAGTTATAGTTAATACCATGTAAGTGCTGCTGTGCTCCTCTTGAATTTAACTAGAAGATGTGACTACTACAACACTGACTTATGGGATTAACCCTGATGGTTATCAGTCATTAGCCAAAATTATAACAGCTAGACTCACAACTAAATGTAAACATGAAGATGCCCCTTCTTGAGAAAATAGTTTGGTTCTGTTTCTTTATCCACATCTCAATTTGAGGATCGCATCACATGTGTATCTGCTACCCAGCCTATTTTATACTGCCTTGTCATTCCACTTATGTAGGCAAAAACAGAATAATAATCTTGATGAAGTGGGGTAATATAATAGCTACATCATACTAACTTCTTTTGGATGTGAAAAATACGCACTTCTGCATTACTGTGTAACAAATAGCTGTTTTGCATTTACTACATATTATTTAACTAAAGTAATTGTATTTATGAATGTGCTTAGAACATAACTACTCACAGCAGAAGAGGATATATTACAGCTGACGAGTCTAGAATCCTTTACTCTGCATCTTAGAAAAGTCACTCTGATACACACATAGGCACGTGCGCGCTCGTTCACGCGCACACACACACACACACACACACACACACACACACACACACACACACACACACCAACATATATGATCATAGCATACATAGATGCAGATATGTCAAGTACAGGCATTGATACGCTTCTAGCCTGCCAATATACCAAAACAGTTATTCCCATAATACGTGTCCAGGCTGTTCCTAAAAATATCTAAACTACTGCTTGCTCTAATATAGTTTGGTAGTCTTTTCCATGTATCAGCTGCTCTCTCAGTGAACCAGTTGGTACACTTGTCATTCTTGTAGAATTTTTTACATAGGTTGTCTGATGATTCTCTTCTACATTTTAATAACCCCAAACATTCCCAGAGGTAGTTGTCTCTAAATGCCCTATATACCTGAATGCAATCTTCTGTTAACTGTCTATAAGAGACACTGTACAAGTTCAGATATTTTAGTCTTTCATAAGAACTTAAATTTTCACAACCACGGTTGCTCAGGTATATTTCTGCTGTACTTTTTCCACTTTACTCATGCTTGTTTTCTTATATGGTTTCCATATTATTATTCTATACTTAAGCTTGGGTTTAATGTAATTAACAAGCAATGATGTCATTATTTCTGATTTCCTAGAATTTATAAATCTTGTTATACAACCTAAAGTTCTATAACTATCATTAACCAACTGGTTGATATGATTAGAAAAACTCAAGCTGGATCTACCCATATACCTAGATCCTTAAACAAATCTACAGTTTCAATCACTGTGTGCTGTATTAAATATTCACCTTTCAATTTATGTCTCCAAAATCTCATATGCTTAGTTCTTGATTTATTTACCAGCATATTATTCTCCTTTGTCCAAATGGTCAATTTAATCAAGTTTCTTTGCAGATATCATGGCCTCAAGCTAAATGCCAAAAAGTGCATAGTCATCCCCTTTGGAAAAAAAACAAAGTACCCACAAACTACCACATAGGTGGTAGTCCCCTAAATACAGAAGGTGTAATAAGGGATCTGGGGACCCAAGTAGATAGTAAACTCTCGTTTGATAATCACATTGCCAAAGTGGTTAGAAAATCCTTCTACGTGGCACACCTTATCACAAAAGGGTTTGCATCCAGATCAAAAGAGGTCATTGGGCCCCTCTACGCATCACTCATCAGGCCCATCATAGAGTACAATGCCCCATTTGGGATGTACCTTACAAGACACCTGCAACAACTGGAAAGACCACAGAAGTACCTCACCAAGAGGATCACTGGCTTCAAACAGATGCCCTATGCAGCTCGACTGAAGAAACTCCAGCTGTACGTGGTTGCATACCACCTACTCAGAGGTGATCTCTGCCTGACATACAAGGCCATGCCCAACCCAGAACTGATGGACATGCTTCACCTAAAGAAAAGCTTATCCCTTTGAGCCACAAGCTCTAGGGATCTAAACCTCACCACAACAATAAATAGGACATGCTGTTGGAATAGATTCCTGTCACAGAGACTTCCCATGCTTTGGAACAAGATTCCAATCTACATTAGGCAGAGCTCCTCACTAACACTCTTCAAGAGAAACCTTGTCGAGTGAATGGGAAACAGAAAGATTACCCATGGGATCACTTCAGTGGCTCTGCTGGACAGACGCACAAGGAACTAACCTAAGGGGGGCGGTGAAAGCCAACACATTCTGGTTAGGCTTATAAATGCCTTTGGGCAGATACCTATGAAGCTATAAACCTATATGCCCTATCTGTAACACATGTAATCAGTTTATCCAATTTCAGGTCATCTGCATACAGACTATAGAATACCTCAGATGAAAAACATAGGCCTGAAAGATGCAGTCTAAACAAGTTAGTGCCTTGGACAGAGCCCCGTGGGACACCCTGGCTGTAACCAAGAATTGTATCTGTCTACTTGCTGTATAATACTTGCCATGTCCTATTTGCAAGCCATGCAGCTATCCATCTTTTATCAAGAGTACATCAATACCTAGTTGTCCTAATTTATTGATCAGTGTTTTGCATATGACCCTGTCAAATGCTGAAGTTAGATCATTATCAATTACATCACAGCACAATTTTTAATTCATAGCTGTTATTATGTTGTATATACAACATCATGTTACAGGTGGTAATAGATCTATTTTCAGCAAATGCATGCTGATGTACATTTTCAAGTTTCAGTCTTTCCAGTTCTGCCAATAACTTATCTGGCATTACCTTCTCCATTATTTTTCCAAAACATGAAAATAGATTTAAGGGTCTATATGACTGTGAGGTTGTCCTACTCCCCTTTCCCTTAAAGACAGTTTAATAAGCATATGTCACCAGTCTTGTGGAATCTCCCGATATTTGTGTGACTAGATATAATATTACTATAAGTTATTACTGAAGTGCTTTCAGTGGATATAATATAAAGGGTTATGATAAGGTCTCAAACTGTAAGCATGTTATTGTGTGATCAAAACAAGGTTGCCAAGAAATTTACCTCAAGATCAAAGTTTGAGCAGTGAATCTTGGCATTCATGTCAAGACCCCACAACAATGTGTTATGATCATTGAGACCAATCACAAGTCTTTGTAGTGCATGGAGTGTTTACTACCATGTACTACTAGTTACAGAAAAAAAAGCCTAACTGTTTTACCAGCTTTTAAAGCACATGTTGTGGCATATACAGCTAATAAAGAAGAAAGTCAGAGGCAGTTTTTTAAATATTACCCTATTTTAAATACGTTACTTACAGACTAATATCTGTGAACTTCAGTGAACGTAGGAGAAAAGATATTGTGTGACCAAAGATATACCTTTCCTTATACCCAACTGTAACAGCACTTATGGAGTGTCTAATATTTGTTATACACCACTGAATGCACTACTATAGTCAAGTCTAGTGATATAGTAGCATATAACAGCTTTTTCCTTTATCTGGTTTTGGAGCGTAATCATGGTATGTCATGCACAACAAACAGTTAAATGTATAGACTGTACGGTATATTCTATAATAATGACTAAACATAAGATTCTGAAAAAATTCTTTATTTCTATGTCAAGCAAAAATGAGTACAATTAATGTTCTGAGACTGTACAAACAAAATCATTAATGAAATATTGCTTGAAAAATAATAAAAAGCATTTGATTCAGATATGTATGAAGTCTAGTATCTTCTCTGAATGAGACAATCATATAAAAATGGTCCTGATAAGGGTTATCATTTCAACAAATGATAGACTACATCTGCATGTTAACATAAGACAACTATAGAAAAACTAAATAAATAAATAACTACGGAAAGTGATAGTCTCAAACGCTGAATGATTAGTCTCCTTGTTCTCCTGAAAAAAAGTCTTGATTTATTGTTCAGAGCGTTAAACTTTTTTCATCTTAGCCACTAGTAAGATATTTTATCAGTAAAACTACATTAAAGTTTTGTTCAATTATAGCTGGATTATCTCCCACTTTAAGTTTAAAAGGTGAACTTGCTCATAAAATGCAATAACACTACATCTGAAAGTATGCAATCCCATTTTTAGCAAATTGTCACTCTATTAAATCATTCTTTTTCTATTTTTCCGTCATGAAAGCTATAACTATGGATAAAATTGAGAAAAGTAGACCTGATAGCGACTAAAACATATTCAAAAGCATGTTTGCTGACATCTAGGGCATAGCTTCTTTTCTGCAAGTGGCCTCTAAGATAAGCAATCTTCATTGCTTTCTGCTTTCTTTATAAGGAAAGGTTATTCATTAAAAGAATTTGCATGCTAGCAATGGGAAATGTATTTTACATTTTTTTCTTTTACTTCATCTGCTGAAGTGGAAAGATCGTGAACACTGATAAGAACTGCACTAGTCAATCTAAGTGACGTTTTTGGAAAAAAAAGCAGCCTTTTAGACTTATCAAATTAAGAAAAAATGGAAGCTCTTGGTAACAGAATCTATTTTAGAGAAACAAAATCAGCCAGCATTTAACACAAAAAGAAAAACCGTGAAAAAGAAAAAAAAATACTTGACAAATATATTTTATTCATTTAGCCTTCCTTTTTATTTACTGCTGTAATGTATTTGCTGAATGGCTAGGTATATTTATTTGAATTTCTTTCCTGGATTCTTTTCATTACTGACTTGCTGGTCACAAGGGCACAAGGCATGGGTATATATTATTTATCTTTAGCTTTTCTCTTTTTTAACTCTCTGTTTTTATAAGCACACACAAGCACAAATGCACACACACACACACACACACACACACACACACACACACACACACACACACACACACACACACACACACACACACACACACACACACACACACACACACACACACACACACACACACACACACACACACACACACACACACATATTTGCTTTTTATATCTTACAGTTAGTTGAAAAGTTAACATAATAACAACAATATGAAGAATGAAACTCTAATGTTTTTCATTATTGACTGACTGTAATCATCTGTGATTTACTACAGAGAGTGCAAAAATAAGAGGCAATATTAAGGACATTTTGTAAACTAGAAGAGTAAGTGAAGGCGGTATGGCCTTAGGCATTCAGGGAAAAGGTTAGCTCTAAGGAGGAATGGAAGACCACATATCAGGGACAAACTTTAAATATTATACTAATTCACTTAAAAAAGTGAACAGAACAACAATTCTGTCATCGAGATGCATCTTCTGAACAATAAGAGTTACGAAACTCTAATGTATAGTACTATTTACTTTCTGCAATCTGCCATGATTTATGAAGGACAGGGCAATACTAATAGAGAACATCAGGGAAGTTCTTTAAAATTAAGGACTGCTGTGAGGTGTTGATGCATGTGAGTGTGTGTGTGTGTGTGTGTGTGTGTGTGTGTGTGTGTGTGTGTGTGTGTGTGTGTGTGTGAGCCTAAGAGTGGCGGTCCCTGTTCCAGTGCAAAATCTGCGTTGCCTGTGGTAAGTACCACTATGTGTTACTTTCATGCAATTCAGAGAGATGCAAATTAGCTGATAATGATGTCTTCCTCATTGTGGTTAATGTCTTTAAACTGCCAGCTTGTGTGTGGCATTTGTTGCATTTTGAGTGGCAAGCTTCTATGGAACAAAGCTGGGATGTTTGCTCTGTTTGGTGTGCTGCTGCATTTTGTTATTACATAACCAGAATGAGAGTCTGGTCTTCAACAGGTAAGGCAACCTTTTCATCCTTGTTGTATAACATTTACTGCTTTCTATGTCTGTTTATTTCTACTGCTGTGATTGATTTTACTAGTGTCATATTAGATGCAATGAAATCACTGACTTTTTTAGGTTAGTACCATACTGACCACACTTATTCTGGAAGCACTGTAGTAATCGATGCCTTAGCTAGGTATTCTGACTGCTTGTACCATTCTCCAACCTGCAGAAAATACACTTTCCTTACTACAGGTTAAACTATATGTGAGGTGCTTAAATGCTTCAGTCCTAACTGCAAGTTCCATATCTGCATTAATTTCTGAATCCAAGAACTGCCCTACCAAGTGGTCAGCATCTGCCAATCATGTCCCCTATCATCTTCCTCCTGTGTGGCTGCTCCTTCAACTCACCATAAATACTCCACTGTGTGAGGCTAATACTTTTGATATGCTGACTGTCGTGTTATTAAATTTAAATAATATTGCACTGTTGCCCCTTGTTGTTGTATTGTTGTTCAGTACTGGCAATATCTAACAAAATACTGTAGTGCTGCAGGCACTGATACTAGTTAGATAGAAACCAGTTTACCTTATAAGTTTGGCTGTGGGTTGCATTTTTATTTGTTGTTGATTTATCTTCTCTTATGGCATTTAAAGCTTCTTTGCTACAGTACTGCACTAGACAGCACTTGCATGTCTCTGTGATATTTTTTTATTACTTGGATGACCATCTACTGATACTGCTTTGAAACTGTTTGCCTTACAGTTACTGCACTTGGAACAATTAATGTAAATTACCTGGAGCAATTGTTCGATAGTTAATGTAGCCAAATCCATTGAATTAGAGCATCTGTTGCTCATTGCTGTTACCAGCTAGCTAGAGACAACATTAGCCTACAGGGTAATGCTATTTTATTTAAATTATGCCACTTGTTATGGATTACCTTATTGCTGCTACATATTTTTGCCGCTTTGCCATTATTTTTGTACAATAGGTGCCAATAATATAATTGTATCCATTAGCCATAGCCCATACTATCACTTTTATAGTCCAATCCATCATCTCCTTCTGTGTAATACCAAGAGTCATTTATTAAGTAGTCTTGTTTTCTTATATCCATTCATCTTCGCTGGTCAATCTGGTATCTTAGTCAGCTTCTGACCTCTCTGTAATCAGCCTGATAGCAGAAGGTAGTTCAAAAAAGTGTAGTTACTACCTCGTGCTTACCAAAAACTCTTTACAGCTACCTTACAACAACTCAGTGTGTGAGATGTGTAAGTATTTACCACACTTAGAGGCTACTGTCTCACCTCAGAGCACATTCAATAAGCATAAGACACATATGCACACAACGCAAAACATCTGATGCCATTAAGTGAATACTTCCTAAGCTTCCCAGGTTAACGAGGAAGGAACTTCAGCCATTAGTTCACACAGTGATTTGCCCACCTCCAGCCTGCACACCCACAGCCAGTAGGCATACTTACAGGGTCACTAGGCTGCAGACCGCAAGCTCTAAATGCCAACTAAGACTACATTTATCCATAGTAATATTTTTGTAACAGGTGATTTTAGTATCAGTCATATGGAGATCAGCCTGACCAGGCTGTATAAGATTAAGGTAACAGAGTCATTCTGAATCCTGGATCTGGCACATATAAAGGGCTCAAAGACGCCCCAAGCTGGAATAAATATAATTTTGACCAGATAGTACTCCATATAGGGGTGAATAGCCTTAGTGCTCTACCAAAGCAGACAAATGTAAAGATATGATTAAGCACTCCATGCGTGTGTTAAGACAGGAAAGACAGTGTTCTTTAGTGGTATTTTGCCATCACCTAGAATTATGAAAAGACAAAATAATTGACTTTAATAATTGGCTATGTAGTTGGTGTCATTCTAGGGACATCCAATATGTGTCAGTTCATGATAAGATGGTTAACAAACCTTCCTGCTTTGGCAGGGATGGATTGCACTTCTGTTAATAGGACACTCATATTCTGGCTAAAGTGTTTACTGCCATATATATATATATTTTTTTTATGCAGTGTCTACCTGACATATTATGTTTTTACATATAGTTACTACTAGGTGCCCTAATGCCCCTGATGTTATCCTCACAAATACAACCATGTCTTATATACCCCCATATGTATCACCATGCCTTGATAAATCAGACATAAAATTGTTGACTATTTCCTTTAAAAGTAGTTGTACTTCCCCTGCAAATACCTATGCATATTTGGACTTCTCAGAAGTATGCCTTTATCAGTTATTTGATGATATAAATAAAGTCTGCTACAATCCTGCTCTGATGGATCCCATTGCTAAAATTACTGTACAAGCATCATATTTCTATGCCCATTTAAATAGGTTTAGTGAAATGGAAGCCCATATCTCTACCACCTGTAAAGAAAAATGTAAAGATAAACTCCTCTGGTGGAATGCACATACAATTAAATTATATAACAAAATAAAGAATTACTTAATGCTTGTAAGAGGTCACATTCTGCCTTCCTTAAGAGCACTCTTAAGTAAATTAATAAATATTTTTTTGGGAAAACTATTATCAAGTTTAAAGCTGAGCGAGGGCGTGGCTAGGATGTAGACTGGTTGGCAGCATCTTTTCCTCAGCTCTGCACTCAAAAGATATTTCTGACAGGAATTTTTAAAAACTAGATATTGTAGACAAACCTGTTTTGTTGAATTACTTCTATTAATATCACTAGAAGTCTACAGTGCAAATAATTTGGCTTTAAACATTATTGTTCCTGTCAAAAACAAGAAGGAAGGTATCTGAATCTACTGAAAATGAACTTTTCTAAGCATACCACACAAGATCAGACGATGAAAAAGGAGATACAGTCTTTATTAAATGCTATACAAGACTTGTCAGTGAAATTTGACAAAATGAATACCAAACTAGACACTTTTGAGGGGAGATCTACAAAACAAATACAGCAACTACAAGAAATAATGATGTAACAGAAGTCTCAAATAGCTGACATAGAGAGATCCTTAAATGATACTTGAGGGCAGACTCCCAGAACAAGATCTTCAGCTACATTTTTTATCTCAACAAAATGCTTCATTACAAAATAAAATAGAGGATCTAGAGAACAGGTCCAGATGAAATAACCTTCGCATCTATGGGCTACCAGAGTGGTGACTTTCCTTACTACCTGGTTACCAGAAGTTTTAAAATTGCCTGACGCTCTTTCTTATGGAATTAAAAGAGCTCATAGATCCTTAAGAGCTACTTCATCAACCATCAAATCAAAAAATCACCCGAGATCAATAATAGTAAAGTTTTTTTTCATCACAGGACAATGAACTTATTTTAAAAACAGCATGGTCAACTTCTCCAGTTAAATACAAAGACAACATAATCAGATTTGATAATGATTATTCTGCTGGAGTTATAACTGCAAGAAAAGAATGTCTCCCTCTGATAAAGGAATTGAAAAAAAGACAACTTAAAGTCCACTTGCTGTTCCCTGCAAGAATAAAAATATGTTTTACTGAAGGTCCTAAAACTTTTGACACTCTGCAAGCAACAGTTTCTTATCTTTCAGCTAATAAAACCTTGGATAATGTGGAAGAAATGGATTTCTCCCAATTTGGGGTTAAGCGTCACTTAGAAAAAATGAATGGAGCACTGCTGACAAGAAGAAGAAGAAACGATAAAAGACATATGAAAAACACAAACATTATTGTCTTCTATTTGCTCTGTAAGGCAAAAAAGTTCTTTGAAAGCATTCATGCTTTACACATGTCAGTCTTTGAAACAATATAAATACAAGATAAGCAGGACATTTTAAGCAAGGTAACATATCTTTCTCTATTACAGTGTAAATACTTACAGTCATGATTTTTCTAACTCTAAATGATGTTTAGATAGTTCATTTATAAATTACCTGCCTTTTACTGCTAGTATAGAATATGATGTATTTACACTGACATATTAATGTGGTGTGTTTAAATGAGCATGATTCCTTTTTATTTACACTAAGCTGCATGAAATATCTAAACTGATGTATTTAATACACATAATATATAAAAACTGATAGTAATAACTGTCAAAAAGTGCCTTGAAAAGTTATTCTTTGATGCTAAAAGTGCCTTTTTGACTAACAAACAACTGTTTGGCTTGTATATCTGCCCTTAATGTTAAGAAAACTAATAGAAGTTTAATGAGCTGGTGTTCAGTTTAAAAAAATCCCTAAAAACTTCACTTACTTTGTTTTTGTCTTCCTGCCATGGTCACGAGCTGGGAACTCTTATTTTACGACCCCTGAATGAAGGTTCTTCAGTTAGAATCCATTACAGTGTGTTAAACCTTCTAACAGCACAAAATGAAAGTAAAATGTCATGAGTGATGTCAGCACTAAAACAAGACAGTATGGGTGTGGTGTCAGCTCCTAAGCTACTTAAAGTAACCAGCACACAATTTATGAGATGGCAAAGTGCTTTTACAGTTTTAACAAATATTAAAAGTACACTGAAGTACTTAATGAATTTAGAAGGTATCAACACATACATGACGTTTTATTATATTGTAATATTTGTTATTCATTTTGAATTGTACACATAAACAGCACACAAAGCTTAAAAAGAAGTATATCACTTGGAAGAAACTGTATGAATAGTTAACACATACAGACTTTACTATAATCTTTTCTGATAAGATCACCCACGTAAATTACTATAATTTAACTTAATTTTATAAAAATTTAATATATTTAAGTCCTTAACTGGAACTATATAACATATTTGTAAACATACTGCAGCTAGTGTACTCAACCTTAAGGATAGTAAGTCAATTAAGGTTCATGAATGTAGCTATGTGTTATTAGGCATTTTAAGGGTAAAAAGGAGTTGCTGTTTAATTATCAAGATACCCTGTAAATATTAAATTGTTCAAGTAGCACAATCATTAAGCAGTAATGAGCAAGAAAAAATCACAGTCTTGCTTATGATATTGTTATATATATATATATATATATATATATATATATATATATATATATATATATATATAGGAAATAACTGCTGAATTATAAGTATGCTTTTATTAAAGGCAAGTTATATTAATATTGAACATCCTCATTGAAAATGAATGGTTGTGTAGAGACACAGTAACTCCCATTATATAACCAAGGCTAAAGAGATTGTCTTGCATGTCTAAATTGATCAGCCTTGAACCTTAGATTGCAAATAGACATGCAACATACTTTTACTTATAATACTGAATATATATTATATAACATCACAAACGCTAAAGCCATTGTCAGCTACATCTCATATCAATTAGCATTAAAATATGATTCGAATAGCATAGGCATTCACTAACATATTGCTGTTGGTACCTGATATGCATATAAGTAACAGGTCTAATTTCTGTCTATGAAAGTAAATACCAGGCTGTGTGCATTTGTTAATTATGAAACAAGAGCGTGCTATATATTCTTTTTAATATCCTATAGGTATGTACTTGTTAGAGACACACACATGCTGCAAAGCTGCTAATTACTGCATATCCATTAGTATATTTCTGACTGCAGTGTTATAAATATATGGTGTGGACCACTTGAGTTGAGAATATGTCTCTATATTGGGCATGTTCTCTGTTTGAACGTTGTATATTATCTATAATATGATATGGAGTACCCTCACTAAATTCAAAGAAGCCACAATAGAAACAAATATTTATTAAAAATGGAGAATAGAAGGATGAAGAGAAAAATGAAGGAAAATGGTTGATGGTCATATAAGGTTATCTTTTCCTGTGTATGTAGAAGAGTTGACAGTAATAAATACCAAACAATTGTGTTATAGCATATTTAAAGCCTACTTTGCTTCTCATATTTTCCAACCTTACAGTTATAACGCTGCAGATAAATCCTGTAATATCATAAGGAGTATGAGTTGCTATTTGACATATGACATAGGTGGTACACTAGCGATGAAATATGCCAGTGGCACTAATAAATATATAGGAATTGCTAAGAAATATAGTCTTAAACTATATAATACCAATGCCAAAAACAAATTAGTAGCATTCATACCACTAAAATATGACTTTTTGAATTAAAAGAAAACTATAAGATTACTGATAAATGACAATACAAATGTAATGTTATATTCATTGTTACAGATACTTTCTGATTTAATCAACTTGTGGCATGGTTAACTGATGCATATAATGCTTAACATTTTTTTTTTTAATGTATGTATGCATATATGTGTGTATGTATGTATGTGTGTATATATATATATATATATGTATGTGTATGTGTATGTATGTATATGTATATATATGTATATATATGTATATATATATATATATATATATATATATATATATATATATATATATATATATATATATATATATATATATATATATATATATATATATATATATTTATATATAGGTAGACCATTACAATAAATTTGATACCTATGAATGCCACTCACACTATACGGGAGATAGACAGCAAGCATATTATTTTTAAGATGTATAACCGTTATTGCTACACAAAAGATATATTAAAATAAAAGATTTTTCTTTACAATTTAAACAAAACCAAATAGTTAAGTATTAAATCTATGTATAGTTGTGTTGCCTTAGTGTTTTATAAAATATTAAAAATAGATAAAGACTATATTTAAGTAATCTGTAAAGACAGATACATGTATACTTAAAACATATATAAGATACTTTTCATTCTAAAACTACCATATGGCGGGACCAGGGGAGGATGCTGAAATGCAGACTTAGAGAGATCACTTGAATGATTAGATCATTCAAGGATGAGATGTTTTTTCTTATGGAGGGGTTTGGTGGTTGTTTATCTTATATTGTTCTCAGTTATGATCTTGTAATTTACTTTTATTGGGTGTCTATAATCTATTGTAATACTGTTGGAAGAAGAAAGAATAAGTCATTCTCTTCATGTACACACATCTACACATTGTTACGAGTATATGAATATGGATAAAAGCAAAGCTAATATAAATCCAGTTGCAAAATGTATATCTCTTAATGTAAATGGTTTAAATAATAGCTGCAAAAGGGGACGTCTTTATAGATATTTAAAGCTATGTGAAGCACAACTAGTATTTTTACAGGAAACACACCTTGCACAGGAAGACATAAATAAAATAAACAATAAAAATTATACAATACTAGTAAGTTCCACCTATAATCAGAAGCGAAGGGGAGTAGCAATTTTGTGGAAAAACACTACTTTAATGCCTAAAATCATAAACACATTCCATGACAACTCAGGAATGTTTTGTCTAGTGACAATATCTATCAATGAAATGATATATACATTAGTGAATATTTATTGGATACCAGGACTAGGTGTTAGAGTGGCCAAATAACACTTAGAAGACATTGTACAATATACCAAAGGCAATTTAATCATAGCTGGAGATTTCAATTGCATTATAAAAGAAACTGACACAAATACTAAAATTACATGTAAGAGATCACCTTTAACAAAGTTGTTATCTGAGTTTGTTGAAACTTTTAATATAGTTGACATAAATGAGTATGCTATCCCAGATTCACTATTCTTTACACATTTTTCCCATAGACATAATACATACTCTAGAGTAAATAGAGTGTACATAACAAAGGATTTAGCCTCTAAATTAAATAAAGTCAAGACAATTTCATGTCCATTTTCGGACCATAACACCATAATGTTTGAGATAGACTTATGTTTCAAGAGAAGGACATCAGTAACAAGAATACCATCTTACATAACAAATCTCAAAGATTTTAAGGAATTTTATATTAAAGAGACACAAACATTCATAGATATCAATCTTACAAAAGATGTATCTGAAATATATATATGGGATGCATTGAAAGCATACCTATATGGAATAGCAGTGGGATGGTATAAAAATAAACAAAAACAGTGGAATAAGGAATTAATGGAATTACAGTCAAAAGTAGATAATTTAAAGCTTGATATTCAAAATGGAAACACCAACTTAATAAAAGAACTAGAAGATACTAATAAAAAATACTCAGAGACACTACACCACAAAACAATGATCAACTTAGAAAAAATTAAACTATGTTACTATTCAATGAACCCTAAAAAACAACGAAAAATAGCAAATAGGACTAAAAAGATTATTAAAACAAATCAAATCAAGGAAATACATAATATAGAAACCAAAAAGAAAGTATCTGATATAGAAGGAATACTAGAAGCTTTTAGGCTATTTTTTATAAACTTAATAATCAAAATGAGAAAACAGAAACACATTCAGCATTGAAAGCTTTTCTCAAAAACAATGTTAAAGTTAGGTTATTAGAGGAGCAGGTACAACTAATAGATAAACAAATAACAATGACAGAACTTAAAGCTGAAGCAAATAAGCTAAAATTAAACAAAGCTCCAGGCATAGATAATATTACCCCAGAAATGTTTAAATTGCTATCAAATGAGGCTTTGCTTTTGTTATTGAATGTCTTTACATCAGTTAAAAATGGTAAAGACATTCCTCCTTCTTGGAAGTACACATTAATATCACCAATTCTGAAACAAAATAAAGATCCCAGTGAATGTTCATCATACAGACCCATTTCACTTCTTAATATAGACTATAAAATTTTGATGGCAATACATGCTGCTCGAATAAAACAATTACTACCACTTTTGATAGAGGAGGATCAAACAGGTTTTATAAAACATAGGAACACTTATGACAACATTAAAAGAATTCTTTCCTTAACTGATTATATAAATGTCACAAAAAACAAAATGAATGTTATTAGCTTAGACATAAATAGCGCATTTGATTCAGTGAACTGGGATTATGTGTGGTTAGTTTTAGAAAAATATGGCTTCTCAAACAACTTCACTTTGTTAACAAAATCATTATATGAAAAATCATTGGCTTATATAAAACTCGGATCTTGTCTGTCTAAATCTATTAAAATAACTAACGGCACAAAACAAGGCTGCCCTCTTTCTCTGTTATTGTTTGCGCTAGTCATTGAACCCTTAGCAAATAATATACGTATGGATAAAAATATTGAAGGAATGCAACTAGACAACAGCCTAGAGCTTAAAATTCAACTTTTTGCTGATGATATTTTAATTACCTTAAAAAATAATAATAGCAGTTTAAAAGCATTATGGGACTCAATTCAAAACTTTCAAAACTTTTTAAGTCTTAAATTTAATGAGAACAAAACAAATGTATTGCTTATAAATACTAATAAAAAAGATCTAAATAAAAAATACCATAAATATATCTCTACCGATAATATAATTAAATACTTGGGAATTATAATAACTAACAACCTAGATACTACAATTGAAACAAATTATAAAGAGACCTTAAATAATATTAAAAATCTAATACAACGATGGAATAAATTCTTCTTTTCAATGAAAGAAAGGCTTTATATAATTAAAATGATCATATTTCCAAAAATTCTTTATGTCATACAAGCTTGTTCTTTGCCACCAGCTAAATCGCACCTAAAACAATTAAATGATTTAATGGTAAGATTCCTATGGTATCCAAAAAAACCAAGGATAGCTATGAAGTATTATCTAGATGATTGGGATATAGGTGGCATAGGTTTACCAGACATAGAAATATATTTGCATTCATCCATTATTAAAACAATATCATTATGGCTAAATACAAAATATACATCAAAATGGAAGCTAGTTCATGAGAGAATCTGGTTAAAATCAGGATTTGTAGTAGCAAAAAGTATACAGATTTCATACCAAACAATTTTCTATGGCTGATGAAGGAATATATGATGATACATAAGAATAAAAAAATAAGTTCCAAATACATTACTTATGCATTAAAAATTTTCCAAAATCTTATTAATAGCAATCCTGATATTAAAACATGGTCATTTCTTTTATATCCAGTAGCGTACACAAGGTAATATAATAACATTTAATATGGAAGTAGTCAACATGCTTAAAGAAAAGGGATTAATATATTGGCATCAATTGCTAAACTCTGGAAAACCTCTGACAATAGACCAGATTACACAGAAATTAAATATGGAAGATAGTTTGCGGTTACATGTACAAGAATTAAGACAGTATATATTAAGCAAACAAGAAACAATGCAAACATCAATAAGACAAAATGTTCCTAACCTTATAGAACATATAATATTACTAACAAATCAACCCATTACTGGAAAGGGATACTTATCATCTATTTATAAAACAAACAAAAAAATAAAAATGCATAATAATGACAAAATATGGAATTATTATAGATCAGTTAATGGACATGTGCCAAATGACAGAGATAAAAAACTAATTCTTCTCTCTCCAAAGCAGACATCACTTTCATTACATTGGAGACTTTTTACATGGCAATTCATACACAGATCTTATGTAACCCCTCAGAAAATGGAACTTATGTTTAAGAAAAATATTGGCTGCTGGAGATGTGATTTATCAATAAAAGCAGACTGGCAACATATGTTCTACGAATGCTATTTGATTAAACCATGTTGGGATAAAATAAATTATTTTCTGCAAATGGTATTCAATGATAAATTCCAGATTTCCAAATTTATTATTTTGTTTAATGCACCTGTACCTGACTGTGTGCCAAGAACAAAATATGTAATCTTATGGACTCTCCTAGCTATTGCAAGGAAGAACATTACATCAAACTGGAAATCCAAAGCTCCTCCAACTTTTAAGCAATTCATGAATATGGTGTCAGCAGTATCGCAATTGGAAATGAACACTATTAAAGGAAGAACTGAAAGAACTACATCATTATACATAGCATGGCAAAAAGTAACTGAAATACTGGAGAATAATGACTGCAGCAGATTATAATCAGGAAACAATTGTATAGAAAGTCAATTATATGTCAACAATAGACACCCTTGTAAATACTTTATTTTGGTTTTAATGTTTGATATCTGTTTAGAGGTTTTAGTCTACCTTTTTAAATAATTTGTAAATACTTCATTGTCATAAATAACCTGCATTCACGTTTTCTTGTTTTTGGAAATGAATAAAAATATTTAAAAAAAAAAGTTTAAAGCTGAGCCTAAACTTAAATTAGTCACAAAAAATCAAAAATACTATAAATATTTCCTTATCTGTTCTAGGAAGTCAGGAGATAATGCTCGGGAAATGTTTGTTTGGCCTGCTTGCTGTACTCTGCCTGAATATAGGTGATGTGCATTTTATTTTGAATTTAAGCTTTTCATTTAAGGTTTGGTCACTTCTATTTTGTATCTCATTCTTGTATTACATTTTGTTTTGTTTTAAGTTTTCTGTTCTGCTGGAGTTTTAAGAAGTCTTGGCTAGGGTCAGTTAAAGTTAGCAAAGAATTCCTTTGCAAACAGTGAATAACATCCGTTAATTACTGGGAGGAGCTGAGAAACAGCAGTGTTCTTTTAGTTAGAAATATTTGTATTTAGCTGAAGTGCTATTTGGCCTACTCACTGCACTCTACCTGAATATTGATCTCTAGCTGGATTTAATTTTTCCTTCCCACCTGCCCAATTGTTGCTCTGTTCTTAAACTTGGTGGATTTTGAGTTGCCTACCTCTACTATAAATCTGATTTTGGACACTCCTCCCAGTCCCGTCTCATCAGCTCATTCTACTGAGTACAGAGAGATCATTTGGGAAGGCTCACCCTTTTGCTTTCTCAACTTTGAATTATCTTCTGTTTCCACCTTTCCCACTTAACCTAAAAAATGCACTTTATTCAGCTGCTTTTACTGTATTTGTGTTTCTTCCTACTTTATTACTTTATTTTGCTTTCTCTGTTTGTTGTTAAAAGTGTTCAATTGCATTTATTCTGCTGCATTTATTACTGCGTGTTAGTAGCCTGATTAAATTGTAACTGTTATTCTAAGCCTTTTGGTTTAAGCACTTGGGCTTCAGGCCAGTTGTTATGTTAGGAAGGTTTGTGGTCTGCACTCTTGTGGCAGGAGAGGTAGCTTATTCCTTCTAAATAGGGAATTGCTGGTTGAAGGCTGACTGCATCTGTTATTCTTAGTCTTAGTTCTGGTTGAAGCACTTTGGCTTCAGGCCAGTTACTTTACATTAAGAAGGTTTTTGCTCTATACTGTTGTGGGAGGCGGGGGTAGCTTCTGCCTTTGCCCTTTTGAGCTGGGAATTGCTTGTTGAAGACTTACTTTGCCTGTGTATTTGAACTGTTTTTTTATTTATTTATTTACTTATTTATTCTGAAATGGGCTCACTTTGTTTGCTGTAGCATACACTAGATTCAGACCTGCTGAATCTAGCTCTGTTTGTAAACCAGGACATCTTTTATTGGAGAGGGTTCCCCTGCACCCTAGTGGAAACAATCTACAGTTAGAACTCGTCTGATTGAAGGTTGCTGAAACAAGGCTCAGTTTTGTGCTTTTTTATTGGTTAATTTGTTTAAATCAGTTTGCTCTCATTTGCTACATAAGCAAAGCCGAGCCACCTGCTGATCTCTGCAAAACTTAAGTAGAATTTTTCATTGTATATTGCACTTTTGAACTCCATTTTTACTATATTACTGCTTATTTGAACTGCTTATTTTTGCCTGAAATTGTTGTACTTTGTTTACTGTAGCATAAGCTACATTCAGATCTGCTGAATCTAGTTCTGTTTGTATAACTTCAGCACTAAACCAGGCCATCTTTTGTTGGAGAAGGTTCCCCTGCACACTAGTGGCAGGAGTGTGCAATTAGAACTCATCTGATTGAAGGTTGCTGGAACAGTTTTGAGCTTTGTATTGGTTAATCTGTTTAGATCTGTTTATGCTTGGCTGCTACATAACACTAGATTTGTATATTGCTCACTGCTGTGCAGTGGTTGGCACCATTTGTGGTTATAGATGCAAACAGTTTTGCCTGCAAATTTTCCCTTAGTGCTCTGCTGGAGCTCCATTGATGAGTTCTCGTGATTGTCCCTCATTGACAGGTGATATATTCAGTGAAGCTCTTGAGGTACCCACACAAATCCTACCCACTAGCACTTTGTGTTTTTTGTCCACTTCTCCTGTCCTCTACTTTACTTGTTCCTTCCTGTCCTGTACCTGTTTTCTGACCACATCAACTTATCTAGCATTATGGATGGACAATTTCCCACAGTTTCTCCAGTCAGCCTGGTCGACATGGGCATCCTGAGGCAATATAAGAATTGCCTCATGTACACTAAAAATCCACTTCTTCTAGAAAAATTCATTATGTGAGAGGTGCATCTATATCAAAAACCTAGAATCTAGGCTGTCTCACTCACCATCATCTGATACTAAGGTTATCAGCATGCTCACCTCACCTCCTGCACCTATCAAACCAACAACACATAAACCTACATATGCAGAGCTCCTTATAAGAAGCTTTCCTAAACATCAGAGACCTCCTAAACACAAACACAAGCATGCTTCACAATACATCATCTGAAGTACATAGTCTCACCAGTCAAGCTTCTAAGGCATAACACAAAAACAAACATCTTCATCATAGATGACTCAATTGTGAGGTACATAGATGTCCTTCTCACCAGGTTGGATAAAGAAAAGGTCACAGTCAGCTGTCTGTCAAGTGCCAGGATCCACCACATCACACATGCACTCAAGTCTCTAAACAACAAGCACTGTTGTGACTCCATCATAGTCCATGTTGGTGTGAATGACTTGAGAAGTACTTCATGGACTATACAAAGAGAGACATGACTGAGCTCTCGGATTATGTGTATCAGGCAGGTATGTCCCTAGCCTTAAACAGCAGTTTATCTTTGCCTAGATGATACCTTTGTGCAAACACAAAAAATGATTGATTTCAACAATTGGCTTAGTTGCTTGTGTCATTCAAAGGGGATCCAGTATCTGTCAGCCTGGAATAACACGGTTGCCAGACCTCAATGCTTTGCCAGATATGGTCTTCATCTGTCACCGCTGGGGTTTCAGTTACTGCCTAAGGCTCTTGCCATTCCCATGGTGCCTTTTTAGTCAATGTCACAAGAACAAAGTTTCTGATATAAAAATACCTTCTAAAAACAACCTCAAGTTTATGCTGCTAAATGCTAGGAGTCTAGACCAAAAATTGTAGTCACTGAAGCAGTCCTTATCCTGGAAGATGCTGACATTTGGGCAGTCACTGAGCCTGGTTTAAAGCTGCAGAGAGCACCCCAGCTATACTATGTTACATTTCCTTCCACACATTCAGACCACAAACTGAAGGCATGAGAACTAAAGGTTGCGGTTTATCAATATTCATTAAAGATAAATACACCTCTAGATTGGTTAAACAGCATGATTCCCTTGAATTACATCAGGTGCAATTTACTGTAGGTAAGACCCCTCTTCAGGTCATTGCCAGCTATAGGAACACCCTCCACAAATCAGGGCATCCACTCAGCCTATTTGGATCTAGTTGAGTCTATCAAGATACAAACAAACACCCTGGTTTTGGGTGACTTTATGTACCCATCCATAGACTGGGTAAATGATACAAGTTCCAATGGACTTGCCCAATGTTCAGGGAGTATCTATGCATATGGCCTACCTAGACTAAGCCAAGGCCTTTGACACAATCCCTCACTCAGGCATCATTGATAGACTCACCCATATATTGTCAGGTGAGTTGCAAACTGGCTCACTGATGCTGATAGGACTCATACAGTCAAAATATGGGACTCCACTTCCTCCAGCAGACCTGTAACCAGTGGTGTTCCACATAAATTTGTACTGGGACCCCTACTGTTCAGAATCTACTTCTCTTTTTCTTAGACTTTCAGGCCTATACCTATCCCCCTGGCTTATGGTTATGTACATTTTTAAATAACTATGAACTGAGAGCTGTTATTTGATCTATATCAACCCACAAATGCTCTAACATGGCTTAGAACATGTCATTTGTGGTGCAGGTAGAATGGCCTAAAATTATAAATGAAAAGATGTTGTACAGCTAATTTCTTAAACAAAACATTTTCACATACCATATAGTTGACAAACCCTTCCATGCATTCTATGTCATAAGGAATTCAGGCACTCTTGTTAAATAACTGCTTATCTCTTGATTGGCATGTCTCTGTGGTACTTCATAAAGCCTTCCATCTGGCTAATCTAAGTTGCTAAAGCACCTCTTTCAGATCTGGAGAAATAATTTTCCTTTACTTGAATGTCATCAGACCCATTATTGAATACAATGCCCATTTGGTCATATATCTGCTGAATATATCATACAACTTGACATATCTCTAAAATTCATAAATAAAATGATTAGTGGCCTCAGCAGCTTTGGTTGTTAGAATAGAGTGGCAGCTGTCTCTTGTAGTCACATCTCTTATAGATTCCTTAATTAGGATCACAGTCTAGAGGTTTGGGCCATGAAAGATCCAACCTTATATGACCTACTATTCATTCAGAGAATAAATGAATCGTCAAATACCCAGTTAATGGAACTAAATATTCATCAAAACATAAATAAAATGTGTTGTAATGATGGATTCATATCTCAATGTATCTTCTTCCTATGGAACAAGGTTCCACTGTGTGTAAAGCAGAGTAACACTCTTGCCACTTTCAAGGCACACCTTGATAATTCAATGAGCAGCCTCACATTTTCCTCAGGACTGTGTTGCCCTGCTCTCCTTAAGGTTTGAGGAAAGTTTTAAATAAAGGTTTTGACTAGGCTTGGAGTAGTCTATAGTATGATAGACTAGTACTTACCTATTAATCTATGAACCTATGAACTCGTTCTCCCTATTTTTTTTATTTTTGTAACTACAGCTAATGCTAATAATGAATATGAGCATAACACTTTCAAAATATTTTTAGAAAACATAATAACAATACTTTTGTGATAATGATAGCAAAGCCCATTTTAAGTATATTAATATTCTTGAATATTTCAGTAGCAAAAACATACCTTTTTATATAGTGTACATAATTATATTAGCTTAGATTTGCTAGAGTATTTGTTGATTATGTTGATTTAGTGGCTAACACTAGTAAATTAATTCCTTATTTGCTATTATCATCAAAATATTAAAACAATATGTTGTCTGTTTAATTAAATTTTCAATGGAAATATATATATTTTTTATATTTTGAAAAAGCATTGCTTTCTTCCTAATGAAATCTTATCTCCCACAATTGCTTGACTCTAGAGTAAAAAAAGAAAACTTTGTACACCACAGCTAAAAAGATGAATTTATTAATGAAATCAGTAAAAACAAATATTGTAAACTAGGGAAGCACTTTCATTGTGTTATACCGCTTCATCAGACCATGTTTAAACTGGAAAACTCATACAGATTTAAAATCCAACAGTGAATATAATCTACCAATCAAATAAGAATCATGTTGATGGTGTAACCAATAAAATCAATACATCTACTTTCCATTCACAAAAAACATTAATCAATAGAGAAGAGGGCATCATTTAGAGATTAAACTCTATGGAATAAATACATTCAAAATCCATTGTCATTGTCTGTCTGTTTCAGCTAATCAAATATGAGTCATACAAGAACACAGACAATAAAATAAACATTCCTAGTTTGCATAATCAAAAAGTAACAAATCAGTAAAAAAGTAGGCGCAACTTAATAATCTTAGTTCTATCACTCTTAAAAAATATACATATCTAAAATTCGTTGACACAGTATAACTGTTTTAACCAATCAAAAACAGGTCATACACCAACATAGCCAATGCAATAAACATTTCTATTCTATATAATCAAGAAATAACAAATCTGTGAGGAAGTATATGTGAATTAATGATCATTCTAAGGGAAATATGTTCGTTCAATCCTGGACCATTATCTGCTCATAGTTCTATTACCCATTTCAGTTCACATTTCTCGGTGACATTACAAATGTCACTGACCCTAATGTTCTAACTAATTCTAAAACTAAAAACTTGAAGTGCTGTTCTGTCCCTTGTTCAATAATATGGTTAGCTAAAGTGTTGTTAAGTTTTCCATGCCTAATATCATTATTATGTTCCAAGAGCATTTCTCTTAGCTGTCAATTAGTCTTCCCAAAATAGAAGAGTCCAGATGGAGAGATGAAAATTCAGCAAGCAAAGGGGAGTAGTAGTGCTGAAATTGAATTCATTCTCAAGTCTTGGTGAGTACCTTCATGAGGTGGACCCTGTTTTCACAAAACCTCACCAAGGCGACACTGATATATAGACTGTATTTTTATAGCATATATCATGGACAGAAGTAAATCAAAAATAAAAAAGATAGCTGGGTGCACAAGACCCAGGATAAAAAAAGTGCCAAATCCTGGTAGGTACACTGGTTCCAGGACTGGAAAAAATGACAGTGTAGTATCCTCAAAATACGGAACCATTCCCACAATGGAGCCAGGCCAGGCTCAGGGGGAAGATGCCCCCCGTGTTGTAAAAGGAATTAGAAGTCCACAAAAACAACACAAATTGATTGGCCAAAGAAGAGCCATAAAGACAATAGAGTGGACTAGTGAGGATAAGAAAGAAATGATGTATTGTTACTATTATGCAAATATCCCAGAATTTCCAGACACAAGATATAAAAAATGATTAAGAGAGAAATTAGAGGAAAGAAAAATACTTCCACAGGAAAAACTGTCAGAAGCTTCAAATAAAAATGTACCTTCATTAATATAACAGATTTTTGAAAAACAGTATGTAGATCAAGAAATTTTGATCTGTTTGGAAAAAGAAGCATCTGAGGAAGTGAGAAAATATAAACAACAAAACCTAGAGATATTTGAAAAATATAAAAAAAATAGGGACATGAGAAAGAAAGAGATGTTTGATATGGTGCAATATTTATGCAAAGGAGAAAGCCAAGTTAACTAATACAGAGAAGGCAGCCTCAAAGATATTTGAAGAGAAATACAGACAAAGGCATCGTGATATGGAAAATTTCACAATAAAAAGATTAAGAGCACAAAGATATAATGTAGAAAAGATGATTATTAAAGCAGAAGTTAAAGAAATTGAAGTTGAAGTTATGGAGTGCCTGCAAAGTGAAGGATTTAAGGTAGAAGGTCTAAAACAGACTACACCACAACATTGTGGAGCGAGTAATCAGAATAAGGAAAAGCAAGAAGATCAGGAGATGTGAAGAAGAAATATGGATTGGGGAAAGGAAAATAGATTTAATATGGTGTGATATTTATGCCAAGGAGAAAGCAAAACTAACCAATACAAAAAGAGCAGCACCAAAGATATTTCAAGAAAAATATAGGGAAAGGAATCCAGATATGGAAAACTTTACAATTCAAAAAATAAGAAGACTAAGAGGAAAAGTAGAAAAAGAAATTAGTAATGGAGAAGTCAAAGAAATAGAAATTGACATTATGGAACAGCTGCAAAGAGAAAGATTCAGTGTAGTAAATCAAATACAGAAAGCACCACAACAGGATAGAGCAATGGATATCCAAATTAAGGGAAAATCAGTGGAAGAGGAAGCAATTGGTCAGGTGCCATATCAAGATATTTTGGAGCCTTCCACAGGAAACCAGTATAAACATTCATTTGAAGCTAGACAGTAAGGAAAGGAACAGGAAACTGTGGAAACTCTGATGTTGAGAAGTGATAGGCCAATGAGTTCCCATATGACAGAACAAAAGATGACAGGATGAAATTGAACAGAATGTGCCACAGGAAGATGATATAAAACTTTCTATAGAATGGCCACAGGAAATGGAAAACAAGGGACGTGCCCTCAATATGGAAGATAATGAGTTAAAAGAAGAGTTGCTTGATTTAATAGTCATAGATATATCAAGATCAATGAGAGAAGTAGACTCCATAAGGTTAATAAAACCCAAAAAACTAGAAACTTGATAAAACAAATGAGCACAGTAATTAGGACTGTTCATAGAGATCCACACAATATAGCTGAAGTAAACAGAATATATTACTGTGCTGCTAAATTAATAACTGATAAAGTTCTACCACAGGAACACAGGGTAGCAAGGGAAAAGAGGGGGTGAAAGTAAATACCATCATGGAAATATCGAATAGAGAAAACTATAAAGCAGCTAAGACAAGAAGTGTCACTGTTAGAAGATTATAGAAGAGGGAATAGAACAACAAAAATACAAAGAAAGATACGTGATAAGAGCAATGTGCAGTATTAGAACAGACCAGGATCTAGTATGTACTATTGGAGATAACAAACTAAAAATTTAAAAACAGGTGGAAAGACTTAGAAGATACAAAGATAAATATAAGGGAAAAGTACAAAATAAGCAATTTATTGATGACCCCAAAAAGTTTTATAGAGAACTGGGAAATAAGGTAAAAGGAATTGAAAGACCGCCAAAAAAAGAGGAAGCAGATACATTTTGGAGAAGTATCTATGAAGAGCCTGTGGAACATAACAAAGGTACTAAATGGATAGAAGAAGTAAAAGAAAGAATAAGAAGTTTAAAGGTACATGATATGAAATGGGATGAAATAACAGCCAGAGAGATTGAAACAAAGTTGAGAAAAGCTTCTAACTGGAAAACCCCAGGCCCAGATGCAGTACCTAACTTTTGGCTTAAAGTATTAATGTCTTTGCACAAGGACTTAGCCATAAGTAAGAACTATTTATATGTGCACCCTGAACACACACCGCACTGGTTAACAACAGGAAAAACAATGCTAGAGTGAACCTGCAAGCTACCCTAAAAATTATAGACCAGTAACTTGTCTTCCAATGATGTACAAGCGATACACGGGAATTGATGCCGACAGAGTTTGTAGTCATTTAGAAGAAAACTCAATTATGGCAATAGAACAAAAAGGGCAATAAACAAAAGTCATATGGAACAAAGGATCATTTGTTGTTAAACATAGTTATAGTGGAGAACTGTAAGAAGGGGAAGAATCTAAGTATGGCATGGATTGACTACAAAAAAGCATTTGATAATATTCCACATTCGTGGATAGAAGAGTGCTTAAAAATGTTTAAGATGCACCCTACACTGATTGACTACATTACAGTAACCATTAAACAGTGGCAGACCACTTTGCAATTAAGCCATGATAAAGGACAGATTATTATCCCAGGGATAAAAATTCATAGGGGGATATTCCAGGGTGACTCTCTGTCACCGTTGCTATTCTGCCTTGTCATTAATCCATTAAGCTGTTTAGTTAACAGCTTATGCAATGGCTACAATTTGGCTTCTAGAAAACAACAAAGTCTAATGACTTCTCGTCTTCTCTTTGCCGATGATTTAAAACTGTATAGCTCATCAGATGAGGAACTGAAAGCACAGCTGCAGGTTGTCAAAACTTTTTCAAATGATATTGTAATGTCATTTGGTCTTGATAAATGTGCAAAAGCAACCTTTAAAAAAAGGAAAACTGCAGCACCAGGAAGACATAAGTTTGGGACAAGAATGTGATATAAAAGAACTTGAGCAAGAGGCAGTGTATAAATACTTGGGAATTGATGAAGAATCAACAATAAAACATGAACAAATATAAATAAAGCTCAGTAAGGAGTACTTTAGAAGACTTAAATTAATCCTGAAAACAGCACTGACATCTAGGAACAAGATCCATCCCATAAATCAATTTGCTCTTCCTGTCCTAACTTATAGTTTTTGAGTAATTGACTGGCCCCAAAAAGTGTTGGATAGATTGGATATTAAAGCAAGAAGGATGCTTCATGCTTACCAAATGATTTATAAAAATCAGTATATACAAAGATTATATATTCCCCGCTCTGAAGGAGGAATGGGCCTCCTTAAAATTGATTACATGTATAGATCTATAATTATGGGACTTCACACATATCTGCTGACCTTAAAGGATCCAAATGTAGTGAAAGTTTTGAAACATGAGGAGAATAAATCTAAGTTGACATCTTTGCTTAATTTAGCAGAAGCATATCAACGTCAAGCAGGAATGGAAATCAAACCAGAAGTGGATAAAAATCAGGCAGCAAATGAATGTGCAAAAAAACAAAAGAAAGAATGTAAGGTGAAGGACCAGATGAGGAGGCAAGAAATGTGGAAAAAACATAAATATAGCTGCAGGTATAGAAAACTTCTGGAAGAGCCTCATGTTGATCAAGAACAAACACAGGAATGGTTAAGGAGAGGTGAATTCACATGAAGAAATGAAAGGTTAATATTGGCAACCCAAGATAGTGGGCTACACACACGCTGGTTTACAAAGTCCATTGGACATGTGGGTGAAACAGACATATGTAGGTTTTGTAAAACGGAATTGGAAACAGTCACATAGCTTGTTGCGACGCACTAATGGCAGAAGGACTGTATACTGAAAGGCATAATAATGTGGCGAGACTGTAACTGGAGATTGTGCAAATATTATGGTATTGAAGTGGATGAAAAACACTGGAAACATGAGCCACAAAGAATCATAGAAAATGATGAAGTTTATATCACATGGGATCACCCAATACAAACAGTTTAAAAGATAGATGCTAGAAAACCGGATTTAGTGGCCTAAGAAAAGAAGACAAAAGTAGCATTGATCATTGAAATCGTCACACCCAGTGACTACAGTGTCTTGCGCACAGAGAGACACAAAGTCATAAAATACCTGGATCTGCAGCCAGAAACAAGAGCCATGTGGAAGAAAGATACCCAGACAGTTCCAGTAGTAGTAGGAGCAACTGGTCTTATAAAAAAGAATTTACAATCATATTTAGATATGTTACCGATTCATGTAACATCGTACGAATTGCAGAAGGAGTCATTACTGGGCACATTGCGGCTGCTCCAAAGAGCACTTTTGGCTAACGTCAAAGAGTGAAACAATACTAATTTCATGAACTTTAACCATACTTTGACTTAGGAATGGGGTCCATTCCCATCATGGTATTAGAAACCCAAAAGACTTAGAGAAATTAAAAAAGATGAAAGCATCACATTGGCAGCAGGTAGCATAATACACAATATTCTTCTGCATAGAACGCAATCTGCATAGAAGTCAAATAATATAATTTCATCTGTTGATTTGTGAATAAAAAAATTTTAGATAAAATAAATTTACAGGCACTACAACTACAGCATGGAAATGTGCCCTTATGATCTGAAATAGGTTGTGTGTTAAAAGATTCTTTTCTATAGCAAAGTTGTCATTTTATAGATGGATTATTTTTTAAAAAAAGAATTTGGGTGTTTCCCCTACCACTTCTTTTACTTTCTCATCAGTCTGTCCTTAAGGTTGGAGGAAACTTTTGAATATAGGTTTTTGACCAGGCTTGGAGTGGTCTGTAGAATAATAGACTAGTACTTACCTATGAATCTGTGATTGTATGAACTCCTTCTCCCTCTTCTTTGATTTTTTTTTAAATACAGTGACTGTTATTAATGAATATGAATATAACACACAAAATATTGTTAAAAACATAATAAAAATACTTTTTTGATAATGAAAGCAAAACACATTTTGATTATACTAATATTCTTGAATATTTCAGTAGGAAAAACATGACCTTTTTATTGTGTATATAATTACATTAGCTTAAATTTAGCAGAGTGTTATCTGTTGATTATGTTGATTTAGTGGCTCATACTAGTAAATTGATTCCTTATTTGCTAGTATCATCATTTAATATTGCCTCAAAATATTAAAACAATATGTTGTCTGTTTAATTAAATCTTTTTTATTTTTTTTGAAAAACTATTGCTGTGTTCCTAAAGATATCTTCTTTCTCCCACAATTGCTTGACTCTCTCGGGCTCTGTTTTTCATTATCTGCTATAAGTTTTTTTCTTTCTTTCTGTAAATCAACCTTTTTCTCCTCTTGCCTTTTTCTGTAATCTCTTTCTCTCCCCACATATATCAGTTTAGCATTTCCTTACCATTAGGTTCTTTCTTCAGTTATTCTATCTTCTTCTTATACATTTTATCCTGATTTTTACTAAATAGCAGTTTGCTGTCAAAGTGCAGTTTTTTAAGCTGTGCATATTTAAAGGTCCTCAGGTTTCCTCTCATACTTCCATTTGTTATATATATATATATATATATATATATATATATATATATATATATATATATATAGATATATATATATATATATATTTACACACACACACACCAAGGCTTACTGCCGACTAAGACACACACTGATGACGCCTTTGAGCGAAACTGGTCTGTGCTGCAGACTGTGCCTGAAATAAATCTTCATCTGCACCATTGCTGTCTTTGTTTTCTGAGTGCTGGAGTTATTTGGTGTTCCTATAACTATTTTTCTCTCCGAGCCCCAGAAGGGATTGTAACGTGCACCAAGGTTGTTTGGTATTGGATATTTATTGCTGTTGAGTGCTGATATGATCGAGGGGCCTATTTAGGACTTAAATGGCTTGGCAATACTACAGAAAGCAGCGAGGAGGTAATATCCAGACAGCCAGTTTGCTTTGGAGTTGGAATATACAGTTTCTGCAACAATATGGTGGTCAGTCCAGATTTTAGGGGTTTTATGGACAGTTTAGCAGCGGATAAAGATGACTGTTCTTTTATTTACTAAAAAAATCACAACTGGGACTACTTTGGTAAATGCTGGGCACTTGGATATGCAGGAACAATTTAAACAGCTTACGGACATTTCAAAATAGGTATGTTCATTGGTTTGGCATTGTAAGCTAATAAAGGCTTATTTACAGGCTAAAATAGCGCCACATGGATTAAGGGTTTATGTTGAACCAGGGTTGTGCACTGAGGATGTTAAATTCATGGAAAAAATGGAGAGCAATTCAATCAACGGCATCTAGTATGTTTATACAGTTGTTAGTGGAACACTATGAAAAACAGTTGCCTCATCTTTTTTCTAAGTTAGAAGCATGCCACAAACTTACCATTACTTTTGCTGGTACATCCCAATATGAGGAATTATATGCAGAATTTTTGGCCGAAACAGGTAAATATGATAAAGAATTGCAAGGGCGTAAAATGAAAAAATATCAGAGGGATGTGAATGACTTTAAAAATGAGACTGTATTCTCATGGAAAAAACAAAAATGGGAGGTACGTTTTTCTGATACTAAAGAATTCATCAGACCTAAGAGGAACAGAGTCAGGTCAATATTATGGAAAACTAACAACACTTCTAGTACCACGGAGATTTCCTCAAGTTTTTCTAATACTGACACTGAGACAGAGACTGGGGAACCAGGTGGGCTTGTATCACCAGTTCCCAAGAGGCAGAGTGCCTCTTTACAAGGGAAGGTCAGAAACATCGAAAACGAACAAATGGAGCTATTATTTTGGGCCAGTCTGCAGGCTTAGCAGACAGGGTTTCACCAGAAGTTACTAATGATGTTAGTTATTAATCTAACTCAATATGTGTTTTCAGACAGTGAACTTAGTGTGCTAAATAAAGGATTAGGATATGTGCCATCATTCTATCTGTCACATGTTGATGTAATAAAGGATGTTAAAAGTTTTTGCAGGACTTTGAATTTAAAGTATTTTTTTTGCTCATAAAGAAGATAGTGTACAAAAAGTTGAAGGTGATTCATTTCATTTCAGGAAATCAGGGTTTCATCCCCCATATTATAGCACTGTGAAAACATTTGAACAGCTGATTATACATGACCTACCGGTGAACCAGGCTCAGATCTTCCACCCTTTTTCAGAAAACCTTACATTTAAAAAAAGAAAAGCTTTAAATTCTTTAATGAACAACCAGAATATAGTCATAGCAGGTGCGGACAAGGGAGGGGCTGTAGTTATTTGGGATCAAATAATGTATGAGCAAGAGGCATATAGACAAGTGTCAGATCCTATTTCTTACTGCTCTTTACCCATGGATCCTACTCAGGGGTTTAAACATGAGACAGATGATTTTTTGACAAGGGCTAGAGAACAGGGTATTATATCTAATTCACTGTTATCACAATTAATGGTGGACCAACCATTTTTTTCAATACTTTTATTTGGTTCCAAAAATTCACAAAACATTAAATAATCTCCCAAGATGGCCAATTGTGGCAGGTAAGGGATCATTGATAGAACCCTTGTCTGAATATCTAGAATTCAAGTTGAAAACTCTCCTTCCCTTGATTACACCCAACAATTTTTGAAATTAATTGACAACTGACAGGTTCCTAATACAGCACATCTAGGGACACTGGATGTGCAGTCTCTATACACAAGTATCCCCCATGAAGGGGGTATTAGGGTTGTTCATTATTGGATGCAGCAGTCAGGTACTTTCAAGGAACCAGAAATGGATTTTTTGTTGTCATTATTACAATTGGTGTTAGAATGTAATGCATTTATGTTTAATAATCAATGGTAACTACAGATGAGGGGTACAGTTATCAACTTTTACCCCCATTTATGCCGATCTCTTCATGGGCTATTTTGAAGCCCAGTATATTTATACATCTCAGCTTATAATGTGGTGTAGATACCTAGATGATTGTTCGGTGGTATGGCAGGGAGAGTCAGCTGAATGGCATGACTTTATTGGATACCTAAATAATAACAAATATGGTATCAATTTTACTGGGAAGCTTGATTTATTTACCATAGATTTCTTGGATGTAAATGTAACTAAGGCTGTTGATGGTACTATTATCACTAGTCTTTATAGAAAGGCTTTCTCCAAGAAGTATATTTTTGCATGCCCACAGCTGCCACCCCTGTCATACCATCAACAATATACCCACAGCCCAATTTCAGAGAGTTAGGAGAATATGTTCGGTTGATACTGAATATGAGGAACAGGCAATGGGTTTAAAGGCACATTTTTTTGGCTAGGGGATAAACTAAGTCAGTGGTGGATAAGGCTTATACACAGTCTAAGACCAATAGTAGGACCAGTTTTTTACATGATGCCCAAAAGTTGAGAAGGCCTAATTCTGAAAGGCTGAGATTTATAACTACTTATGGTAGCAATACTTTTAAGATCAAGGCCATAATTTCCAAATTTTGGCATGTATTATATTTAGATCCATTTTTTTCTACCTTAATAAATGAAAAATATAGTTTTGGCTATCGTAAGGGTAAGTCTTTGAGACAACATTTTTCTTCATTTAAGAAAGGTCAGTATCCATCAAGGGGAGTGCCACAGACCCCAGTTGGAAGTACATATTGTGGTTACTGTAAATATTGTAAGTTAATGTCCAAAACACAATCTTTCACCTCGGTGAATACTAGGAAAGTTTATGATATTAAACATTTAATCAAATGTACCAGCACATGGGTGATATATATGGCAATATGCCAATGTGGATTTCTTGTACTTTGAAGCAAAGGATAGCTCTGTATATAAGCGATATAAAATGCAGACGGGTTCATAGTGCTTTATATAAGCATACATTAGTGCATAATACGGCCCAATTTGTGTTTGTAGGCATTGATATGGTCAAGGCAAAAGTCATGAATGATACGGTTAGACATAATATATTGCCCAACAAGGAAAGCAGATGGATAATACATTTGGGGGCCCTCTTTAAACCAGGGCTGAATGACCAGTGGTAAATGTAATCCCTATATATAGTTATCCCTGCGAAGTTTTAAGCTTGAGACTACTGGTTAGAATTTGATGTATATATTTATACCAAAGTAGTTATTATTATATTATACATTTTTTATCCATGGTGTTTACTAGATAAGTCTTGATAGTTATGGAGGATATTGTGCATTTTGTTTTTGATTTTTTAGTAATGATTATGAACATGTCGTATGGGATATCTGCATAACATGCTGGATTTATATGTAAGCAGGGTCACAAGAATATGTAAAAAAAAGTTAAATAGTTAATAAGTGCATTATGTGTATGTTTCTTTAAA
>NC_056728.1:1483945778-1483948278 GCF_019279795.1 Protopterus annectens | reverse complement strand
AGCCCTGGGCCCTTGTTGTTACTACTTCTTTTTGTTTCTTAAAATGTCAGTAATCCTCTCAACAGTAAATATTCCAGGCAATTTCTTTCTGTCTCAGCTAGTCTTATACCTACAGATTTAACTTCTTTTTTCATTAAACCTCCCTTTACAGAAAAAAATCACTGATCACGATTTATATCTCTGTTACTGCTGAATAAGTTTTTCCTTCTTACTTTACCTATCAATTGAAAAAAACATATGGATATCTCTCAGTTTTGCAGAATCAGACATCTCTCAAGACTTACTTAATTTCCTATATTCTTTCCTTTCACAAGGTCATATAATTTTATTCGCTTTTAGTGTTAATCTTGTCCTTCATTATCTTTTTCAGTTTTGTTTGCATTGTGGCACTCAAAGTAAAAATATATTTTTTTGTCTTTCATGTCTCTTTTTTTGAGTGATGTTTGATTTCTGTCTGGTGGTCATAAAATCTCCTTTCATTCAGACAGTGTACATTCATTCCTCCACTTCAAGGATTCCAATCAGATCTGATAAGTGACCATTTCATGGAGGGGGCATTACTGAAGTACCATGATAGCTCTTTGTGCTCTGTGAGTATACCAGCAAAGATAGCATTTAAATAGCTTGACCTAACCCACTGGTGGGTGGGATATGAAGGTGTCATCAACTAGATGAACCACCATGCTTTCCCCTTGCAACTTTGGATTTCAGCCCACTCATGATGAAGGCTTACCCACCCATCTGTTGTTTGATGTGCTTAATGCCTACTCCAGGCTGTCCATCCACACTGGTGACCCACCTCTGTTGCATTGATGCTGTGCAGGGCTCACACGTCCTTTCTGCTAGCATGGTTAAAATCCCAAGCCACTAGTTCTCTTGGGTCACCTGGGCTGTATTCAGGGCTACATCCTTCCATAATCCCTGTCACTTGGATTAACCTCTCCTTTACCCTAAATTCTTATTCTTATAAACACTTGACATATTCTGTGAGATAATGTAGTCTAATTCCCCTCATTGGTTTCACATCTCATATATTGATTGAAATAATTTGCAATCTCTACTCCTATTTCTTTCCTAGCATTCTTTATTTGATCTAATACAGGTCATATCAGCATCTCTCAATGTTTTCTTTCACTTTCAAATACAAGTGGATCATTTTCCACTTGTATTTGAACTTTCAGTCTATATCTCTGAAAACATATTTTTTACATAATCTATCAATGATCATTGATTATTTGAATATGTGAATTTGGAATTTTCTTTACATTTCTTCAGCTTTTTCAAATGATGATATTGTTCTTTTCTATACTTATCAGTTATTTTGCCCATATTTATCTGTGGACCGCCTGACTTTGCATTTTAAACTTTACTCAATTCTCACATCATGTGATATGATTTTTTTTCAAAATATCAAGGATGGTACAACAGCAAGGAACTAGATGCACACTAATGCAACATTGTGACAGTTGGACATACAGAATGTGACTCCTGTGCAGATGTCGCACTGTGCCCAACACAACTAGTTTCAAATAGGATTGAAATTATTAACTCAGATAGGAACAGACTATATTAGATGCCTAGATCAGTAAGATGTAACTGCATAAACACCCGGATGTGTCATTAGGTTATAATGAGTTAAAACATGATATCCCATGGCAGCTGTTTCATTTTTTTATTTTTAATGGTCACTGAGTCACTCTGCCAGAACAGCCACTGATATGCTTCATCTGTTACTTTGCTATAAGCTGCCATTCAAAGTTTAACTCTGTCACAGACTGAAGAACCAAAAACACAATACTGTGTTCCTGTCCATTTGATTTATTTGTATTAATCTTTTCTGTCGCTGAAATAAATATAGCCAACAGTTTCATTTCACTGCAACTGTCAGAAATCTCCCATGAGCCCCACACAAATTGCTAATTATATATACTAACTCCAAGAGCACACTACCTTCTAAGATTGTAGTAAAGTAAGGAAAGGGCAAATTCCCCGGTTCCCATTGCACTACAATCCATCATAGAAAAAAATCTAGTATGTTTGATAACCTGATTGTCAATCAGCTATACGGGTTTTTTTTCTGCTCAGCAAGTTAACTTTTTGATAATTTGTATGTTATATATATATATATATATATATATATATATATATATATATATATATATATATATATATATATATATATATATATATATAGAGAGAGAGAGAGAGAGACATCAGTACATTTGTTCAGCAAACACAGGGTTGGGATTTAATGTGGACAGGAATAGTATGAATAGCTGAACAGTGGATATGTCAATGGTATGGAATGCTAATACAGGTAAATGAGTTTGGGGGTGGGAGCATATGTGTGTTTAAGTAAGTGATTTAGGGTAAGATCTGGATTGAGTTAAAGGAGGGTGTTATATGTCTGTGTGTGAGTTTGTTCATTTTAGGGTATGGGTAAGAGTTAGGTTAGGCGATAGATGTAGTGAGGTTTGTGTGTGTTTGTGTGTCTTGTGTA
>NC_056728.1:1483830778-1483940778 GCF_019279795.1 Protopterus annectens | reverse complement strand
GTCACTCACTGCAGGAATTGAGGACTCCTATGTGCATGTGCATGGCTAGGTGGCTTTAACACAGCAGCTCACAGAGATGTACTGTTAGAAGACTGTTGTCACTCACTGCAGGAATTGAGGACTCCTATGTGGTAACATGTTATAATGGGGTTCTGTATTAACACTGCTGTAGTATGCAGGGGAGCAATGAAAGTTTTCTCTACATTATAGACTTGCAAAAGCTATGTGTACAGCACTGATATTGTCACCTGCAGTGTAGCTATGCAGATACATATATTATATATGGGCCATATTATAAGTTAATATGTGTGCATATGCTCAGTTCTGATGCAAGAGCTCACACATACAACACACCAAAATACACTTTATTCTCCAGTACTGCAGGACAATCTGTAACTCTTCAGGGCTGTGACTTCTTAATGTACTTCTGTGAATTACGTCAGCTGCTACAAAATATTGTTTAGGTGCTGCTGTTCCTTTTCTTTTCTGTTTCTTTTTCTTTCTTTTTTTTTTTGATCTACTGCTTGGCATGCAACATGGCTGATTATTGGCTCAAGACACAAACAAATGGCAGTTTGTACAGCATTTATGAAATGATGCCAGGTTGTGCATATGTCTATGGATCATTATGTTTCAGTTAAGTACCCCAGACAATAATGTGCAACTGGGCTGCACAGCATGCTAGCAATATATGAAGGGTAAGGTCTGGTACATGCTACCAGCATGTATGTACATAGCACTTCATGGCTGAACTAGACCGTGTTGCATGCAATTAAGCATTGGCATTTCCAGTGTAATACCCAAACAAATATTATATTGTTTTACTTCTTTCATGGTGATGACTGCTGATTGTAATACCAATGAAAGACCACCTGTCTGGTGTGCCAAGGAAAGTAAAATAATGCTCTACCTGTGCATTGCAAATTCAAACTTTGGCTGCTAAGATTCGTTTATGGTCTATTTCATAATTTAAGGTTATTGAGATCTCCAGGGCAAGTGATGAATAGAGTTAATGGTATAATAATCTAAGATACTTCCACCTCAATGATCCCCACCAGTGAGGAGTTAAGCTTAGGCAGAAAAGGCCCGATTGATATAATAAATGTCTGCAGTTTTTGCTGTTTTATCATATAATTTTACTTTTTTTTCTGTCTCATTCAAGGATGTGCTCCTAATATAGGTTACTTCCTCCAGCAGGTACCAGGCATACCCAATGGGCTACTGTTGTGGATTATCTCTGCTGTACCTGATGGTGCTGCTGCTTACTGCTGGATACTACATAGAGGTTTAGCTGCAAGTCTGTGGGTAAATGAGGCTTCTGTTATATTGCTTGTACACGGGAGGCTGCAGCTTAGTTGTGGAGCTATGGGCACATTTCCATGCATCTGCTGTCATGTGAGTATATATTTGTAATGACATCTGTATCTTACCTGTATCTCTTTGAGATGGATGATATATGTCTTGGGTTTTTCAGCATGACCAGAGTGGGAGGCTAATTGTATTGGCTGCCAGAGGAAGTAGCAGAGACTTGCAGTACAGCACTTACCTACTATGTTCTACAATATGTGGCATTTGTAGGACAGCTATGGAAATGTTATTCTTTACATTGTCACCATTCTACAGGAAAAGAAGCCACAGAACTGCAGATGAATCAGCCATAGCCAGTCCCAAACCCTGTCAGTGTCGCTGTCATAGAAAGTGGAAATAAGTGCCTTTCAGGGTAGCTCTGACTTCCCCTATGCTGATATTCTGGCTATTTTGCCAGCAGTGGCCTGTCTGTTAGTGTGGTAGGCTGCACACAAGGTGGTAGACAGTGTGGTCTCTCAGGGAGTAAGTTCCAACATGCCTCCTTAACCACAAAATAGATATGCTTGACCAGCAGGTCTCTAATGTCAGGCAAACAAGAAAAAATATGACTCCTGCACTGGTGACTGTGCCCTTTCATTCTCTGTGTCCAAAAGACATCCCTCTGGGTTGGCTGGTTGGTAGACAGTACCTCTTGTGCACTGTCAACTCTCCTCCATCCCCAAATATATCCATCATCTGTTTGACTCTGTCTGCCCCCCTCCTGCCACATGCACATCCACCCCTGCTTGTACTGTTTTAGGATTGTGTGCGCATGCAGACATTCCTTCCTCCTTTCCACTGTAATTTACATATCACCCTTCACATCATCCCTTCTATCTCTCTCTCTCTCTCTCTCTCCCACTATGTATGTGCCTGTGCGCATGTGTGTGCATGTGTGTGTATGTATGTTTGCATGTTTGCATTTATTGGTACATCTACCAAGATAAAAAAGTGAACTTCTTCCTCCCACCTGTTTTTTTTATGATTCTTTTCTGTGTCTAGATCAGCTTCCTCTAATCCCCTCTTTCCTACTGTGTTATGCTCCCATTTCCTCCCCGTTCATGAAACAGGTAAGTGTCCAGGTGAACTGACATGGTATTCGCATGCAATGTGCTGTAAGCTGTTTATATGTGGCACTTGCTGACTGCCTGTCCCACAACAAGCTGATTCATGTTACCTTCTACTGAAAACCATTACAACCACTATGCCACTTGAAGTATGTGGATGACTTGCTCCTCAACTTTCTGCATGTTCTTCTCTGTTTAGGCTTATTTGCAACTTTTTCCTTGACTTAATTGTGGCACCTGTAAACAGCAATCTGCTTAGCATGCTGCTTTTATATGTTCATGTCTGTACTGCACCATCTTGTCTCTTAAGAGGACTGTCTGCGACTACCAATCCACCCATACAGTATAAGAAGGAATCAGTACTGCAAAACTAAACAAGGATATACATTTTGAACCTCAAGAGCAGGGTCAGTCCACCCAGGCATTCTACTTATATGTCTTATGAGAGTGAAGGTATTACATTAGCAGTATTTCTTAGTAGTTCTCAATGTGCTAATAAAACTGACTGTTGTAGCCTTGTGCCCCCCTCCCAGCTAGTGCAGTACTTCTAACTGTCCATTAGACAGTATACATTTAATTCAGATCACTGTGACTAAATTAACCATCAAGCAGCCCTCTCAGTGCTTTCTGCCTTAGTTTGTATCACTTGGAGGCCCACCTGTTTATTTGAATCTCTATACATTCCCTTTCATTGCTAATGTATCTCCCTACTCTAATCTGTGCACAAACTGGTTACTAATCAGCAAGTCAATGTGAAGACACACTCCCAACCTTAATAAAGTTTGCTGTCTCTTATCTCCTTCACTTTACAGGTAGTTTGAATTATTACTAACCCCCTCTGAGGCCTTCACTGATAGATTTCCACTGATTGCCTCTCTGGTTTCTTTGCATTCCACCTGGTTTACACCCCTTGTGCTATCTCCCTCCCCCAATACTAAGTCTATATTAGAATCCTGTTGAGCATGGAGACATCTTTAAATTTTTATTCTCCCGTCAGGACACAAGTGCTCTTCAGCAATTGCATTCTGCTTGCTCGTAAGACATTAGACATCAGGAATTTGTTTTAAAGTGTTCAGATTTGTAAAGTAATACTTACTTTTTACTGTATTTGGATCTATACAACTAGTATTCATTTTTCTGATTCCCGACTACTGATCTGCTTATTTGTTTATTTGACTGGTTGATTCTGACATTCAGCAATTGTGTTTTTACTGACACTACCACTGCACCTATGTTGTCTGTATGCTACTATGATATTCTAAAACTGCTGTTATAACTGTAATGTAAATCTAATTGACTTAGTGTTGGAGTTAGAAACAGTATTTACTGATTTAGCACTACAGTTGTCTCTGCTATTGATTCAGCTGTGCTGTTAAGTGTTTATTTTCCTTTTTCTTGCATGCAGAAGCTAATTGGCTGATAAATGCATTGTGCATGATTTATTAACATGTTTCCAAACTAAGTTATGGCACTGTGATGTGGTAACTGTTGAAGCACTCTCAAACTGTAGCAGTAGCATCTATTCTCCTGCTTTATCCACACTATCCTCAGATTTGTATCTTTTACACCCTCCTATCTCCTCATTACTTCCTGTAACCTGTCTTTGTCTCATTCGACTAGCTTCATCCTCTCTTTTTTTTTTCTCTCTCTCTCTTTAGAACACACTCAAGCAAATCTGAAGTCTGCGGCTACCACCCCACCCATATAGTCTAAGAAGGAATCAGTACTGCAAAACTAAACAAGGATATACATTTTGAGCCTGAAGAGCAGGGTCAGTCCACACAAGCATTCTACTTGTATGTTTTATGAGAGTGAAGCTATTACATTAGCAGGATTTCTTAGTAATTCTCAGTGTGCTAATAAAACTGACTGTTGTAGCCTTGTGCCCCCCCCCCCCAGCTAGTGCAGTAATCCTAACTGTCCAATAGACAGTATACATTTAATTCAGATCCCTGTGACTAAATTAACCATCAAGCAGCCCTCTCAGTGATTTCTGCCTTAGTTTGTATCACTTGGAGGCCCACCTGTTTATTTGCATCTCTATACATTCCCCTTCATTGCTAATGTATCTTCCTACTCTAATCTGTGCACAAACTGGTTACTAATCAGCAAGTCAGTGTGAAGACACACTCCCAACCTTAATAAACTTTGCTGCTCTCCTCTCCTTCACTTTACAGGTAGTTTGAATTATCACTTACCCCCTCTGAGGCCTACACTGATAGATTTCCACTGATTGCCTCACTGGTTTCTTTGCATTCCACCTGGTTTACACCCCTTGTGGCTATCCCCCTCCCCCAATACTAAGATTTTATTAGAATCCTGCTGAGTATGGAGCCATCTTTAAACTTCTAGTCTCCCACCAGGACACAAGTGCTCTTCAGCAATTGCATTCTGCTTGCTGGTAAGCCATTAGACCTCAGGAATTTGTTTAAAGTCTTCAGATTTGTAAAGTAATACTTACTTTTTACTCTTGTCTTGGTGGGCTCTGCCCCGCTCCATTTGCCCTCACTAATGCTTGGGCTTCCACTGCTCCCCTGCCCTGCCCCGTATTCCCTCCCACCCTCACTACCTCTACATTTATAGTAATCGCAGCCACACCCACAGCTCACCCTCACATCACCTCAACCAATCACAGCTCCTCAAGTCAGATCACATTATACCACACCAACTTGCTCCACACAAAATACTCCAAATCGCTCTCATTCCCACTAGGCATTTTTTACATCACCCACACTACTTACCCATCCACATATAGTGCAACCCTATAATTCCTGTTCAGACCCCCATCTAGAACCAACTTAAACTTAATAACCATGACTATCACACAACTAAGTCTAGTCTGTCTTCTCATAATTCTTTATAAAACCACAAGGTATCACTCCAGCAATATCCCTAAACTTACTAGCATAACACTACATTATGCACTCTCATATACAGACACCGCACATTATAATAATATCTGCCCACAGTTATTCAAGAACTACATAACAGACCAATTCAAAACTAAACACATATGCTCTCATTCCTACTTCAAAAAAAACACAATACTTTCTCACACTCCTTACCAAACTGCAACATCTGTATCACCATTGTAACACCAGGCTCACCATAAGTGGGGATATCCACCCCAACCCAGGCCCAAATCCATCCTGTCCAACACAAACTGCTCCAACACAAATGTCAGACCATAACACCACCACTATCTTCTGCCCTGGGCAAATCAACAACAGCAGCAAAACCAACCAGCTTTTAATGCTAAATATTAATATTAGAAGTATCAAAAATAAAATATCTGAACTCCAGGCCACAATAGCACACTACTCCCCAGACATAATTGCTTTAACAGAAACCTGGCTAAATAAAAGCATAGCTAACTCAGAAGTTCTCCCTACCAGCTACAATATCATTAGGCAAGACAGACCACTTCGTAAAGGGGGTGGAACTGCCTTACTGTATAAGTCCAACTTAATTGTACATCAATTACCAAACTCCTACCCCTCCCCCAATAATTGGGACATTCTTATCTCACAACTTCAACTTCACCCTAAAAAGGTCATCACCACAATTGTGATCTATATTCCACCTGGTAATACACCTGCTAGCCTTGAAGACTTCTTATCACGGTGTTCTTCCACATACTCACAAGAAACCCTTATTTTGGGGGACTTCAACCTAGATTGGTTCACCTGTATATCAGAACCACCAAGTAATCTAATAAATCTCCATGGCTACCAGCAGCTAGTCCAAATTCCAACTAGATGTGATAAAAAATCTAAAAGGGAATCCATCCTTGACTGGGTCCTAACTAACAACCCCACATTGTACCCTCACACAGGCAGTCTCCTAGACACCTTAAGTGACCACAGCATAATATACTTTATACGTAGTAGAACAAGCATATGCAAAACCACTAACTATATATCCAATAGAAACACAAAAAAATTCTCTCCTGAGGTCCTCAATACTTTAGTCTGTAACTGTGACTGGACCCCCCCCCCAAAAAAAACCCTCCCACTTGACCAGGCTGTAGCATATTTCAACAAAACATTTCTACAACATCTAGACACTGTCGCTCCATTGCGCAAAATCAAGGTAAGAACCTCTACAAACCCTTGGCTCAGTAAAAAAAAAAAATCCTCAAGTCCAGAGACACTACCTGGCTTTACTATCAAAAAAACAAAGAAACACAAAGCCTAACTAAGTACCAAGAACTGCGCAACTGTGCAAAAAAAAGGCATTAGGTTGGACAAAAAATCCTACTACATGACATTACAAACTAAGTACCAACACAACCCCCAAAATTTTGGAAAAATGTAAACCAGCTACTAAATCCCACCCAAAAGGCTACTCAGAAACCAACCACCCCTGACACTAAAGTTCCCATTGAAACACAATTCAACTCCCACTTTGTGAACTCAATTCTATCCTTAGTATCACAGGACAGTTCCTTCCTCACTATCCCCCCCAACACAAATAACACTAATACAAGCTTTACCCTCACAACAGTTTCCACCACTTCAATCAAAAGCATGCTCTCCAAACTAAAAACCTCATCAACAGCAGCCAACCTACTCCCTAGCTATTTCTTGAAACTCACAGCAGATGCTATTGCTATCCCAATATACACTCTCCTAAACAGATCAATTGTTGAAAACTATGTGCCCAAACTCTGGAAAATATCCTATTTTACACCCATACATAAAGGTGGGACCTCCACTGAACTTAATAATTACAGACCCATTGCTTTACTCTCCCCCCAGCCAAAATCCTAGAAAAATGCATCCATACCCAGATACTAAAATATCTCCTAGACAGCAACATCCTGTCACCTATTCAGCATGGTTTCAGACCTGCCCATAGTACCATTACAGCCCTCCTCTGCTTCACAGACACAGTAAACTGTCTCAAAAATGAAGGCCTGCAGGTGTCAACTCATTTTTTGGATATGTCCAAAGCATCTGACACAGTCTCGCACCAAGTCCTACTAAACAAACTAAACCAATATCACCTATCAAATTCCACTCTTACCTGGTTCCAAAGCTACTTAACTGGCAGGTACCAAGCTGTGAAATGGGAAAATTCTCTCTCTCCTCAGCTGCCCATAACTATAGGAGTCCCACAGGGTTCTATCTTAGGACCTCTACTATTCACAACCTTCACAGATGACCTCCATACCTCCACACAGCAAGCATCTATCATTCAGTATGCAGGTGACACTACCTTAATATGTGCTGCACAAAACATTTCCACCCTCCTGCAAACACCTCAGCTAGCATTCTCTGATGTTGAAAACTACCTTACCAAAGTCCAACTTATCCTCAATCCAAAGAAAACTCAGCTTATAATTATAACCAGTTCTAACAAAAACACTGATAGTCAGTTCACCATCTACTCCACAAATGCTACTCCTATCACTCCAGTAGCACAGGCTAAGCTATTGGGAATAACCATAGACTCCCACCTAAAATCTGATAGTCATCTCAACTTAACTATTAAAAAAGTACATGCCAAACTGGGATCACTCTACAGTATCAAACCATTTCTTACCAACAACACAAGATCAGCCATTGCTCGCTCCCAACTTCTATCCACCCTACTATAAGCATCTCCCATTCTGACTAATCTCAACAAAACTGAACTAAGCAAAATGGAAGCCTGCTAAAACAGAATTGCCCGCTTTGCTACAAATTGCTCATATAGAACTCATCACTGTACTGCTTTGAGACAGCTCCACTGGCTTGAACTGCCCAACCTCCTAACCTACAATCAGCTCTGCCTCTGTAATTCAATCTATTACCTCCACAATAAGTGTCCTGCCCTCAAATGCCTAGTACAACATCACTCAGCCAAAAGACTTCTTAGATCATCAAGCATACTACTATAAGAAGTCACCAACAGCTACAATACCTTTGGCGATGCACTATATAGTAGTTCAGTGGCTAAAAAAATGGAACTCTGTCCCCACTAGCATTCAAAACACATCATCCAAAGCTTCCTTTAAAGACTTCATCAGGCAACATCTCAAGCAAAGTTGGCAGTGCCATGATTGCTCCCCAGGCTAGTGAAAGTGGATAAGGTACACATACTAAACCTAGAGTACTTGATAATAGTTTTCAATCTTACTCACAAACACCGGCTAATCTACAATGTATGTACTGTACCTATGTACTATGTATGTATTCTACCTATGTTCCATATTTCAGCTGTACACCTCAAATCTATTAATTACCTTTATTTTTAAATTAATATTTTTTTGTTTGCTCATTCCACTGTAACTGTTGATGTGCTGCATACCACTGTAAAAACATGTCTTCTGTAATTTGTGTGTATACTGATCATGTCTAAATAACTAAATGTATCTGTAATTTTTCTATGTGGAGCTTTTCTCCCCGGGCCTCTGCTGAAAAAGGGCCTTTTCGGCTCAGTCAGACATCCCCGGTTAACAAATGTAAAATAAATAAAAGAAGCACAAGCCTTTCACAGATGCACAGTGCATTTCCATGAATCCCTGCCATTACACTTAGCATAGCACTTTATTCTAAGATGAATGTGGACCTCAGTTAATCAGAAAAAGAAAAGCTGATTTTAAAGTTCTAATCTCACATCGAAGAAGTTCACAGACTGCAGAAATATGTGTGGGACACAGAAAAACAAATGTGGCTGAGAGGACTGACACTGTGAAGGGCAATTAGTACAGACACATTCATTTTTCTAAAGATCCTTCATTTGCTAAATTCTCCACATGCTTATGGTTTGTAATACTGTGACAAGAATTAACCACATTACTGAGTTACTGTCATAAATTCCCCTAGTGATGTGAACATCCTCCAAGAAGGGCTTAAATAAACTAATGGCTGGTGCCAGAAGCATGGCCTCAAATTGAATGGCAAGAAATGCATCATTATCCCTTTGGGGAAAATGGTGACCACATTAAATATCACATTAATAACAATGCACTAAGCACGCAATCAGTCATGAAGGACTTGAGCACCCAGGTTGATGCCTCCATTGTACTGAAGGCTTTCTACATGGCCCACCTTATAAGTAAGGGTATTTCATCCAGGAACAAGGTCATAACACCCCTGTACTCCACCCTTATCAGATCCATTGTCGAGTACAATGCCCCCTTTGGCATGTACCTTGCCAAGCACATGCAGCAGTTGGAGAGACCACAGATGTTTCTGACCATTAAAATCCAGGGTCTCAAACACCTATCCTATACAGATAAGCTAAAAGCCCTGTCCCTCTACTCAGTCTCATACACACTGCTAAGAGATGACCTGTGTCTGGCATACAAGGCCATCTCAGACTCAGCCTTGATGGAGTTGCTGCATATCTGTAAGTCAAACTCCACTCGTGCAACCCATACGCAAGGTCTCAACCTGGTCTCTGACATTAATAGAACTTGTTGGCAGGATAGATTTGTGTCCCAATGACTCACCCCTCTGTGGAATAGACTTCTGTTCCATGTCAAGCAGAGTACCTCACTAGCCCTCTTTAAGATGAACCTGGATAACTGGATGGGAAACAGAAAATATACCCCTGATATCCCACCTGTGTCCCTGCAGGACAGGGAAAACAGGTGCTGACTTTGTGGGAACATGGGTGAAATTCTTGGTTAGGCTTATAAGGGCCTCTAGGCCAATAGGCTAACATTGTCCTATGAACCTATTAGTTTTTCTTCTGCCTTTGAGGTTTACCAAGAGTGCTCTGTGTCTATGTGATGTGTACATATAGATAGCTATACTAATTGAAATATGTTGCTCTGCATCCAGTATTCTCAGATGCATTTCTGATGACTGATAATATGTTATTCTCAGCGGCTAAAAACAATGAAAATTCATCATCACTTGTAAGCATTACACATTTTGAGCCTTTAATTTTAGTAAGTTCACCGGTGTTGAGCAGTATAAAGACTTTCTAGAAACTTTTTCTCTGATCAGTTTCAACACTACATACCTGTGAGATGCAGTTGTTACCTAATGATGGCCATAAGCACTTGTGAAATAGAAAGATTTAAAGTGAATATTCATGTAAAACAATCAATACACTGCTCATAAACATAATCAAGGAGTTACTTTTGCAGGAAGATTAAAATGAAATACTTACCTATTAGAAGAAAAAAATAATAAATCAGTGTTCTGTATGGATTTCAGTACACAGAAATTGATTAGTCACAACCATAGTAATTGGTATACCTCTCAGACTAATTAATAAACAGAGGAGAGCGTTGAGACTGTGATACATGAATCACTGTAAATCATGATTTAAAGTGTCCTTAGAAAATAAGGGGTCGGATTCCATAAAGCTCGCAGAATCTGGCGTATTACATCGATATCAGTGAGAAACCTGTGGATAACATAGTATGTAAATATACTACAAGAAACTCAGAACAGCTAAGCACATAATGGAATATCACAGTACCAATGGCACACTAAACAAACCTGCAAATACTCTGAAAATAATGAGAAATGGTTGTCCGATCACATTGTTCAGTAACAGGGTTATGGAGATATGGAGAGATGATACCAATTCAAGCATCCTGATCTTTATACAGACATATCGTAATCTGTCCAGTAAAATTAAGGACAAATACAGAATGTAACTGACTCCATTATGATAAAAAAAAAAAAAAAAAAAATTCCAACTATCCCAATTTAAACCATATGACATTCATAACATACATTTTCAGGAATAGACCCAGAAACATTATAAAAATCTAGAGGTATTTCCATAAGTCATCCACTAACATAAAATACATGCTTCAAAGCTGCAGTGCAGTTTGCAATATGCTTATATTGACAGAACTCTTTCAAGTAAGCTCAGAGACAACTACGGATATCTCCATAACGTGTATGAATAAAATATGGTAGGTTTGTCTTACAGATTTCAATGGGATCTGTACAGTTTCTAATAAAACATTAAAGGTGAAAGGCAACCACAGCCACATCACCACAGCTAACATTCACTAACAATAGGTTTGGGACTTACATAACTAATGCACACACCCAATGAAACTGGGAAAGAGAAAATAATATGTGGGGTATGGGTCAAGAAGAGGAACACACAAGAGGGAGGTTGGAATAGGGAAAGTCAGAGGGTGTGGCAATTTTGTTTTTGTGGGAATAGTTTATTTATTTATTTAGTTATTTATTTATTTATTTATTTATTATTTTTAAGAATAGAAAGACAGGTAAACATAGAGAAAGAAGAGGAGAAGACCATCACAGCAGATGTGCCCATAAATAAATAATACAACACATGACAGACAAAGGCTGGAAAAAAACAGTAAGGACAGGTAAGTTACCCAGATGGCCCACTGTACAACACGGCAATGGACATTTATCAAACAGGGTGGGGATGCATTTCAGACAGGGGAAATACAAAAAAAATCTACATATGCAATATTATGTTACAACATGTCACAGACTGTGTGGCAGTCATATCTAGATGTGTATGACCAATGGTAGATATGTATTGTAGTGTAATACATTAGAGTCACAGTACACAATGGATAAATAAACACACATCCAATTAGTCCATCAACAGTGCAGGTGTAAGCCAAGTAACATCACAAATGAGCAAATACAGGTCTAACAATGCTAGATAACTCCAGCAGAGGACAAAACCAAACCTATGACCATACATGTGAAAGGCAAACAACCAAGCACAGTGCCAATCAAAAGTACTGGAGAAGAGCAACAAAGGCTGCTGCATACACGAGTAGGTATACACAACCCACACAAACATGTAATGGAATGTGTGTATGTTACTCACATATGCCATGTCAAAGGCAGCACATAGGTGTAGTTGTGGATGTATGTCTGTCAGTGACATAAATGGAATGTACATGAAAGCAAGGTCAATACACATGCACACACCTACAACATGTAATAATATGTTCACAAATATAACAGTACAGCATAATAAATATAGCAGGTTATGTACATGGATGTGAAAAAACTACACTGGGTAACACACACATATGATGAGAACAAGGATGCATTGCAAGCATTAGCAGCAACTTGTGTATTCATGCCATACATTCTAAAATAGCTATACAACTGGCACATGCTCACTGCGTCAAATGAATGTATAGCAGTGGTCAGTAATTGCAACAAAGTCAAACACATCAGCAAAAAAAAAAAAAAAAATACTAATTATGAAAATGGAAGGGAGAAGGGTCACCTGGGCCCATAGTAGGACAAGAAAAGTTGACACAATGCAAATGCATGTATACAGCACACAGGGTGCTGTAGAAGCCAAACAGAGATACATTTAACCTAATGGAAAATGTATGTCAAATGGCTAGGTTGATTGCTGATGTCCACAGAACTGGACATGAATAAAACACACATACACAGTAATGTGCAATGATGTTATCACATCAACATGCATAGCTAAGCAAATTAAGAATTACAAGCACATACACATACACTTCCATGCAAATGTTGACTAAAGAAATGCAGGTGTATGTCAACCACCCTGCTAATTATGAAGCAGAGGACATGCCTGTGAGCATCATTACAGCACATCAGCAGTAGCTTATTGAATGCTCACATATCAAAGGGACAGCTGTGTTCCAGTATGCATTTGACTGTGTCCAAACACACATAAATTCAGTTAATGTGTACAACTATTTGCAGATGGTGTAACCAGTTTCAACATGTCATAGATGTGGAAATGCTACATGCAACAAACATGGCATAATGTACTGTTAAAGAATTTGTTGTCTGTAACACTGTGTATAGATTAATGCAACACTGCTATTTGATAGAGTCAGAAAAGGAGGACTGCACATAGGCAGTACCTGTATATGATCCCACATGGCATCTGAGTTGCTGAACCATGACACACAACACCACAACATGGCAGCTGAACATCATGACAACTGTCATCCAGAACACATGTAGAATGATATGTCTGTCTGCTGCACATACCTGATATGGCAAAACTCAATTCTAGGGTATATCACAATGCAGTGATAGAGTATGCACCACATATGTTGCCTGTCATTCATCCCATTAAAACACATGTTTACAGGCTACTTCTTCCAGCATTACTTGCAGGTTAACTGCCATATTGCATAGACAACTGAATGCGCATGGAAAGTACAATGTGTTAATGTGTCTCATGTTCACATTGAAACCAAAGTAAATGTCGCATAACAATAACACATAAACATGACAGATACATGGTATGCATGGACAAGAGGGCATATACAGTCCAAACAATGAAATGGCAGTCATCATGTTAGCAGCATGACATAAGTGGAACACACAGACAATAATTATGGACCAGAGGGACCAAGCTGATGGGGCTCAGACTCCTGAAAGAACTCATGAGCTATTGCCCTGAAGGAATCCTGCAAAACCCATACCATATCCTCAGAGAAAGACCCCCATTGCGTCCCTCATCTGTGTTCAGAACACATCGGTCATGACCACAGGAATCTCCTCCCAATAATCATCTTGATTCTGTTGTGCCATCGTCTCCTCAAGGGTGCAGGCATGATGGCTCCAGCAGGAGCAGGTCCAGGTTCCTTGGCATTATCATCATCATCATCATCATCATCACATTCATCCTTGGAGGAATCTGGCAGTGGCCTTGCATGCACTCATCATCATCTTCTGACTGGAGAACATCCATGGATCCCATGCTCTCTCAAGATTAATTGCAAAACACAACACAAAATAAATGCAAATGTGTATCATAAAGAATGGTCCCATGAATATCGTAGATCAACAGAATATGATTATGATGATAATTTACACAGGGACTGACACACATCCATTGTGGACAGAGTTACCTCATAAATTCATGGCAGTATATATGTCCTATTCAAAAACAGGATGTGAGTATTCTTTGTTTAACAATTCTATAGGCATAAACTCACCCACATGGGTTATTAGTTTTATAATAATGTATGAAAGCTCAATTCAACAGATTACACTTTCTGCATTCAACAATTTATATGAACAAACATAAAGTTCCATTGTAAAATGAGGAGAAAGTGAAATGATAACGTTGTGGACAGTAAGCAAGCCATATGGCAAATATCTGAGGCAGGCAGCATGAAAATTTGCTGAAAACGCATCAATACAATGAATTCAACAGTAAAAACAATGTGATATGTTCAATAACCACAACAGGTGACATATGAGAATCTAATTAATCTGGTACTAACAGTATTGTATGTGTACAACTGTGTGCATTATCTGCCAAAACATTGTGAATATGCTTGCAGAATATGATCTACTGTATTCAAACATCTATCTCCACAACTGTCAGTAAACCTAGGCTATAACTGTGTTTCAACCAATACACCAAAGGTGCTGGAAGTAGACACAATACCAGCATTGAACTGAAGGGCATGCCACACGGCAGACACTCATTCACTCTATGAATAGGTATACAACGCAAAACAGATCAGTCACTAGAAAATGCAGTGCACCATGCCATGCATCATAAACAAAAGTAAAAGCACTTAAATGTATATTCCAAACATGTGCTATAGATACACTAACTCAACTGTTATTTTGACTGTAGAATACATTTCAAAAACTATGTGCTGAAACAATAGTTCAATGCTACATGAAAGTTCCACATTTTTAGTTTCACTCACAACTGTAAGCAAAGCTATTGTGTGACGATTTAATTGACCTTACTGATACATGACTGGTATTTTTGCAATCTAATCAATATACATGTTATTGTGAAAAATACAGGCCTGAAAACTGGGGGAAGACAAAGTTCATTTCATTAAACAGGAAAAATAATACAGCTACTTCTCTACCTCCATTGTTTCTCAAGCCTGTGCATCCATTCGATACACATGGCTCAGCTCCTGCTGTGATCCTCCTCTCCGGAAAACAGAAACGATAATGTATTACTTATAAGTTCCTCAAATAACAGTGGCAGACATTTCTCAATACAGTTTCTCAACATTTATTTCTGAAGAACATTAGATAATCCCAATACACATTTATCAGTATTGCATACTGGTGTTCACATTTTTTAACTCAGATCGGAGGACTTGGGATTCAAAAACGTGCAACCACAATCTACATATAAGCTCTAGCCTTAAAACATACATATCAAGCTATCACATCTTGACTAAAACAGCATGTTTTGAATTCAGTGAAAACATTTCTTTTTTATGACGTCATCTGGGAGTGGGGGATGGTCGACTAATAAGGATCTTGCCTTAGAATTTCAAAGTGAACATGTGATGGTCATGTAGGTAAACAGTTTGAAAATGTCATTCATGTCAACTCTGTGATCAGAAACATTAACAGTAATGGAGCACATCCATTGCTCAGACAGTGGGACAGTGGCATGTAGCATAGAGCTTCTGTGAACAGAAATATAAGTTGTAGATAAGGGACATGGTGATGTATGAGTGAGGACCATGTTATTTCTTGTCGAAGTGGACATCAGCAAGAAAGTAGATACATCTTCTCTGTTCTGCATTTCAACTGTCTGCTCATCCCACCCCCTTAAAACTTGAGGACGATGTTGTTAATGAAATGAATGTAATATTTTGTGATATAATAGACCTTGATAATACTTTTACAATGTTTACAATATTAGCCAAAGAACTGGTCAGCATTTAAACTTTACTGACCCTGCTGTTAAAGAGCTGATGTTAATGGAACATTGCAGATTACAGATATGTTCATAGTAATTTGATTAATAGCCAAGTTCTTTGCAAACGTAATCAAAATATATGCTAATATCAATAATTGGTGTATGCTTCTCTAAATAAAAGCTATTTGTAGATAAATTAAGATAACAGTTTCAGATATGTGTTCCCTCTAATAGTTTCAGATATGTGTTCCCTCTCTAAATTTGTACACACAGCATGTTGGCCAGTTTCCTTACAATCCAACAGAAACAATATGACAACTAACCATGTAAACACAAAAAAACAACCACCAGATAACATGAAAAAAATGTTTATTAGCTAAGCTTTTTCATCCTTAAGAAACTAGGACTTCATCAGAGTTACACAGCAAGACAAAAACTTTTATATATACAAACTAATTAACATTTAACTACATAATTAAATTATTAAATAATCAATTCAATTACAATTTCTTAGGTCTTCTATCTTTAAGAAAACACTTAATATTAATCATCTCATTGAGCCCTGGAAAATTGTCAGCCCACAGTTTTATCTGCCGCAAAGTTTATTTTTGTTCAATTATATATTTATAATCACCTCCTGTGATACTTTTACTAACACTGTAATCCATGAAATATAATTTTTTGTGCTCAGGAAAATTAGCTAAATGTTTATATACAGCATATCAATTTTTGCATTCTTTATTTCATAAATGTGTTCTAAAATATGTGTGCAAAATGTTCTAGAAGTCATACCTATATAGAAAGCAGTATATCCTTGACAGGTAACAGCATAAACCAACCCTTCAGAGGAACAAGTAAACCTAGTATAAACATAAATAGTTAAGATCTAAATGTTGAAATAAAATGTGTTGCTCATATATCTACAGGCTTTATAAGTACCACAATCAAATGTACCCCATTCTTTTTGAGAAACTGTACTATGTTTATTATAAATAAAAAATGTATCTCTATCTAAACCATTTTTTAAGGTGTTCTTTTTCTTAAATATTATCTTAGGCTTATCACCTACTACTTTAAATAGCTCTGGATTGCTTCTAATAATATTCCAGTTATTATCTAGAACAAACTTCAAAAAAGGACCATCTACTGACATATCAAAAGCACAGGCAGCATTGTATGTCATATCTTCTGATTGACACCCCAGAAAAAAGGTGAATATTCTTTGTGTTTCTTTTCTAAAACTTCTTTGCTATAAAAATCTAGGACAGGAGATGTATAACCTTTTTCTATAAACCTACATTTAATATTATAAAACTCATCAGGTAATACCTTATTATCAATAGTAAGTTTAGAAGCCCTAATAAATTGATTCTTAGCAATATTATTTTTAATATAAAATGGGTGATTGCTATCATATGACAAATATTTATTTGCTGCTGTATCTTTTATATATAGCACTATACAATGATTGCTTTTCTGTATTAATTCCAACATTTATATGAAGTAAATGCACTGTCAAACCCTGTTGTTAAAACCTGATGTTATCAGGGCATTATGGATTATGGGCATATTCATAGAACTTGATGACTAACTGAGTTATTCATAAACATGCATAACAGAAACATTAATATCAAGTTTTGGAATATGCTTCCCCAAGGAAATGCTTTGGTGAATTAAACCAAGATAACAGTTAGAGATATATGTTTCCCTTATGTGGACTGGAACCCACAGCATGCCAAAAGATCGACTTGTTGGCTGGTTGCCTTACATGCCACACTAATAGTCAACAGAGGGGTCATTTTAGAAAACAGGTACTGTAGGTGTTTATTAGATGTCCTGTGGAGAATAGATAAATATGGAAATTGCAAAATGTATTGGACATTTTATTGTACAGATATGACAGCTATTGACACATAACTGAAAACATGTTTAAGCAGTCAGAAAGAGATTCATTTTTAGCTTAAATAAATGTGTCTGTATACTTTCTTAGAAGGCATGAATGAATTAATAAAATTATGTATGTAGGCAATACTGTAGTACTATAATGGAAAACTATGAAGTTCCCAGTCATCCGTGGCCTAGGTGCTGTAGGTGTCAATGATGCAAGATGACAATGACTGTGTGAAATTATGTTGTTAGATGTTGTAAAATAGATGTACATCTAAAAAGGTGATACTTATGCATATTATATACATTATTAAATAAATTAACAACATGAGAATTGAACCCTCAGTTAATAGGAAAGTATTTACCAAGTCCAATTAATTATTCCTATGATGTAATTATCACAGCAGCTGTTAAATGATTATAAGAGTATCTATCTGATATATGTGGAATATAGAAATATCTGTAAAATCCTTAGGAATGCTCAGGTATGCATAGAATATTGACACTTGTTGTAGAGATCTACTGGTTGCCTGTGCACCTTATTGACCCTCAATTATAGACTCTCCATGTCACTGTGCTACAAGTCATCACAGCAGTGGTGAACCTGTACTGCAATGGGGCAGATTCCTGTCCTCCTTCAGTGCTCCCTTATGATTCAGTTGCATATGACTATCATGATGTAGTTCCTGGGTCTGGCTCTCATCTTCTGCTCCAATCCAGCATACACAATCAATATCTGGGTCATCTCCTCATTGGTCCAGTTGGGTGAATGGACATGTCTCACACCCTTTGAAGAAGCCATCATAATTTTCAAGTTGAAGAAGTCTGAAAAATGCAAACACAGAGAAATGCTCACTTAGGTACACTCAATTCAGTTAACAGTGGTCTGATCTGTAAATGTATGAAAATAAATATTTGAAAGTGGTGCTGATGACAAGTTATGGGATCACTGGAAAATAATGGGCATGTGGTACACTTGGTACCATTTATATTTACCTTATTGGGTGTTTCCGCAGAACACCTGGGTGTAACAGCACATGAAGCCAATTTTTGCAGAGTTGTGCAGAAGGGATTCCAAAACTTGAATTTTAGTGAACCGCATTAATTATGTATGTTGCAAATGGTACTTAAAGGTCAGTGCACTTTAGGTGCACTTTGATTCTGTGATTAAGAGTGAGAGGTGCACTAGCAGTTGGTAGCATTTCTATTTTGGTGATTAGTATATTTCTTCAAGTCATTTCCAAAGGTGCATGGTTAAAGTTTTACTCAAAATGTTATCTTTAATAGAAGTTGTTATAAGTTATGAAAGTGATGCTGTTTTGAACTTTATGCACACAGGTGTTGCTAATTTAAATAAATGATTTCAGTCCCATGTTCAGTCATACAGACAAACTTATAGATGTTAATTTATGGATCATCTCCAATTGTTAATGTTAATTCCTTGCTTTGTGTGTCTATGGATACGTGTCATATGGATTTCAACAGTATCCATATCCATAGTATGTGATGTTGATATTACGGATATATTTCTTAATTCATGTTTCCTATACTAAACTGTTAAAAACATGTGCTGTTGCTGCTATGAATATTTCTTCCATGATGCTTCTTAACAAATGTATTTTAACTACTGGCTCAATATACTAAGGATCTGTATAGTCTATGGCCTGTCTACAGATCCAGAAGTTTTCTGACGCTTTCTGTAAGTTGCCAAATTATTACTTGCTATAGTATTTTAATGTGAAGTGCAAGCATACTCTTGTGGTACGACGCTTTTGTTTTCTTACATCCATTCAACATGTGTTTAGTGTTAGCAGTTCTAATCCCAGTCATGAACTGTAAAGATATTACTGAACATGAACTGTAAGGATATATTCTCTGTAAACTGTTTGTGTTTTTTCTTTTGGAGCTTTTCTCCTCGGGTCTCCACTGAAAATGGGCAACAAGCACAACTGGACCAACTCAGTTAACAAATGTCAATAAATAAAAATAAATAAATATTACAAGTTATTTTCATTTCGCAAATGTTATATGTCATGTTAATATTTATCACAGAAAGAGTTATACAGACTTTAGCACTTCCCAGGAATGCATACTGGTTATGTTGGCATATGCTCTTCACAGAATCAAATACATAAATGGGCTCATACAACAATATTATCATATGTGTATCATTGCCTTTCAGATGGCCAATCATCCTTGGGGTGGCAACTTCTCCTTCCAGGAAAACTACATCATAATTGATGCTCTGCAGCAATATGGATGGGTCTCCTAGGCCATTCAGGTGATATGGTTTAGAGACATGAAATGCGGACTACCTCATCAACACAATCAATCCAATTGGAGGCCACAGATGATCACTTGATGCCTGTAGATGGCATTGCTTGGGCATGATTCTTCAAGCAGCCAACAGAGTGAGACATTATGAGAGATCAAAGGATGCTACTGGTGGTGAACAACCATTGATCACCCAATTATATTACAATATTTCTGGCCTCACTGCATACAGCATGAGGTGAGCAGTGCATTCCCAGTGGTGGATTGAAGCTGGAGTTTGAGGCTGAACATATATGTCTTTTTTTCCATTACATCGCTGTGTATTGAGACAATCACTGCATATTGCTATAGTATGCATATGCATATTCATGTATTTTTTAAAAACATTTTTATTTTGTTTTCATTATAAACATACAGAAATGTACATATAACAAATACAATAAAACAATAACAAAACTATTGACAATATTTACATTCATCCATGATAAACAATCATTTTATTCATGAGACGTTATCAGTATTTGTTCAAAAGGTTTTCCAATTTTTGCCATGATATTTTTTATGAGTAATGTTATGAGTTCGATAACAAATTGTTTGCACTTCTTTTTTACAAACAACTTTTGCTAAATTAATAAAATCTTTAAACATCAAATCTTGTTTACTTTTCCAGTTCAGAGTAATAACTTTTCTGGCAATTGCAAGACTTGACCAGAGTAACTGAATCTGAGATTTAGGTATTACATTAGGTATAGGAACATTGAAAAGGATTAGTGAGTTAGAAATATAACAGTTATCAGACCATAAATCATTTACAAAATACCTGAAGTATTTCCAGTATTGAACAACATTTCTACATTCAATGAACATGTGAACCCAGTTGGCCTCTAGTAATTCATCACATTTCCAGAATTTACTTTCACTGTTTTTGAGTATAAGATCTATTTTATGTGGAGTATAGAAACTTCTATTCATAAATGTCCATGTATACAATCTCCAATATAATGAAGAAAAGGTATCATATGTAGAATTCAATAACAATTTTTTGGATTCATAAGATATTTGTTCTCTATTAATATTTACATAGTAATTCCAAAAATCTGAGTCAAACTTTAGAGTGTCTTCTCTTAGTATCTTATAGATAGGTGAGATACTTAATTTTTGATTATCTGTCTTTTCAGGACACCTAATAAAAAGCTGGATCAAACTAGGTATAGTTTCAGTCTCTAGATTGATTGATACTCTCATTTTGTTTTCTATAAACTGTCGTAATGAGTGTATAAACAACCAACTGTCTTGACTATTATCAAAACTACATAAAAGTGAGTTTAGTGGTTTAATACTCTTATTTTCAATAAACTGATGCCACAATATCAAGTTAATTTTCTTTAATTTTGCATCACATTGATTTTGAAAGAATCTAGGCAATCAGGGGAGTATGCTATAGGGAATATAAGAAATAGAAATTGTTTAATGTTGTAATTACAATCAATTATATTTTTAAAGTTATTAAATATTTGATTAACGCCATAAGAAAAATGATCAAATTTCTTATTAAATAAACAAAATTCACATAAAATCCATTGAACTCAGTACTTATTCCATATTGTTCCTTAAATTAATTTTCTATAGTTCTGACATCAGTTATATGAATATCATGTATTGTTTTCCAGCTAGATATATAGGTAGGTGTGATCCAATGTAATATTACATTAATTATAACTGATTTGGACTAAAGATCTAAGCTAGGGAATGCTATCCCATTACTGTTCAAAGCTCTGTTGTGCCATTTATATGCAAACCTAGGTTTTAAGGGGAACCATAAAAATTTAAGTAGCATGGAATCTAATTTTTTAAATTGGTTTTTGGAAGGGGGTAGTAACAATGATTGTATATAAAATAAAATTTTAGGTAAAATTATAATTGTAATTAAAAATAGTCTATCCTCCATTGTGAAGAACATTTTATTCCATCTTTTGATTAGTTCACTTCTTCTTCTGGCTTTTCCCAGTTAGGGGTTGCCACAGCGGGTCACCTGTCTGCTCATGATTGGCAGTGGAGTTTTACGGTGTTGAGTTGCCAGCCCAGTACCCAACCTTCTACAGAAGGCACACACATGCACAAGGTCACTCCTAGGGCCAATTTAGAGTGTCCAATCCACCTACAGCATGTCTTTGGGATGTGGGAGGAAACTGGAGCACCTGGAGGAAATCCACGTAACCTTAGGGAGGACATGCAGACTCAGCACAGAAGGCACCCCAGCCGAGGATCAAACTGGAGAACCTCTTGCTGTGAGGTGTCACCACTAACTACTGCACCATCACGGCCACCCTTTTAATGGTGGTTATTAAATTATTGTAGTTTATTTCAACAGACTCTTTCCATGTACTCTTTATATTGACACCCAAATATTCTAATACATCATTCTCCCAATTAAACAGGCTATTCCCTCTTAAGTTTTTGTTGGTATTTTTATCAATTAGTAATGTTTTGGATTTGTTATGATGAAATTTAAGACCTGAAATTCTTTCAAACTTGCTTAAGGTATTTATAACATCATGCAAAGAACCATCAATATAACCCAATGTTAACAATATATCATCAGCAAATAATTGTATCTTAGGACAATAGTCCATATTAACTTGAAAGCCGTTTATATTTTTGAGGCTAGACATGATCTGTTTTTCAAATAAGCCTGTGCCCCTCTGAAAATTTTCATTAATAAGTTGACAAAATCTGAGGAGAAATCAAAACCAATAAAAATTCTTTGTAGATAAGACCAACTGATAGAATCAAAAGCCTTTTCTATATCTAGGCTGATAATAGTTAGTTTTTTTTTTTTTTTTTTGCATGCTATATATATTAATGCTAGTAATTTAATAATGTTATCTTGCACTTTTCTATGAAAAATGAACCCTGTCTGATCATTATGTATTAGTTTAGGTAATATTTTCTTTATCCTTGTTTTTGATTTACATCAGCAGAATTGCACCATGCACACACATCTACAAAAGGTGAGGATGATGAACATAAGTCTTATGACATGTATGGATACAGCTGAAGTACAGACAGAGCAGTTCAATCAAAATTTGTAAAGCTGTTTACATTAATATTTACAGGTCCCTCTACTATGGGATTAAAGCAGGGATCTGCAGGTCAGTGTGTCTCCATACTGTTACTGTGACCACTCTCAGCCTCATTTCACCACATTTCTGTTTACTGTCATATTGTTATTTTCCTAACATTGCACACTGCAGGGAGATCCAGTAGGGGTTCAAGTCATGCAGGTTCAAGTACAGGCAGACCGGATATGTTATATCAAAATTGTCATAGCTTGCATCAATGTGTGGCACACACATGATACATGACACTTATGTGAATATTTGTCAATAGAGGCCTATCTGGTATACAGTTGCAATGTCCATCACATAAGTATTTTCAGGCCCTGTTACTCTGTTGTATATGTGAGGCTGTCAGTGTTGATTTTGCTAAATGCATGACTGTGTCATCTTGATCTTTAGTTCCCCATTGAAGGATCCACAGTACAACCAATGACCTTTCCACAGCAGGAGTCTGTCAGTGGCATAATATTAACTATGTTAATCCTGTTGTTGGTATATGTATGTCACACCTTCTGTATGGTGATCACTAATCTGTTTTTTTCCCTATAATAGTTGAAGTTCATTCCTCTTTAACAGGAACATCTTCCCATGAGGTGTTGCCAGGTGTGTGTCTTTCTTGTATTCTCACATATGTCATGTTTGTTGGCCTTGTAACCAAACTATATACCCCACGTGTGTAGATTTCATGAAACATACATACAGTAGACTTCATGTAATGTCATTATTATCTGTAACATTGCAGTGAGATATATATGTTACATGTGTTTGATGATATCTGTCATGTGATGTAAGCAAATTATCGTGATCTGTGTCTTCTTATCTTTAGCACATCAGCTATCTTTGCCATTCAGCAGCCCATTTAGCAATCATGATGTGATTCAAGATGTGTCTCAGCATAGTAGTATGGCCCCTGCACATAGAAACTTGAGTTGTTTGTAGAGTCCAACCATGAGGCTGACAGTGATGTTGCTGTATATGTAGCTTCAGATGTGAGGTCAACTTATCTAGCCATTGAGAGGATGCTGGCACAGTGGATATTGAACAGGCTGAGGCCTGTGACCAACACATTCCAATTGAGACCCCAGCTGATGGCAATTCCAATAACATTCAATAACAGGTCATTGCAGTGGGCATAGATTAGAAGATATTGTGCATGGCCAAGTGTCAGGGAATGTCTGACCCATGCTGCAGGAAAATGAATGGTCACAGCAATGGCTTTGGCCAGATGTTTGTGCACTTGCCCATGCCACAGATCATGTGGGACACAGGCTACATGTCATCCATAAATGACAAGAGAGCAGACACAGAGAGATTATGGCTGCATTGGCCACTCAGAATGAGAGTCTGCTTGTTTTGGCGCTGTCAGTGGAAACCCTGCCCTCAATGGTACTGCAGCGGTTTTGGACTACCAGCAGTATTTTTTGTTCCCTGACTATGTTTAGCAAATTGCAACATGGGAAAAGTAGGCCTCCTGTCTGAAGACTCACCATTGGTAATTGAGAATCACTATCTGTGGTCCAGCCTGCACAGATTGCTGGCCCATCTGCTGATGTCCCACAAGTCATCTCGCAGTCATGCTCTTTCACCTCATCAAAGTGTTTTCACACTATCAATCTCCTCTATGGAGCAACCAGGGAACATGTGTCTGTACATAGTTGGGGCAGAGTGAACCATGGTGTGAGATGTCAGCAAGGTCAGCCTAAACTGCATTAGAGTGTGTCCAACAGTGTAGTATACATAGGCAGCTCATATTATTGACTTACCACTTTACTGTGATATGTTTCTTCTGATATTAAAACGTCTGCATTGCATCCTGTGTGTTTTTTTTTCTTTTTTCATGTTATTATAATGTCGAGACAGGAATGTATAGCACTTATGTGTGACTCTTACTGTTTTCTATACAGTGATACAATAATCTGTGTGTATGTATACCTGTGTCAATTGTGTCTTGAGCTGATGATCTCTGTCATGACATATTTCTGTATTTTCATGTTGTAATATATTATGATTATGGTGTTATATCTGATACTCTGTTTGTACACCTAGTGGACAATGACAATTAGATGCAATCTATGGTGCTATAGCGGGGCAGCAGCTGAACATCAGTATTCAATCTGTGTACTCATGTGTATGTATACATATATATATATATATATATATATATATATATATATATATATGTATGTATATATACTTTTTTCTGATATTTTCTGATATTTTGCTTTGGATTTTGCCATAATCCATAGTATTAATTTCAGTTCCTTGGGGTCTGTATAGCGTACAACAATGATATCAGAAATTAAGTCATCATGGCTGTTTGTCACATTTAAGTTCTGCTATGTACACATGGCATGTTTTGGAATCAGATCACCATGCAATAAATACATAATTATCCTACTCTGACTATCCAAGTACTCAGGCTGCCTTTAGCATGTCTTGTAAAATGGAGTCTGCAGCAGGTGTGCCAAAGTCTTCCTTTAGCATACTGCTCTGTCCTCAAATAGCTTCTGTGAATTTTATGGAATCTGGCTCAAGGTCTGATATGAAGAAAGAAAATGTCACTAAACAGCAGAAACAAATACTTCAGTTTACTACAGCAATAACTTCAGTTAAGGATTTGTGGATTGCACTTATATCACTGAAGTTTTGTTGCAGTACATGTGAGTTCTTTGTTTTCTTCTACTTGCAGCTACTTTGTGATTTTATTATAATTTATAGTGTAGTACAGTTGTAAGAACACTTATCAAGAAGTATTCAGAATTAGTACATATACCAGCCTATAATTTTTATTGAAGTATTCAGTTATAGGTACAAATTATTTCCCTACTCAGAGCTGATAGACTTGTGTCAATCTGTGTGAATTCTCATGACTTACAAAACTATTCATAGCTCTCTATGGTAATAGCTGCATGTAAATGGCAAAAAAAAAAAAAAAAAAAAAAGAGAGACACATCTGCCCACTCTGACATTTATTTATTTTTTATTTTACATTTGTTGACCGGGCTAGTCTAGCTGGATATATTTCCATTTTCAGTAGAGGCCCGGGGAGAAAAGCAGCACACAAAATACAAAGAAAAGTATCCAAAATGAGCAAATCAATACAAACAAAAAAAATAGCAACACAAATGCAGAGACCATTAAGAAAGTTCCTAAACAAAAATTATTTACAAATAGGAACTATCAACATTTCCTATAAATGATCTAATATAGGGGAACTAAACAGAGAGCAAGGTGAGTTAGGGAGTAAAAAGAAGTTAATCTTTGTAAAAGAGGCAAGAAAAAAGATAACATATATAAGAGAGGAGAAGTAGGATTGAAGTTTGAAAAAGAGGGTGAATAAAAAGAAAAAAGACCTAAAGATTTAAACAAACTTTAAGTGAAAAGGGTAAAGGGATAGCCTAGAAAATAGAAATAGCTATTCAAAGAAGAGGAAAGAGGGATGAGGGGGAGAAAAGAGATAGCGTCTAGGTAGAAAAGTTTAGTCAGGTTTAGTACAGGAACATAGCCAGTGACTATGCAAGTAATCTTTGATTCTTTGTTTGAAGAGAGGCAGTGATGAGATTAGTGTTATGTCACTAGGTAGCAGATTCCAGCTCCTTCCTACTGTATTAGAAAAAAGAGAGTCACCAACTGAGTTATTGGACTTTGTTAAACTAGCCATGAGTTTCCTAGAAGAGCGAAGGGAGTTAAGATTATTGTATGGGATTAAAAGTTTTGAGAGTATTGGGGTGTTGGAAGGCTGGTGCAGTATTTTGTGGGCAATATTAAGTTGTGGGATTAGCAGATGGTTTTGGAATTCCAGCCAGCCTAGTTGTTTCAGTTTAAGACAGTGGTGGGTTCTGAAGGGGTTGCCAGTGGCGAAACAGGCAATGTTGTTATAGGATGTTGCCAGTTTGTTAAGGTTGGCTTTCCTAAGGTTGGTAAATATTGATGAAGCATAAAGAAGAGTAGACAGTAGGTGGGTGTGGGCAATCTTGGCTCTGGCGGATGCAGTTAGGAAGGGTTTAATACGATATAAGGATCCTATTTTTCTGTTGTCAGTTTTAATGGTGCTATTAATGTGTTGATCAAAAGAGAGATTATTGTCGATGGTTATTCCTAACAGCTTAGTTGTAGGGTCAGATAATATGACAGTGGCATTATTTGAGGAGATGGTGAAGTCTAAGGAAGGGGATCGAGCGGTGGGAGTAGAGAGAAGAAGTTTAGTTTTTTTGGCATTTAGTAGAAGGGAACGTTTGGAAAACCATGTTTCAACTGTGTTGAAGATCTTTTGAGTAAGTGAAGAAAGTTCAGTAGGAGAGGATGCTGAGCAAATAAGGGTAGAGTCATCTGCATATTGAATGCAGGTAGCTTGAGGGATTACAGAATGGAGATCATTAATGAAAAGGGAGAAAAGAAGTGGTCCAAGAATAGAGCCCTGAGGGACACCAATGTTAATGGGTAGAAGAGAAGAAATTTGGTTCTCCCATAGAACTGCCTGTTGTCTATTGCTAAGGTTAGATCTAAACCATTTGGTGGCTAGGTTATCAAAGGAGAGGGATTCAAGTATGTTAATTAAGGTGGAGTGGTTGACCATGTCGAAAGCTTTAGAGAGGTCGATAAACAGAGCAGAAGAGAGTAGGTTACTATTGCGGTTCTTATTGATGGTGTCTACAAAAGATAAGAGAGCAGTGGCAGTACTGTGATGAGGTCTAAAACCATGTTGACAATTTGCTATTATGTTGTGTAGAGAGAGATGTTGTAGAGGTTGCTGGTGAATACATTTTTCCATAATTTTTGCTAATGGAGAAAGGATAGCAATTGGTCTATAGTTGGAGTACTCGATAGAGTTACCCCCTTTGTGTAAAGGGATAATGTGGGAGACTTTCCAGATATCTGGAATGGATCCCTCTTGGATAGTCCTGTTTATGAGTATGGATATAGGGTATGCGATTACTTTGGCAGCCTTTTGGAGATAGAGAGACGGGAGCTTGTCAGCCGAGGGGGTACAAGGCTTAAGTTTGTGAATAAGTCTGTAGATGAAAGATGTTGGGATAGGTTGTAGTTTAAAGTTATAGGAAGGGTCCATATCGTTACTTGGAGGGAAGGCATTATTGGTGTTCATTTGTCTGGCTAGGGTTTGGATAGAGTCAATAAAGAAAGAGTTAAAAGCATTTGCAGTTAGGTGGGGGTTGTCTGGGTCAGCACTGAGAGGGGTAGGAGTTTTGGTTGTTCCTGGGGAAAGGAGTCTATTGATTGAAGACCAAAACTGTTTGGGATTGTTATGGTGTGTTTGTTGAAGTTTACAGTAGAAGTTTTTTTTGTCAGTAATGATTGCTTTTTTTGTCAGATTTCTAAGCTGGCTGAAGTGAAGAAGATCACGGTTATTTCTATGGTGTCTCCATAAAGCCCAGACTTTATTTCTGGTGAGAATAAATTTTTTTGTTTCCTTTGAGAGCCACGGGGCTATGTTAGGCTTCATTCTGATAGTACGCTCGGGAGCATGTTTATCAAGAACGGATAGGAAGGTAGTATTAAAGTATAATACTGCATTTTCAAGAGGAAGTGTTTTTAAGGGATTCCAGTTACATGAGTTAAGTTCAGTTTGAAATAATTCTATGTTAAACTGTTTGGTAGAGCGTATTTTTCTAATGTTAGGGAGGTTAGGGAAATCATTCTTTTCTCTTGTAATATAAGTCAAAGAGTGATCACTGACATCATCAGGCAGGGTTCCTACTTTATATGTTTGTTTGTCTTTGTTTATAAGTATCCAATCCAAAATACTCTCTTTTTTATTAGGCTTATTGATTCTTGTAGTAGAGGTCATGGTTTGGGTGAAACCATGGAGGTTCATGTGAGAAGTAGGATTATCAGCATTAATACTTTTCCAGTCTATATTAAAGTCACCAAGAATTATAGTTTCTTGGGGGTAAGTGGTAGATACCCAGCTGAGAAAGGCTTCTAGAATTGGTATATTGTTACCAGGTGGTAAGTACATACAAATTATGTAAAGAGATTTCTTGGTATTCAATTGAAGTTTTGTTATGATGGCTTCTACTTTGCTATCCTGTGTTGGATCAACTGGTAGGGTGGAGATATTTAATTGATTCTTAAAGAGGATTTCTACTCCACCACCTTTGCGTTTTGATCAGTCAAGTCTAGCTATATTATAGCCCTGGGGTAAAATGGCAGTATCTTTGGTGTCAGGTTTTAGCCAGGTCTCTGAGAGGCAGAGAATGTCAAAAGAATGGGTATGTAGGAGTGCATGAAGGTGAGATACTTTGTTATTTAAGCTTGGAATGTTAAGATGTCCTATTAGGAGAGTACTATTAGTTTTTAGTGTAGAAATTTGAAGTGAGGGGTATGTTGGGCCAGGGTTAGGATGGATGTCTCCATCTTGTAAGGTGGGATTAATAGGTTTTGTTACTGAGTTGCTCATTAGATGGATTTGAAGTTTTAATTTTTTTTCGGTGGTTAGGACATACTTAATATGGGAGAGTTTATGGTATTTAGGAAGGAGATATCTAGGGGTGTAGGTAATGTTGGAGTATGGAATGAGAGTATTATGAGAGCAAGGTATAGTTTGTTTCTGTGAGTAAGTAGGCTGGACAAAGAGAGGATTTCCAAAGAAGGTGAGAAGGTAGGCTGAGAGCAGGGTAGTAAAGAGTAAGAATAAGAGTGTAGGTATAGTTAGAGAATAGGGAGCCATTGTAGGAGAGAAGATAAAGTAGATGAGATTAAGGCTGAAAAGTTAGTAGCAAGGTACTGGAAGTGGAATAGGAATGAAGTTAGAGTAGGGATCCTATAAAAAAAGACGGGGAAAAAGGAGATATTTAAAAAGGTATGAAAAGGATTAAGACTGGTAGTGTATGAGGGGAAAAAGTAGAAAGTATTAACAGTGGAAGGTGAGAGGATAGATTAATAGGGGAGGGTGAAAGGACAGAGAGAGATATAAGGGGAAAGGCGAGAGGTGAGGGGTGGGGTTAACAGAAGAGTTGGAAAGAGAGTGAGAGGAGATTGGAAGGTAGAGGTAGGGGGTGTGTCTAGAGTGGTATAAGTTTAGGACCCCTGGGGTGGGTGGGAATTGGGGGTAGGGAGGGGAGCGAAGTGAGCCCGCAGGGCGAACAGAGTTGGAAGAAATAACCAAAGGTTAGATGGGAAGGAGACAATCAGAAGAAGCAGGTGAGTATGGTAAGAGAGATCTATATTAAAAGGAACAGGGAAAGAAGAGGCCAAGCGCACCAGAGAGAAGAAAAGTTAAGAAGAGTTAAGTCAGAATGTAAGCATACAGTAGGAATAGATGGCAGAACAAGTAGAGGTGAAGAAGGAGACAGGTTACAGGGGTATAACTAAAACTATAAGGAGTGAGATAGACAGAGAGCAAGGCAGGGATAGAGGTTAGGAGGATAAGAAGATTAACTTTGACTATGCAGTGAAAGAGGCTAGTTAGAGCCAAGGGGAGCAGCAGAGTAGTAACAGAGAGAGGGATGCCACCTAGTGGATACCACTGGTAAAGCGGGGGAAAATATGAATGGGACAGTCATGAAAGTTAAAAGGAATAAATATTAATAAATATTGGCGGTGAGTTAAGGGTGCGAAGGGGAGGGAGCAGAGAAGGAGAGGTACTGGCTGCTGGAGTCTCAAGCGCAGGCAAACTATATGACCCTTTTAGGAATTATCAGACAGGAGCCTATCATACTAACATGTCTATACCCAAACCTACTTTCTTTCCTTGAGAGAGGGTAGTAGATGAGACAGGCAGTTTCAGTCACTTGAGGATAGGCAAGGTCTTCAGACACCAGGTAGGATTTAGTTAGGGCAGAAGAGAGGCGGTTTCAGTCACAGGAGGATTGGCCAGGTTCTTCAAAACACCATTTAGGTTTAGGTTAGGTCAGGAAACAGAGGAATTGCTGTTAACTTTGAAGGGGGAAACGCAGTCAGAAAAAGGAGGAAAGAAGAACAGAGTTAGCACAGGTAATTAGGTTTAATGTAATAAATTAAACATTAACAACAGTGGAAAGGAAGCAAAAAAAAAATTAACCAGTCTGACACTCATACTCTACTTAACAGTTATATAAACAAATATCTTACAGACTAATATTGGTTCAACAGAGCAATACGTAAAAGCATAAATTGAAGACAAAGTCCCTTTAGAGAGGCAGTGATAATGCGTAGTCTAGAGAATATATGTGTTTCAGTTGCAACAAAGGAATAAAGTATTTTGCAAAGGCTACAGAGGTAATGCCTAAAAAAAATTAAGGTAGGTACAGGGGCAACTAGTGGGATGCCAGCGTAGTGCGATACATCGCTAAGACACGATTACATAGATATAGCTGAGATATCAAAAATAATTAAGAGAAGTGTTCAAGGGTTTGTAATTATATAACACCTCTAACATTAAGAAGCTGCGTGTTCACAAAATATAGCTGAGATACAAAAATAATAGGAGAAGGGGTCATCAGTTATTCAGTCCTATAAACGCTGAGTTATAAGTCATATAGCTTAGATCCAAAAATAATTAGGAGAAGGGGTCATTAGTTACTTAGTCATATAAACGCCACTAAGGAGAAGGTTAATATAACAAAAACGTCTTTACAAATGCTACAGCATTTAAGCGCAGGAGGGTAATTAGGCGCTTTCTACATAGGTTCGGAGTTAACAAGCGAGTAGATAAGAGGACATTGAAAAGCATCGCATTCTTTCCAGATGATTAACTCTTCATACAAAAAATATACATAAAGTGTGTGACTTAAATTAATTAGAATTATAATTTTCTGCATATTCTTCATTCAGAAAGAAACAAATTAATATTCTCAATGAATAAACTATTCTGATTTTTTTTTCTTTAGGAAAATAACACTGTTCTCTGAATTTCAAAAGCTGAGGATTTTTCTTGCTATCTGTAAAATATTTAATTAAAAAATAAAATAAAATGATTGCTTGAATTATGAGCATTCTGCAATGAGGTCGTACTTACAAATGTTAATCTGACTTTGATGCATGATATAGTATATCTTCTTTTGATGTTACTAAAACCAAGTTCAGACTAAAACAACATAATGGAAAATGCATTTGCATACTTAGTGTAATGTTTGAAGATCTGCAAGAGATGGTATAGTAAGTAATGATAGATAGAGGGAGATAGATAGATAGATAGATAGATAGATAGATAGATAGATAGATAGATAGATAGATAGATAGATGATAGATAGATAGACAGACAGAGCTATATGTATGTGTGTGTGTGTGTCTGTGCATTTGTGTGTGTGTGTGTGTGTCTGTGTGTGTGTGTGTGTGTGTGTGTGTGTGTGTGTGTGTGTGTGTGTGTGTGTGTGTGTGTGTGTGTGTGTGTGTGTGTGTGTGTGTGTGTGTGTGTGTGTGTGTGTGTGTGTATGTCTGTGGGTGGGTGGGTGTAGGTGTGTGTGATATTTGTGGTAGTTGTCCCTAGAGAGAGATAAGAAATGAATGTTTAAGGCTAAGGCATGCATGAAAACAGGAAAATGGCAGGAAAGTAATTGGAATCAGCTGCTGGAGGAGGTATCTCAGGCCCATTACTCTATGATTGGTTAGATTCCGGATTAAAGATAAGGCTTCTGGTTTAGCTGTGAACAACACTCAGGGAAGTTTTGAGTGTGAAGTAAGCACTATTCCTCAGTCTGAATGAGGAATGTTGTGTTACAATATGCTGAATCTTTAAACAGGAACATGAGTTCCAATCAATGCTGAGAAGTAATGTATAATGGTGCACATACTATAGACTAATGATGTTAGACTGCATGTTGGATGGAAGTGAGTTCCTTAAGGCATAAAAACTGAGTTTTGTAAATACCATCTTAGAATTTCAAAAAACATGCAAGAAGATGGCCTAAAATTATGAAAAAAACAGTAGAACCAGAGTATAAAGCGAATCTTTGAACCTTCTGAACAGGTGACAGCTTTGTTTTCTGTTTCTACTTGTTTGCTGCAAGAACATTTGATTTTATTTGTTCTTCTAAATAAACCTATAGTTTCAAGCATCTAAGTCAGCAGAAGCATAGCTGGTTCACCAAGCACCCTGGGCCAGTACTATGAACAGGCACAGCACCCTGGGTCAGTACTATGAACAACTCCCCCACCCTTTCAGCTCTTTGAGTGAACAGTAAAAAAATAAATAAATAAATAAAATAATTGCTACATTGTAAATTGTAGTTAGATCTATGCCCCTGACCCCAGCTCTTCAACTGATTAACAAAAAATAAATAAAGAAATAAATACAAAAATAAAAATGGATGTTCCTTCTACTGGCACAACAACCACATGTCCAAAAGCAAGACACATACATACACAGGCACCCCGCTTTCCCCAGCCATTCAGGTCTTGTTACTGTGCCCTGTCCTGTTGCATACTGCTTACTGGAACCGTAGCGAGCAGTTGTTACAGTTTCTACCCTGTCTACAAGGAGCACTATGGCACTCATGTATATATATTTTTTAACTGTAGCAAATTGCTTGCTACAAATGTAGCAAATAGTTTGTTAAAGTTTCTGCCCTGTAGATCAGAGTGTGTGATCTACCTTTAAGAAGCATTCCAGTCAGTGGGCACTTGCATTTAAGTCCTGAGCACGTGCAAGCTGGAGTGTCATTTTGAGTTAGCAGCCAGAATGAGAGCATGCATATATGTAATCGGTCAGTTAGTTAGATAGTTCGTTTAAGTTCAATGTTCCTACCATCCATCCTGATGTGTTTGTATACAATAAACTACTTAAACAAACACTCACACCACAATGTCTTCTTATTGTATACAAGACAAGCGTCAGGGTGTCAGAATGGGATCCAGAGTCAAAGCCATGAGGTTAAAGTTGGAGGAATATATAGGAATGGCTCATTCCAACTGCTCAAATGACTTGCAGACAGGTCAGAAACAAATTTCAGGTGCTAAATCTAGCTGAAATGATTTCTTTCACTACAGATATAAAACAAAGTACTCAGAAAGTTAAATATGATTTTTTTATTAAACGAAATGTCCGAAAATACGACATATTTATAAAAATATTCAAAATAATTATGAAAATATTCGGAACAATATCTGAATCACATAAAATGTACAAAACAGGGAAAACGACCGTATTTTTTCACTATGTACTAAGTTTTTTGAATTAACTAAAACTATTCGAAGTATCCGAAGTGTGCAAAGTGTTTGCAAGTATGCATAGTATTACAGTGCAATTATTTCACGAATTACAGTTATTTCAAAGAATATTTTGCAGAGTATGGTCTTTCAAAGAGCTTATTATGCATTTGTCTATTATTACATGTACCTAGTTTGTGTGCATGTTTGTAAATAATTACAAGTGCCAAGACTGCACTGTGTTTTACTATAATCTGTGGGCATAGCAGAAAGCTGAACCTCTTTTTCAGTCATGGATGTCCTTCAAAGCAATATTGTTTACCAGTAGAAGTGCAGCAGTATTTTCCATACAGAGATATGATCTTGTCAGACAGTGGTATCCTCATGAAAGGTCCTAAAGTGATTGTGCCAAAATCATTGCAACAAGAGTACATTATGATCTTGCATCATAGCCACCCAGGAACTGATTCTACAAAAAGAAAGGTGAGAGGACTAGTATTTTGGCTTTCTATATCAAGAGATCTCAAGAAAGTACTTTCATCTTGTTCAGTTTCTAATAGTACAAAAGCAGGTAAAATAAATCACCCATCAGGCAAACGTATAATCACTTACATAAAAAACAAGAAAAATATAAAGCAAAGCACAAGCGGTATAATGAAGCATGACTATCATAAAAAACAATATATTTTATTATTGTAAAAACGGTAAATGCTTACACAACCTTTCTGGTGGCATCATCACTCCATAAAAAATGCTTTTTAATACACAACATATATACTCACATCATCTCTAAATTCACTCGTAAATTAGAAACAGGTGTTCATTCAATTGCAGCTGGTACCAACAATGTATACAGCGTAATCACATACACAACATAATCACATCACACCCATCCAATACATGCCTTAAAGAAACACTCATCTTAAACATACAAACATAAAAAAAATATATATGAAAATATAAAAAAACTAATATATGCAGTCATTCTAATATAAAACATAAACCATCATGTACTATATAAATACAAATAATGTCTATGTATGAGTATATTTGGGGTAGGAATGTATTTATTTAGTACATGATGGTTTATGTTTTACATTGGAATGACTGTGTATGCTAGTGTTTTTCATATTTACATATATATATATATATTCTATTTTTTTATGTTTGTATGTTTAAGATGAGTGTCTCTTTAAGGCATGTATTGGATGGGTGTGATGTGATTACGTTGTGTATGCGATTACGCTGTATACGTTGTTGGTACTAGCTGCATTTGAATGAACACCTGTTTCTAATTTACAAGCCGGTTTGATGAATTTAGAGATGATGTGAGTATATCTGTTGTGTTTTAAGAAAGGTTTTTTATGGTCTGATGAAGCCACCAGAAAGGTCGTGCAAGCACTTACTGTTTTTGCAATAAAAACTATTGTTTATTATGATAGTCATGCTTCGTTGTACCTCTTGTTCTTTGCTTTATATTTTAATAGTACAAAGCCACATCAACAAAAAGAACCACTTCAGTTAAGCCAAATTCCTGAACTACATTGGTCGACAATAGCCACATATATCTTTAAGTGGCATGGTCAAAATTACTTGGTGCTAGTAGACTCTTATTCAAATTGGTTTGAGATTGACCTGCTTCGTAACTGAACTTCCAGTACTGTCATTACTAAGTTGAAGAGACATTTTTCTATCCATGGTAGTCCACACAGAGTTATTTCTGACAATGGTGCACAGTTTACCAGTCAGCAGTTCAAGAAATATGCTGAATTGTGAGACTTTGTTCATATTACAAGTAGTCCTGAATACCATCATTCAAATGGCTTGGCTGAACATGCAGTTCAAAGTGGAAAACAGCTGTTAGAGAAATCCAGACATGACAATACCAATGTTTTTCTAAACTTATTAAATCTTAGAAGCATTCCTCATGATAATCATTTTGGTTCACCTGCCCAGACTTTTTCAAGACAAACCAGAACCACATTACCAATCACGAGTAATTTACTGGTTCCATGTGCTAAAAACAACAAAGCAGTAAAACCCCAAGTGTTGAAAACGTGTTTGGCCTGAAGTCTTACTGGTTCCAGAGCCATGGCCTAAAGCTAAATGCCAAAAAGTGCATAATCATCCCCTTTGGGAAAAACAAATTGCCCACAAATTACCACATAGGTGGTAATCCATTAAGTAAGGAAGAAGTAATTAGGGATTTGGGGACCCAAGTAGATAGCAATCTGTCCTTTGACAATCACTTTGCCAAAGTGGTTAGAAAGACCTTCTATATAGCCCACCTTATCACAAAAGGGTTCACATCTAGATCAAGAGAGGTCATTGTGCCCCTCTACCCATCACTCATCAGGCCCATAATTGAATACAATGCCCCATTTGGGATGTACCTTACCCAACACCTGCAGCAACTGGAAAGACCCCTAAATCACCTCACCAAGAGGATCAAGGGACTCAAACAGATGCCGTACGCAGTTAGGCTAAAGAAACTCCAGCTCTACTCAGTTGCTTACCGCCTACTCAGAGCCAATCTGTGCCTGACATATAAAGCCATGTCCAACCCAGAATTAATGGACATGCTCCACCTCATGAAATCCAAATCCCTTAGAGCTACACGCTCCAGGGACTTAAACCTCAGCACAGAAATAAACAGGACATGCTGGAGGGACAGGTTCATATCCCAGAGGCTTCCCTCACTCTGGAACAAAATCCCAATCCATGTTAGGCAGAGCCCCTCAATGACCCTCTTCAAGAGAAATCTTGACCAGTGGATGGGAGATCATAGGTTTACCCCTGGGATCTCTTCTGTGTCCCTACTAGACAGAGGCACAGTAAACTAACCTTAAAAGGGCTATCTTCTGTGACCTACTATACAGAGGCACAGTCAACTAATCTAAAAGGGTGGCGAAAGCCAAACACACTCTGGCTAGGCTTATAAATGCCCTAGGGCAGATAGCCTAGTATCAGCCTATGAACCTATGAACCTAAAACCAGCAAACTGCTCAGTTCATTGAAAACCGGGGAAATATTGAGGGCGCAGATATCAAATGGTTTTGATCACATTGGATTTTTGAAAGTTTATGTCAAGAGCTGAGTTCATACATTGTGGAATCACAAGGTGGAATGCAAACAAAATCAGAAGCATTTATTACCAGTGTTCGAAACAATGATACAGCATCTTGCCTGTGACAAAGACTGTAGTTCTCGGAGTGACTTGTCCAATGGTTCCAGAGGACATTCTGTCAGCAAAACCTGTTCCTGAGAAAATCCCTGAGAGTCCCCAAGCAGAACATTCCCCAGTGACTGCCCCTTTTGCTAAACCCAGTCCTGACTATTATATTATAAGATCAGGTCGTATCTCAAAACCTAGTTCCAGATACACGGCAACCCGGACATGACTGTTGTTTTCTTTATTAGTGTCTGTATAATTGCATGCCTATTGAAATGTCATTGCTTATATGACACAGTTCAGTAAAGAGGGAGGATGTAGATCCGAGTGTGTGATGTACCTTTAAGAAGCATTCCAGTCAGTGGGCACATGCATATAATTACTGAGAACGTGCAAGCAACAGTGCCATTTTGAGTGAGCAGCCAGAGTGAGAGCATGTATGTATGTAGTCAGTCAGTTAGTAAGATAGTTTGTTTAAGTTCAATGTTCCTGCCATTCATTCTGATGTGTTTGTATACAATAAACTACTTAAATGAACACCCAAATCAGACATGGATGCTACAGCACTTAGGTTTGACCAAAATGCAATGCTGACTTTTACAAACAGATATCGCATTAAAGAGAGATTGGGATTAGCTGTTTAAGCCCCCCAACACTCTACACCTGGAGTAGTTACCCCTCTCACCCCACTGTAGCTAGACTACTGTATGTCGGGACTGAAGTTTCTGAAATCACTATAAAGACTCTGCACTGATGGCTTTAGTAGGGATAAAAATATCAATGTCTCTATAACATGTGATTTTAAACCACTACACAAGAAGTGCACTTCCTGTTTTTTTTCAGCTATGAAAAGCTCTGCTTAAAAAGTGCTTACTAACTGAGTACTTATAATAAATCACCATAGTGAAAGCTACCTGTTAAGTTGTCAGAACATTTGCTGTTTTGCTTGAAATCTTTGCTGTAACTGAATAATTAATAAACCCTTTAGCCAAATGAGGAGTTACCATGGGATCAAATACCATAACTCTCAATAACTGCTGAAACTCTTGTGCCCATACAGTGATACATTTTATCCATGAATAGCTGTGGCAGGAAAACAAAGCTGTCTTATACATGTTTTCTGGTGGTGTATTTTCCCACAAAACAAAGCACTGAATTCTGTCCAAAATGAAGAAATTACTTCAGGTCTTGGTGAGAAGGAGTGCTATCACTGACAGACAACTATATATGCTACATCAAGAAGTTCCAACAATTATGAGACAGTGGTCTGGCTTGCTGAAGGCCTCAAATCCCAGTGACCCATTAAAGGAAAAGCAAGAAAGATGATGTGGAGGCCTACTTGGTAGTATTTGAAAGGTGTACAACTCTTGAGAAATGGCCTAAGCTGAGAAAGCCTGAATTTTGTCATTAATTTTTACTGGGGAATTGAAGGCATGTTATACACTTAGAAGGCTCTGATATGCAGGATTATCAGAAACTGAAATGGGAAAGTTTGGCAAGAACTGTTGAATCACCTGAAAATCAGTCCCTCCGATTTTACAATAACATATTCAATATGGACAGGCCAGCAATCTCATAAATGTCTGATATAATTCATACTTTAAACTGTGGTTAGAACCTCATGCAAACAATGTAAGTATAATTTTATAAATGTTGGCTGTAGATGGCACACATCAGTAACTTAAAAAAGTGAGTGTCCCAGATAATCCTAAGACATCTGGAAAGCTAACTGTTTTAATAGACTGTTTATTATTTATGGACCATACAAACCATGTACCAAGGGCTAGTAAAATCCCTCTAAGTATATTGCTTTGCCTGAAAAAAACAAACAAAAAAACCCCCCATGAAAATAAGTCTGGTTTACATTTTTTGAAAACAGAACATATATTCAAGTACTGTTTCGTCAGGAAATGTGACACTATGCCTGTAAACAAACTGTTAATGCTAGACAACTACTTGTACCTGAAAAAATGCCTATAGAGTTTATACATATGGAACATTATAATGCTGAATTTTTAACTTCTAGAAATGTAAATTCCATGTTTTGTCATTTTACTGTTACTAAGCTTGTCAAATATGATATTGCATGGATTGCTGGCTTCAGGAAGCAGGATTACATTAATTAAATTGCATTGTACATGCAACCATGAAATAACTAGTAAACAGAAAAACTGAAGTAATATAAAGAAAGACCAAACTTACCCTATACTTGGCAGTGTGTGTTATTATTCAATGCCATGAGTAGGCTATCTCTTCTAGAGAAACTGTTACACTCTTTGGCTGTAGTCCGCAACTTAATACAAGATGCAATAAATGGACTTCACTCAGCTTGCATAGTTATACAAATTATGGAGGGAAAGGGTTCAAACAGATATGTTACAAGAAATTCATAGCCATAAGTAAAGAAAAGGCCATAGATCTACAAAATGGAAAATAGTCTGGCTGTGAGTAAAAGGTTATATAAATCTAACACTGAATGCTGCCAAAAGGTTTCTGTTGTTGATCTCACAATTGCTGTTCATGCAATGGTCTCCAAGGCTGTACTATTGCAGTGACACATAGCTAGGAATTCTGCTGCAAATGCACTAAATTATACATCCTGTTACCATCTACACCTGTTCTATGCAGCCTACATTGACTTACTGTGCATTACAAGACTCTATAAAATTTTAGTGTTAGTATATTTGTCCATAAGTTGCACAGGTCCCTCTTACTGAAGTAGCTGGGCATGCTTCATTATGTAGCCTAGGTTTTGCATTCAGTCTCCTACATGATGTTGACAGTTCCACAGGATTATCCTGTGTCTTCTGGATGACATTCATTGTCGTTATCAAGCTCTTGTGGAACTTGGTACCATGGTGGGCTTGTAACTGCCAGTCTTTGACTGGCAATTTGATGGAGCAGAATGACTTTAGTTGCTTAACTTTTGTTTGTTGATACTAAACAATTTGCTGATTGAAACATCAGTTCAGTAACTGTATTGTAATTCTCTGTTAAGTTTTTTTTTTTTTTGGGGGGGGACAGATGTTAAAATAGTGAAGGAAATCAGTGCAGATAGTGTCTGAGAAGCTGACAGGTCTAAAGATAAGAATTAGGCTAGCTGCCTTCCCAGATATTTTAAGCTTAGCCAATGTCCCTTTAGGTTCTTGAATTAACCTATCCCATTTGGTGTTAGATTGGTCTTACCTATCCCCTAGTTGATAATTATGTATCACCTCTATTAAGATTAACTGTGATCATATCATAGGTACTTTTTGGGGACCCAGTCATTTGGGAGCTGCCTCTGTCCATTAGTAGTACAAAGAATTGCTCCTGGAGTAAATTCTCTGATACCCATCCAGATGTCTTGGTTATGCTTAAATATGGACTGGGATGTGCTTTTTACTGGGAGTCTGATAATGAGCCTGGTTATTAGATCTAAGACCTTTAAGACTACATTTTGGATTGTCACTCAGGGATAGATAAGACAAAAATTTGTATTTTAGCTAGATATCATGTGCCATCATGTGCCTGGTTTTATGAACATTACAGAGATTTTTTGTGCAGCTTTCTGAGAGTGTCAAAGTGCAATAGCCATCCCTCGGTTTAAGAACCCTTTGATACCCTTACCCATCATGGATGTTTAGTTCATATGCATAGCAACAGGTCAGATATTGTGGGTCTATTTGAAAACTCAAGTAAGGGCTATCAAATGCAACAGTAATTGTAATTACTGATTAAGAGGCAAAATGTCCTGAGGCAGGATTCTTATTGAGTCTATGCAAATGCTATAGTAGAAAAATTAGTACTTCTACTGTAGGAATTCTCCAAGAAATTCTGACTGACCAAGGCATGCCATTCAAATCCAAAGTAATATACAAACTCTTGTAAGTTTTTAGAGTGAAACAGCTAAGGACACGTGTGTATCTTTCTTAAATTGATGAACTACTTCAGCACTTTAAGAACATTTTATGTTATGGAAGTCTATAGAAGTGAATAGAAGAAACTGACACCAGCTGCCTCACTAAATTTACTTTGCTTTAAGAGAAGCGTATCAATCCTCAACTGGATTTTAATAATTTGGCATGATGTATGGCAAGCATCACTGTGGTTGGCTAGATACAGCAAAAGAAACATGGGGAAGAAACACATTTCTTTTAAATATGGGGTAGAGCATCTTTTTTACCTGAAAGATAGATTAAGCACTGTAATAATTAGAACAAGAGAACATATATAGAGAGAGCACATTATTTAAGCTCATGTGGAAAATTTAAACAGGAGTTCAAATACTTGTGTTAGTGCTACCTACTGAAACTATATTCCTTGCAATATAGCAAAAATATTTCAAAACTGTAGAAAAGGCAAGAAAGTGAAATGTAAGGTGAGAAAAGCAGGGATAGCCAAGTTATATCTTATAAATGTTCTGCAAACTTTGAAGACAAACTGAAGTTACTGTTTTAAGTATGTTTGCAGAAGTGAAGACCACCCTAATATGTTCTGAAGATGCAAATAAGTGAGAGATTATCTGTATCTCATAAGCAGGAAGTCCAGTATTATAGCAATAACTCACAGCTGGGTGTGAGTAATGCTGGATTTACCCACGGTTGGCATGGTTTGGAATCCAAAACCCGAGTGATCAAATAAAGCCATCCGTGGGTAAATCCAGCATTACCCACACCCAGCCATGGGTTATTGTTATTATACAATGACATTAATGACATTATTTAAGAGAAAAGTTAGTTACTTTTCTTAAATAATGTCCTTGTGTAAGGGTGTTGTAATGCTCTTACATGTTTTTCCCTGGTATCCTGGTGCATTGCTGGTGTCTTGCGCATAGGTATGAGACTTTTGTTCCCACGCTTATGTGGTAAATCAGTGCTGTGTAAAGGAAGCAACATAGAAAGGAAAATCTTCATTGTTTTTTTTTTTTTTTATTAAAAAAAAAAAAAAAAGAACCAGGAGACTCAATGTACTGGAGAGACGGGACATAGAACATTAGAAGTTATGTACTCACCAAAACTTGGCATCTGTGTTGTCTTTTTGGTAGCTATTACATCAGCAAAATGAATTTCAGAACTCCAGGCCATGTCTTCCAAACTGCCTTACATTATTTTCCATAAAGAGAGAGTGTCCCTCCAAACCAGTTCTTCCTTTATGCCTAAAGTAGCCACAGAGACTAACATTAATCAGTCCATACAATTCCCAGTTTTCTTCCTGAATTTTTTTAATAAGGGGGAATACATGTTACGCTTGTTGTGCATTGGCAGCTATGTTTTTATTTTCACAGAATGAAATAGTACAGAAAGTTCAACCAGTTGTTTGTATCTTTTTCTCCTAACTGCTTGGGTCAAGCAATTTTCAAACTTACCTTGGCCAACTGGATCACTGACTGTATTTCAGTGATTTATACTAAAAATGGTCTGGAACTGACTCACCCTCCTAGAGCTCATTCTATTAGATCTATGGCTATCTCATCTGCCTTCTCTTTCAGAGTTTCTATTGATTATATCTGTACTGCATACATTTGGTCAAAGATTCATACCTTTGTCACACGGTACAATTTGGACTTCTGTTGGTTCAACAGTACTCTGGCATGTTCTTACTTGATGGCCTCACAAGAATTATGTAATTGGGCAATCTGACCCATCAGTGAGGAAGAATGAAAAAGGCAACATCAGATCTAGAAGTTATGTACTCACCATAGCTTGCCATCTGTGTTGCCCATTTTCATTCTTCCTCACCTTCCCTCACAGCCATCCCCCATCCTTGTCACTCCTAAAAGAATATTTGGATGATAATGGAACATTTATGTTCCTGGTTTGAGCCTCAGATTTCTCTTATGTCTGTCCTGTCTATAATTCAGTAGGCAGCAAGGCACCAAACTCAGTCTGAAAGGTTGTTTATGTTCTAGAGCATTAAGGGTAGATGGAGGAGCTGTAAACTAAGTTCTCAGTCTTAAAATGGTAGCCGGGTCAGATGCGAGGCTCAGAACAATAACCCGAGTGAGGACGAATGAAAAGGACAACATCAGATTAAAAGGATAATTGGGTATATTCCCCTAGTTTTGCATAATGTACTGGGCTATCCTTTTATTTTTCCACTGTCCTATCTCTCTTGTTCATTTGAAGTTTCTGGTTTTGTAAAGTTATTTAAAAAAAATGAAAGAAAAGTACAATTTTTATTACATATATTAATGGAAGAAAGTCTGGGTGCCCAGAACTTTTTCCATTTGTATATTCTTGATTTACAATGGGCACTCTGGTTGGGTTGACCAATCAGCATGCTCATTTTTGAACGTTAATGGGCAGTCACTGTACAATTTATATTAAAGAATAAGGTCATATTCGTAAAGCTGCCCAGTAGAACCAGATTAATCCAGATAAGCAAAGAAACTGTGCCTAGAGAGAATGTATATTTGAAACCATGTCAAATACCAGAATCCCTATCCCCATCCTAATGTTATAAGAAGAATAGTTGTCTGCAAGCCTGATGGGTTTATAATATTTTGCAATGACTTCAGAAAGTTAAGTAGCATGTTAAAGCTTGATTCATACCCTAGAAAATGTGACCATAATCAATATGTTAGGGGTTTCCTAGCTGAGAAGACATGCATTTTTTGTTGGAAAAATCTATGCACCATTGCAAAGAGGTTCATGTTTGTCCATTGACAATTGCCCAGTACAAAATGCTGAAGGTCTTGGGTGTGAGTTGCATGTAAGAACTAATATCTTCCTTCCAGTTTTCCATGATAGTAGAGTATGTGTTTATTTGTTTGTTTACTTATTTATTATATTTAGACTATACATGTATGTTACTATATGTCTAGGTGCACATAGGTGTTTATGCAACAGGCATTTTATAATAGATTTTTTTTGTAGGTGGCTGTATGAATATATGTGCTTCTATTCATTTTTGTGGTGCATGTCTATCTGTGTACTAGTGCTGTAATACTGTTTTGTGTTTGCAGGTATGTGATATATTTGTGTATGATTGTTTTCCATGTTTTGAGACATTGCTAATTTGCTCACATGCCTTTCCTTATGAGTGCTGTGTAAGTTTTTTTTGTGCTGGTTTTGTGCTGTGACTGTACTCTTTATGATGTTTTGTCGCAGTGAAATATTTTAATATGAGGTATGTGTGTGTGTGTGTGTGTGTGTGTGTGTGTGTGTGTGTGTGCACGCATGTGTGTGTGTGTGTGTGTGTGTGTGTGTGTGTGTGTGTGTGTGTGTGTGTGTGTGTGCGTGTGATTCTTTGTTTTACTTTTTATGCTATTGTTGGGTGATTTATTTTGGGATAGAAGTGCTTATTTTTGTAATTTCTTTAATTTATTTGTATCTGGATAGGATCTTTATATCCACTATTTATTTATCACATTTAATTGCATTTTCTGTTATAGTTCATAACTTTATTTTGCATTCCACTGTAGATTTACCATAGGATTCAGAAACAATCCACACACTCTGCGTTGCATGAAGCAGTGAAAAGATTGGAGATGTGAAAGGATGGAGCAGTTCAGAGGCATACATAATGAGGTCACACTACCTGGCAAAATAGGATAGTCAGCATTACATGCAAATGACTGTATAATAATGATGTGCAGATCAACAAAATACTAGAAATGAGAACAAATATGAATGCACATCAGGATAAACAATATGGAGGTGCAATACAGAAATATATAAAAATAGTGAGATGTGCTGCTTCAGGCGACAAAATTGTATACCGTCATTTCTCGTCAAATAGATAAACTGACTGTATTTGAATTCTAAGTATAGTATATGCATTAACTGAACCAAATTTACTAGTACTGCTCTCACTAGTGTATTTGACAGTGCATTTCATCACCCTCAGCATTGCAGGTTGATCTGACTATGCTTGGCTTACCGTCACCTCCATGACAGGGACATAGTTGAACACTGCTGTGTCATCAGATACAACATATGAGAACTTGTAGACGTGGAAAAATGTGGGTCTCCTACAGAGCAGAGAAGCACAATTATGTGGACAGTCCATGAAACAGCCCATTTCCCTGAGATGCTAGCAGCCATTGTCCATGCTCACTTTACCATTAACAAACTACCTGCCTCACATGGCTTCAGGTATGTTAAATGAAGGATTGGCACTCCATTAACTGTCAGATTATGTATAATGCACAGGGTATTGCTTGCAATTGTTTGTGTGCTAAGAAAGTAGATCCCATGATACTCACATCTGGCACACATCAAATCTAGCAAAATGATCTGTGAGGGGTAACATGCCACAGGATCATTAAATTTGTAAGTGCACTCAAACCCACTACCAGCCTGTGGATGTGCTGAATGCTATACACTCAAAAAGGTATGTCTTCTTTTGTTTTAACAGCTGATGCCCGATACCCCCAGGAACCATGACTCATGACACTGATATGCAATCTGCAGAGCATTATTGAGATGTTATTCCATTCCACACTGTTGAAGACCTACAATATCATTAAATAAATATGTGTTCACAGTTTTGATTACCCACTTCTGTTGCCTAGATTCCTCTGTTGGTCTGCTGCAGTATGCTTCAAAGACATACAGCAAGATATTATTGTCTGTGCAATGCCATACAATATGGTTACACATAAACATCTAGAGCATGGGTCCCCCATTGGAAGGGCAGATACACCAGAGTAGGCAGCAAAAGAGCTACCATGTGAGGAGTCACGGAATAACTGGCTGTAGTGATACCCCATATAAGGCTGTGGCTGACACAATATGCTGAAACACTAGCAAAGTGTTCTGTCCACAACTACAAGACAGAATAGAGACAAAAAGATTAAAGCATATGCATGAAACAGTGCAGCTAACCTCTACAGTATATTATATTGATTGGTCATGTTATGCACCAGACATTACCTAACCCATATGTCAGAGATGGGCAAGGCAAAATCCTCATTTGTACAGGTGCAGTAGAGCACGGTGACTGGAATTTGCAATGGCTAGCTAGTTGGATGGGAAGGACTATATGATATGATAAAATTATTGTGCTATTTGGCAGGGTGATTGTTGAGCTGGGTAGATTGTGTAGAGAGGGGTTACATTTCATGGAGTTTTGGTCAGTTGCATGTTACTGATGCATGGAGACAGAGCTGCAGTATATGGTGGCATGCTCTGTGGGTATGGATCTGACAGTGGCTGTGGGTCCACAAGTGGGAATGATGCAGATTCTGGACAGCTCCAGTCATGAGGATATCCCTTGCATGGAATGGCACTGCTAGGAAAAATCACTAGCAAGGATGATGTGGAACACCAGGACCATGTCTGTCTTGCCATGTCATGCAGAGGGCAGCCATAATGTGCCTTGCATGCCCACTACCAGTAGTTGCTGGGAGCAATATGGCATTCCATGTCTTTGGGAAATCTGCCCTATGGTCATACCCACAGTAGAGAAAAGGGAACTGTGACCATAGATATGGAGAGGACAATGGTGGGCAAGGTCATGATATCCCATTGTGGATACAAATGCTGTGAAGTGGCCATCCAATGACTTCAATAGTTAGGTATGCTCTCTTTCCTTATGATTCACAGCTGTATGTACTCATTACATCCCATCACATATGTCACAGCATATACAACAGAGTATGCTAATCATCCCACCATGGCATTGGTGGTATGTGTCTGTACTTGGATCACTGTCATGAACATCTACTGAATTATGCCCACTTTGACTCGAAGGTTAGGCACTAAGCCAGAGTCATTGTGCCAATGTCAATTTGTATTCTGTTTCTTAATGTTGTCTTTATGCTTCACTGAGACAATACTGTCCACTATTGGTATGTAAGCAAGTGATGATCTTGGACCATGAGTTGGGCTGCCAGGGATTGTTGTTCCCATCTTAATCATTAGAGAGGCAGGGAGCGGTTATAGAATCAACACAGTTGTATCACTGGATGTGGGTGCCCCCTCACCTCCATAATCTTTGCTGATAACACCACTTGTTATTCAACTTTGCAATTAGTAGGCTACCATCTTTGTCAGGTGCCAGTTCTGCATTGATATCAGGCATATCAGTTTCTGTTATACCTGACCTTCCAACTACTGCATTCATAATAGCAAACAAACAGGGAGAGAATTAACAATGTTTACCATTGACAAGCTCATGTCAGTGGTGCACCACAGACACTGCTATGAGATTTTGGTAATATCAGTCTGGTACATACATGTCAAAGACAGACAATGTTGACTTCAATCTTTCACTAACAAGCAGACTTCCACCAGATTTCAGTGTCCTTTCACTATCCCCATACAGGTACCCAAGGACTTATCTGTGAGGGAGGTCTATGATTGTGGACCTCCACCTGTGCCTAGTGCAATAGCTGGAGATTTCACGCAGGCATGACGTATCATGTCAGTGATGCTGCAATGAACCTGTTGGGCAGGTCTTTTCTGGCTACCTATATCCTTCACATCCACAAGAATATCCTGGAATGCACACTCCCAGAAGACTCTGCAAGCCTTGTCCTTGTTGACAGTGTGAATTGTATGTGTATTTAGAGCCAGTAGTAACACCTCAGTCTCTGCAGGTTTGAACTTCTCTAGCTGTTGTTGCCATTTTTGGTTCCATTTTATTACTGTGCACGGGATTATACATCTATGGTGAATGCCTGGATACAAAAATTTTTCACATCAACCCAAACAGTTCACCAGACTTGCTGCACCTCAAGCTACAATAAGTGGTGATGGTGGGTGGTGGTGGGGTATGTATTTCTGTGTTTTCAAAGGCCATGTTACCACAGCAATTCACATGAGACAGCTTGGATTAAGCTGTAACATGTGCCCTGCATCCATATATTTAGACCTGTGAACTGACAGGAAACAGCAATGTGTGGCTCAGGGATCAGATCTTTAGCCTAGACCATTTGGCAGGTGTTCCATTCCCCAACACAACCGTCAATTTGTATGTCAGTTGAACTCCTCTAGCAGCGAATGTTCCACTCAACACATCCCACTCTATGTTCGCATTCAGCATGGCTACTCTTGCAATACATGTAATCCTGCAGTACATTTGGTAGACTGAAAATGAATGGACCTGTGCCCTGTATGACCACATTTATGTTACCGTACCACCTGTGTTTTCAGACCCACTGTCTGTAGGTTGCTAAGTAACCCATCAATATCTTGTGGTATGGTATGGTGTATACATATATATATATATCTATGTATATATAACTCCATCTGCTGTTAGCTTCTGTCCCCTTATCACAGGTACTGTAATACCCTGATGAAGAAAGCAATAGTGAGTTTGCCTGTTATCACAGTACTATTTGGGTCTTAATGCAAAAAATGATGATTACAAAGTACATTTGCTTAAGTGTTTCTGAAGTACACACATATTGCAGCATATTATCCATTCTACATCTCACTATGGACTCTGAGCATGCCTGTACACCCTCATGGAAGTGCATAGAACAAGATGCACATGTCCAAGCAGATACGTTGCAACCATGCATCCACAGACCTTGGCAACCTCCCAATCATCTTATAGGGAAATGAAGGAACATCATTACTGCTGATAGCACAGCTACTGAACTGTGAACCTATTGGCAGAGATATGCTAGCATATGTATCAGGTGTCCATCTATTACAGCATCCTGACCCCTACCCCATGCATGTCTGCTGTGATGACTGCACTGCCCATAGGCATCAGTCTGCATCCCACTTCCATGCTGCCCTTCAGTGTGCATCATGTCACTTCTGTGATGTGGGATGATGCAGTTCATGAAAACCAAAACCAAGAAAAGGTGGTAAGGCAAGCTAACCAAACCAAAACCAAAGACAAAAAGCTTGCTGTGGAATCCAAATAAAGGTACGAAACCTGTAGGTAAATCTTTGTTTATTCAGGACAAACGCCAAGTAGCAAAATCACTAACGCCACAAAACTGGATACGTTTTTGACCTCTAAAATCAAGGTCTTCATCAGAAGTAATACAATCCACCCAGTAATTGTAACTTTTATACATGTGGTTAAACAATTAAAATAATTCAATTATTCAATAAAAAGTCTGTATGGTTGATTAAAAAAACATCAGATAATTTGCATAGATACAAAAAGGTAATACAATACAAGTATAGTTAAAATTTTTATATGCATGGGGAAATAATCTTTGATTAAAAGAACATTATTGTATATGTATAAAAATAATACTAAAATAGTATTGTAAAAAAATAGTATTGTAAAAAAACTTTAGTTAAAAAGTCCTTGGTTAACCAAGAAACAGTCCAATATTATACAACATTGCCACCCAGTGGCATATTTAGATATCACAATTTGGCTGCTCTAAGCTTGAGCACAGAAGAAATTGAAAGTGTGTCATTTAAACCTGGAAATTTTGTGGAATCTAACACTATTTGCCATAATAATTCTCTGTATTCAAGTTTTGCTTCCCACATACCACCCCTTAGTTCTTTTGGAACAATTTCCAACACAAAAAACAAAAACGAAGCCTGGGGACATTTTAAAGTATGCCTATATAATGCGTTTTTATTGGATTGTTTTCTAATTTCATAATGATGTTCATATATACGGCTCTTCAATTTTCTTTCAGTTTTCCCCACATAAAATGAGTTACAAAAATTGCATATTGCAATATAAACAACACCCTGGGTGTTACAATTAGAAAAACTATCACTCACCAAATTCCTGTTCCTGGATGGGAGGTAAATGTTAGTCCGATTGGCTATAAAGGTACATTGGGAACAAGCTCCACATTTGAAAGTCCCTGGCCTTCTTCCCACCCCCTGAATGGGGTTAGATCGATTAAACTCAAAAAGTTGTTTAAAGTTTTGGTCCTTTCTATAAATAAATCTTAAAGACTTGTTCTTAAAAAACTCTAAATCTGAGAGTTCAACAAATTTGTCCCATTCCCTGGTAACAGTTTCTTTTATGACACCTGAATCACCGGAATAATCAAATATAAAAGCTTCACCAAAGTTGTCAGATCTTTGATTCAACGTATTTGTATTCGTGGTGTCATGGGGTTCTTGTCCTAAAATAGGGGCAAACCTATCCTTTCTCCCCTGGACCACTACATCCAACATTTCATCTAAAAGACTCTGGGGATATCCCCTATCCCTAAACATCATTAAAAGCTTTTTACTTTCAATGAGAAAATCATCGTCTTTAGATATCATCCTGCTAATACGTACAAGTGGTCATCCTTTTTTTCAGAAAAAGAACCTTGTTAAGGGACAACTTGTACGTATTAGCAGGATGATATCTAAAGACGATGATTTTCTCATTGAAAGTAATAAGCTTTTAGTGATGTTTAGGGATAGGGGATATCCCCAGAGTCTTTTAGATGAAATGTTGGATGTAGTGGTCCAGGGGAGAAAGGATAGGTTTGCCCCTATTTTAGGACAAGAACCCCCTGACACCACGAATACAAATACATTGAATCAAAGATCTGACAACTTTGGTGAAGCTTTTATATTTGATTATTCTGGTGATTCAGGTGTCATAAAAGAAACTGTTACCAGGGAATGGGACAAATTTGTTGAACTCTCAGATTTAGAGTTTTTTAAGAACAAGTCTTTAAGATTTATTTATAGAAAGGACCAAAACTTTAAACAACTTTTTGAGTTTAATCGATCTAACCCCATTCAGGGGGCGGGAAGAAGGCCAGGGACTTTCAAATGTGGAGCTTGTTCCCAATGTACCTTTATAGCCAATCGGACTAACATTTACCTCCCATCCAGGGACAGGAATTTGGTGAGTGATAGTTTTTCTAATTGTAACACCCAGGGTGTTGTTTATATTGCAATATGCAATTTTTGTAACTCATTTTATGTGGGGAAAACTGAAAGAAAATTGAAGAGCCGTATACATGAACATCATTATGAAATTAGAAAACAATCTAATAAAAGCGCATTATATAGGCATACTTTAAAATGTCCCCAGGCTTCATTTTTGTTTTTTGTGTTGGAAATTGTTCCAAAAGAACTAAGGGGTGGTATGTGGGAAGCAAAACTTGAATACAGAGTATTATTATGGCAAATAGTGTTAGATTCCACAAAATTTCCAGGTTTAAATGACACACTTTCAATTTCTTCTGTGCTCAAGCTTAGAGCAGCCAAATTGTGATATCTAAATATGCCACTGGGTGGCAATGTTGTATAATATTTTAACTAAAGTTTTTTTTACAAAACTATTTTTTTACAATACTATTTTAGTATTATTTTTATACATATACAATAATGTTGTTTTAATCAAAGATTATTTCCCCAGGCATATAAAAATTTTAACTATACTTGTATTGTATTACCTTTTTGTATCTATGCAAATTATCTGATGTTTTTTTTTTTTTTAATCAACCATACAGCTTTTTTATTGAATAATTGAATTATTTTAATTGTTTAACCACATGTATAAAAGTTACAATTACTGGGTGGATTGTATTACTTCTGATGAAGACCTTGATTTTAGAGGTCGAAAACGTATCCAGTTTTGTGGCGTTAGTGATTTTGCTACTTGGCGTTTGTCCTGAATAAACAAAGATTTACCTACAGGTTTCGTACCTTTATTTGGATTCCACAGCAAGCTTTTTGTCTTTGGTTGACGATGTAGTTCATCTTCCATTTCCATTTGGGTTTCAACCCATCAAATAACTATACCTTCTGGAAGGGCTGAATTTGGAAGGGTCCCATGTAGTACAAAAGGAAGATAAAGATTTTTGTTCTCAATTTGCTTCATCTGCCCCATCAGGATTGACTCCTGTGGACTGACATGGGGACCCCCAGTAAAAGATGGATGTCTGGCACTCACTTGCAGAGTAGTGAGCGACACACTGGGCATCTTCCCCCTTGTTTTGCAGTGTTGGCATTATTAGAATGACCAAAAGAAGGTACTGGCCTGACCTTTTCCACCAAGGGAAGAAGTGGTTAAGGAGAGAGACTCTGAGTACTGCAGTAAACATGACTCCTTACTGATTGATTTACAAATTAAAACCTTTTAGTACATCTAGAAGTATGATGGACATGGAAATGCTGTGTGCTCATGTTTTTTTTTCCATCTGTTTTATGTCTTTCATATGTAAAGTTATTTAAGAGAACAGAATAAGGTGATGAATGTAAGACTGTCCAGTCACTGGGCATGTATATTGTATTGCTGTCTTTCCCGTATATCTCTCACTGCTCCGGTTTGCAATGCTGCTAATTAATATACCAGCCAATTGCTTATGTTTGCTTTGCTTGTATGAGTAATGTAAATTTCAAATGCATGTGCATTACATCATTGCCTTTACTACTACCAGCTAAACCAAAAAAAAAAAAAAAAAAAAAACAGCATTCAAGAAGAAGAAATGAATTCTTAAACTTAATGGTTAAAACCTCATCCAATATTCCAGTCGTAAACTGGTCTCACAGCTGACAAGAGCTTAGTCAGTGCAAAAAGTAAATCTGAACATGTTGCATCTTAGTAGGTTTATTTAACAATTCAAATAAGCCACATGACCAATACACACCAATACCAGTGATAAGAAATAAAGAATAAAATGAGGAAAAATTGTAGTGGGCAGTATAGCAGTCATCAGCAGCAGGCTGTCTGGTGGGCATGTTCGTAGCAGCAGTCCTGGCACACAATGACATCACATCTATGTCAGCTGACTCTGGCATAACACGCATTGAGACTTCTCTTTACAAAGAGCAGGTACAGTTGGTCAGCCAAAAGAACACTGTTTGGCATTCAAACATCTTGCATAAATCAGAGTGATAATCAAAGACATAAACTTATTTACAAAAGTATAGGTAGTCAAGCTGGCATATGTAACACATGATAATTTACAATTATTTACAATTAGTTACAAAACTTCAGCCAGTCATGCTAGCACAGACAACAATAGCTAATATCCTCACATTTCTACCCCTCTGAAGACTCAAACTAGATTTTTGTGTCACCCTGGAAAATTGTCACTTGAGAAAAATGCGACTGACTGAAAATGTATCAACCTATATCATGTTTTGAGAATCCATACACTAGTATTACTGAAAACTGGACTGGGTAATACAAGATTTCTCCCAAAGCTTCTTTAAGCTTTTGGAATACCTGCTCGTAGGCTGGGGTCCACACTACCTTATCAGGCTTGTTTCTCCTTATTAGGTCAGTAAGGGGTGCAGCTATTGTACTATAGTTGGGCAAATTTTTCTATAGTACCTTACCATCCCTAGGAATGCTGTCACCTGCTTTTTGGTAACAGGGACAAGCCAGACCTGAATAACCTCCACTTTTGCAGGTTATGGCCTAATCTTACCAGTTCCTACTCTATGTCCTAGGTAGGAGACCTTTAGCACACCCACCTTACACTTACTAGGCTTAATGGTCAACCCTGTCCTTTTTAAACTACCTAACCCAAACTACATGTTGAAAGCACTATTGCCACAAGTAACTGTAAATGGCAATATCATCCAAATAAGCAAGAACATAGTCTTCTACTTCTACTAAGATGTAATCTACTAACCTCTGGAAGGTTGCTGGGGCATTCCTCATCCTAAAGGCTATCATTGTGAACTCATATAACCGAAAAGGTGTTACAAAAGCTGACCTCTCTTTAGCACTGGGGGTCAAGGGCACCTGCCAGTATCCCTTGGTAAAATCTGTAATGGTCAGATACTTAGCCCCACCCAGCTGTTCTAAAGCTTCATCTGTTCTAGGCATGGGGTACGCATCTGACTCACTATAACTGTTTAATATTCTCTACCATCTTTCTTTGGTACCTATACTACTGGGGAAGCCCAAGGATTACTGGACTCCTGGATTACTCCCAGCTCCAACATCTCCTTCATCTCCTCCTTCAGACTTCATTTAACTTGCTCAGGCACCATATAAGGAGCTTGCTCAATAGGCCTTTGGGATTCTGTATCCACACGGTGTTGCACTAGGTGGATGCACCCAAGTTTCCCAGTGAACATGTCCCCAAACTCCTGTAACACTGTTCGTATTTCTTTAACCTGACTAGGGGTTAGCCACTGAGATATTTCAACCTCTACCACAGAAGATTCAGTCCAAACATCCCTGAGGAAATCAATTACCAGATCCCCCTCAGACTCCTCCTGCCACCCACTGCAAATATTCAGCAACAGTTCCTTCCTATCATGATATGGTTTTATCAGTTTAACATGGTAAAGCTTATTTCACTACCTCCTACCTACTTTTTGGCACTGCTCACAGGTCTTGCAGTAGTGTGTTACATCTTTTGCAATCCCAGGTCAATAAATAAGGCCCATAGTATGCTTTATGCCCATATGACCTGCAAAAGGAATGTGGTGGGATATAGCTAGAGTTGTCAGATGGTAGGCTCTGGGTTCTACTAACTGCTGAATTAGCTCACCCTCTAGCCCTCCTTCAGGGGTCCTCTCTCTATACAGTAACCATTTGTTATCTGCAAATGGAATGTCATGGGCTATGGCTAGAAGTGAGAGATGGTAGGCTCTGGGCTCTACTAACTACTGTATTAGCTCACCCTCTAGCCCTCCCTCAGGGGTCCACTCACTGTACAGTAACTTTTTTCCAGTATATAGTCTCCCCTTTTCCTTTAGCACCAAGTGCCTCCTTAGTTACCTCTCTCAAGCCTCATAAAGTAAGATGCAATGACATGTCCTCCATCCACTAAGATAGGATACATATTTTTGGTGATAGTTTTTCACCTCTATTTTTTTCCAGACATCTTACCACTGGCATTCTGTCATTCCTACTTGCTGACTCCCACACCTTTTGTTTCTTCCCTTGTTACAAAGGACATTTGTATTCTACATGGCCATAATCATTAGATTTGAAACATTTAATCCCTGATCCTGACCATGTGTTTGAACTACTGGCTTCCCGTGTTACTGGTGAACACTGTTGGAGTGGTGTAGGCTGTCCACCATGGGTACTGTTATGTCCAAGTGCAGCACTGCGTATCCCTGTCTTATGCATTGGTTCACTGCTTGCTAAGTAGAGTTCCCTTTTTCTCCCCAACTCAATTGCAGAGTTACACTCTCGGTGTGCCAACCCAATTCTCATGTCCTCAGGCAAAGTGTTGAGAGCTTGTTCACTCAACAAAAAGTCTGCCAGTCCTTCAAAGGTGGTGACCTGACACCTACTCATCCACCTGTGAATGTAAGCACTTAAATCAGCACTGTAATCACATATAATTTCATCTGCCTTGTGTCTATTTCACAATTTTCTTCTATACATTTCAGGAGTTAATTTTAAGCAATCAAGTAAAAATTGTTTTACACTATCGTAATTCAATCAATATCAGATAGTTTAGCAATTGCATTATCAGCTCAGCCATAGAGTAAGTGGGTCAGGAACCATACCCAGAGCCCTTAGGTTCACAGGTTCATAGGTAGGTACTAGGCTATTGGCCCTAGGGCCTATACAAGCATATCCAAAAAGGTACTCTGGCTTTTGCCACCCAAGAAAATTATTTTCCTGTGCTCCTGTCAAGCAGGACCACAGAAGTGATCCCTGGGGTGAATTTCTTATTACCCATCCAATCATCAAGATTTTTCTTGAAGAGTGCTAATGAGGTGCTCTGTTTGACATAGATAGGTAGTCTGTTCCGGAGTATGGGAAGTCACTGGGACAGGAATCTATCCCTCCAGCATGTTCTCTTTATTGTGGTGACAAGGTTTAGGTCCCTAGAGTGTGTAGCTCAGAGGGATTGGGATTTCTTTAAGTGGAGCATGTCCAACAGCTCTGGGTTTGACATAGCTTTGTATGTTAGGCAGAGATTGCCTCTCAGTAGGCGATATACGACGGAGTAAAGCTGGAGTTTTTTGAGTCGGTCTGCTTAGGGCATCTGTTTGAGGCCAGTAATCCTCTTTGTGAGGTATTTCTGCGGCCTTTCCAGTTGTTGTAGATGTCTTGTGAGGTACATACCAAAAGGGGGGTTGTACTCTATAATGGGTCTAATGAGTGATGAGTAGAGGGGAACAATGACCTATTTTTTTCTGTATGAGAAACCTTTTGTGATGAGGTGTGCCATGTAGAAGGATTTCCTGACCACTGTGGCAATGTGATTATCAAAGGAGAGACTACTGTTCACCTGTGTCCCAAGGTCTCTTATCACACTTTCAGTGTTAAGTAGACTACTGCCTATGTGGTAGTTCATGGGTACAGAGTTTTTACCAAAGGGGATGACAATGCACTTTTTGGCATTGAGCTTGAGACCATGACACCAGGCATCTGTCACAGTGAGGCCCTTTTCTAGGATGTCCACATCGTTAGGAGTTTTGATTATGGCTCCTTGTTTGCAGTCATCTGCAAATTTAGTTAGCCAAAGACCTTCTGTGTTAGCTTGTACTTCAGAGAAGTAGATACCAAACAGGAGAGGACCCAGGACTGAACCCTGTGGTATTCCACTTGTCACTGGTCTGAAGTCTGATTTGGAGTCTGCTACTTTCACAGTGTGAGTTCTGTCAGTAAGCCAGTTGGCAACCCATCTTGTGACATAGGGATTTATACCTAGTTTAGTGAGTTTATCTATAATTGCAGAGTGGGGTATGGTGTTGAATGCCTTGGCGAGATCGAGATAAGCAGTGTGTACCACCTTACCCTCATCTATGGCTTTGGTGACTGCTTCAAAGAAGTCTATCAGGTTTGAGAGACATGATCTGCCTTTTACAAACCCGAACTGTGTGGGGTCTGGAGTTTGGAGATCTCCAGTGTCTTTGTTTATGAGTTCCATGATGATATGTTCCATGGCCTTGCAGACCAGGCTCGTCATGCTAATGGGGCGGTAGTTCCCGGGGTCTGTTGTGGCCCACCCTTTGTGGAGTGGGATAACCATCACGGTGCGCCATTCAATGGGCACAAAGCCAGACATGAGGCCGTGATTTAACACTGTACTTAGGTGGGGTGCCAGTTGATTCTGTAATTCATGTAGAAGGCAGCCTGGGATGCTGTCAGGTCCCATGGATGCTGTGTTCTTGGCTTTGTAGAGTGAGGTTTTTACCTGTGCAGCCGTGATTACAGGAACTTTGCATTCTTCTGGTATATAGATGGGCCCTTTAGGGGGTGAGAGGGGGGTAAAGTTAGCACTGAACCTATCTGCCAGGATGTTGGCTATATCAGTTGGTTCTGTATATTTAGTGTTATTGTGCTGTGACTCAGAGCAGATCTGAGTGTTGCCATTGAGATTCAACATTATACTTTTTACATACCCTCTCAAATATATAAATAAAACTATCAACGTCGTCTCCCTCCCCTACTGAGGAAAAAGTTTACTGACCTTTATGGCTTCTGGGGTTTGGTCATTCCCTTCCACATTACCTCCATGACCCTGTCAAAGGGTTAGAAGGACCTTTTCATGCTGTCTCTGCCTCTCATTTTCATCAGCTTCCATCTCCAAACACCACAATTCATAGTGACGCTGCTCCATCTCCGAATGCTACAGTTCATATTGATGATGCTTCTCTCTCTCTCCCTTTTTTGTAGCTTCCAGGTAGAGTCTCCTTAACTCAAAAATTAATTTTTAAGTCATCTGAAGAAAAAGGTGAAATGTCTTGTCTCAGAAAGCTGCATATCCCCAACACCAAAATGGATATCCTCTGAGCTGCTGGTCTGCTCTGCAGTGTCGAATAAGGCTGAGATCATTGCTTCCTTAGTCAGGGTGGCATGCAGCCGACCTTTGGCTTTGCACAACTTGACCAAGTGCTTATTTGTTGGCTTGCTATAATCCTCTGCTGACATTTTTGCCTACTGTCCCTCACTAAACTGACTAAAAATTAATAAACTATTGTGACAATGAAACTCTGTATGTTTATCTTGTGGTTGTCAAGAGTGCATAACTTGATGACAACCATCCACAGGCTAATAAAGCTTAATTAAAATTCCACACCACTGGCACCAATATGTGATGATCAATCTTTACCCCAGGGTAGTAACTAAGGAGTCTCAATCTTCACCACTGTCTCTGGTAAGGGAGTTGTCACTAAAATCAGGGATAGAGATGCACAATTTCTTCTAAGAGTACACCAGGAACAGATTCCAAACCTGGGACTGGACTATATGCTTCACTCTAGGTCCCAAAATGAGTCTCCACTCTAACCACTGCAGAGCACTTTATCCCAGTTCTAGGTATCTGGCACACTCATTCTTGTTGTTGTTGTATCTTTCGGCTTTTCCCGGTTAGGGGTCGCCACAGTGGAACTCCGGTCCGCTAATGATTGGTAGTAGATTTTTATGTACCAAGTTGCCAGCTCTGACGCACAACCTTCAACCAAGGTATGCCCATTCATGCATGTCTCCACACAAAAGACGCTTTAGCTGAGAATCGAACAGGACAATGTCTTACTGTGAGGCGACAACGCTACCGCAGCACCACCACCGCTGTGGCACACTCACTCTAATATGTCTGATATTCACACTTACACACATTCTTGGGAAAAACTGACACATATTTACCTGCTGTATTTCTTTGCCCAAATTACAAAGTAATGGCTGCCACCAGTCAAATACCGCAATACCCTTCAAAAGGGGTGTTCAGTTATACTGGGTAAAATACATATTGAAACAAATAGCAGCATGTATTCCAAGCAGTAAGGCTTTTTGGAATGGCCTGGTATTATTACAATAAGCATAAACACTCTCAAGTTATTAAAAGTATTAACTAAATAACCAGTCATAATGAGAGGTAGTAAGGCGATATTGTAATTGAGGACCTCACCAGTTTGTTTTGTGCAGAAGTGGGAGTTTCGCGAATTGAGTGACAACCCGGTCTGCATATGTAATTTACTTGTGCATACATGATATGAGAATATTAACGTAAATTAAATGAAAGCGGTCTTGCAAATCTCACTTTATGGTCATTCAGTCTATTTAATCAGAAAACCCGAAATTTTAACAGCACACTATAATTCAGGAATTTACAAACGTGGAAAAAATGACAAATAACGCCCATAACACGTACGCTTTCCTAGTGTTAATACAGTTGACCTAAGTCAACAGTCAGAACCAGGCCTCTCGCACAGCAAAAAGCCTGAAGACATGTGTTTTGCTGCTAACGTTTGATTTTGCTGAATCTTTTTTGGTTTCATTTGTTTGGACAGTAAAAAGCCTGATGAAATGTGTATTGCTGCTAATGTTTGACGGTTTCTTTTATTTGCTGGTTATGGTGCAATAAAACCTGTCAATGACTGATGTTGGTAACAGTTTACTGTTATATTTATTGTCATATTACATATCAGTGCGCTTGTTTTCTTTTTACATTTTGTTGTACATGTGGAGAGAATGCATATTCATGAATGACATATCACGGGGGTGGGTTTTGGGCAGGGCTTGCTACTACGCATCTGGTGAGGCCCTCAAGTACAATATCGCCAGTAGTAAAACATTTAATAATAAATAAAAGGATTTAAAACATGTAGATACTGAATAACTGATTCCAATAAGCAGCAGAACGTCACACACAGGAAATATGAAAATAATACTGTAGGAAAGATCTCACATTGATATTTGAAAACCTCTAACTATCTAGCTGTAATTCGTTGATTATCTGTAGATTAACTGACCCTATCTAATTTAAATACTTTAGCAAGGCACAATTATATTCTTACGTCTGCAAGGTAAGATGAGAACTTATGTCTACACTCTGAGCTGTTGTCTGTCCTCAATGGCTGTAACAACTACTCTCCAGGAAACAACTGAGCTATTACTGCTGAACAGGTCTGGAAAACAACTACTAAACAATAACTGACTCAGAACCTGCTTATTATAGCAGATCTTTTTCGAAAGTAACAGGAAACTGCCATGAGAATTCTACTCTTATATCAGTATTTGAAAAGTAAACAAACAGCTGCAGTGAAGATTCTGTTCTCCCAGCCCTGGCACACAATGACATCACATCAAAGTCAGCTAACTCTGCCATAGCATGCATTCTGAATGGTCTTCACAAAGAGCATATACATTTGGTCAGCCAGAAGAACACTGTTTGACATTCAAACACCTTGCATAAATTAGCATGATAATTAAAAGACATAAACATATTTGCAAAATTATAGGTAGTCATGCTGGCATATGTAACACAGGTTAATTTACAATTATTTACAAAACTTCAGCTAGTCTTGCTAGCACAGATAACAATATATAATATCCTCACATACACACACAACTGTATATTCGATAAAGCAATATAGACTTGTGTGTGTGTGTGTGTGTGTGTGTGTGTGTGTGTGTGTGTGTGTGTGTGTGTGTGTGTGTGTGTATGCATTTACACATACAGTCACACATTGGTATACATATGTATTACTGCTGCATTATAATAGTTCCATTATATACAGAACAAAAGATATTTTTTTCATTTCTTGATCTGTTATTAAACTAATTTTATCAGTCTGTATCTGCTTTAACTACTGCTTTGAGGCCTGTATTAGCTATTATAGTACATAGTTTCACTGCATTTTGTTATTTAAGTGTTCTAACTGTTGGTGTTTAGTTTCAGTCTTATGTACTGAGTGCATGTCAGGCTAGTGCAGGACTAGTGTTTGTATCAAGGCACTTTCATGGCAGTCAGCTCAGAGTTAACAGATTAATTTTTTTGTTTCCCACCCACCCTGTTGGAGTTGTGTACCTAAACTCTTATCGGTTGTTGCCTGCCTCTTATAATAACTTGACAACATAATTCCCTCCCTTTCTCCATTTATTGGTTGTTGAAAATATAAGTATCATTTTGCAAAGTCACTCCTCTTAAACTATGCACAAAGCTAAAAGACCTTTGATTAAATTAAGTGTACTGATACCGCTTGCACTGATTTTGTTATTAAATTATGGAGTTCTTACTAGAATAAGGATACTGGTTCTTTCTGGTGCAGAAGGTTTCCAATTTAGTTGTTTTTTTATTGAACTTTAAATACACAGTAGTAAGTCCACCCAAACATTATCCTAAACAAACCAGATTAAAAGCAGTCAGTCACCCCTGACCAGACCAGCCCAGAACACCACTATAAACCAAGCAAACCCCCCCCCCCCCAGTTTTTCCACACTCTACACCACTGGTGTATACAAGTGGGGAAATTTTAAAAAACAAACCTACAAAATGAGAAGGGCTGCAGCAGGCAACATAGAACAACATGTGCAAGTGGCTGAGGGTGGTGAAGATGTGAATGCTGCCGAACAACCCACAGTGTGGAGACAGAGAAGAGTGTACATACCCAGGGTAACATACCAGGGGCTACATGAGCTGGAGATAGTGGAGCGCTATAGGGTAGACAGAGACCTCCTATACCAAATCGTTGAGCTGTGCAGGCCACACCTAACACACCACACTGGCCGAGGGGAACCCATCCCAGTGGATACCAAGGTATGTGTAGGCCTAGGTATACTAGCCACAGGTACCTACAAAACCACAACTGGGGATATCATGGGCATCTCACAGGCATCAGCATCCAGAGTATTCCACCAGTTCCCATATGCCATGTCAGCACATGCCAGTGAACACATATATTTCCTCAACACACTTGAGGTGTTGACCAGCAACATGTGTCTCTTCCACCGAATAGCAAACTACCCTGGGGTAGTGGGTGCTATAGACTGCATGCACTTATGCATCAAAGCACCACCCAGTGAGTAGGGTAGGGCCTACATAAACCACAGGGGCATCCCCTCCATCAACTGCCAGGTCATATGTGATGCCCAGGGCATTATACTGAATGTGTGTGCTGGCTGCCCTGGAAGCTATGACGATTCACACATATGGCAATTGATGCAGCTGTACCACAGATTTACCGATGTGGACATCCCCTACGGTCACCTAGTGGGGGATGCTGGGTACCCACTGGAGCCATGGCTGATGACACCTATTAGAAATGTACACACACCTGAAAAACAAAGCCATAATGAAGCACATGCACAGGCTAGACATATAATAGAGCATGTGTTCGGGATGTTCAGGTCACGGTTATGGTGTCTGGACACATCTGGTGGAGTCCTGCAGTATTCACCAGCTACATGTACTGAAATTGCTATGGTATGTGCTATGCTACACAATATGATCCTGTGGAAACAGATGCAGCAGGAACAGCATGGGGCAGGGCCACACAGCCCCTCATGAATGCCAAGGCCTGTACAGACACAGAGTGACTCGCAGGAGGAACGACCTGAGCCTGCCCCAGAAGGCAGAAGGGGGTGTGCCCAGTATGCCCTGGCCTTGGCAAAGAGGCAATGCATAGCATATGCACTGCCACAGAAGGGACCCAGGGAATGACACCTCTCTCTGACTCGCACAGACAGTAATAAAGATGCCAAACATGACACTACCTGTGCCCAACCATGTATAGGGAGTGTACTATGTGAATTCGACATAGGCAGCCCTCCAGCACCATCCTCAAGTCTGGCACACCCTTAAGGTATGTCAATCAACCTACCAATTGCCAAATGGAGTAGAATGTGTTTTTACCTGTAGCTATGGTATGGATGTGAACATGCAAGGGAATTAGTTGGCCGAATGTGAAGGCAGCAGAAAGTAGACACCCATAGTGGCATCATGACATCTGTAACACATACTGGAGTCACCACAGTAGCCAGTACTACACAGGGTGACAAAACCCACTACAGGAAATGGCCTGAGCAACATGGGTGCCCATAAGAGCCACACATGCCAGTCAGGAAGGTTCACATACCCAACAACTGTCTCAGCCAGCAGGGCAGGTGAAGACTAACACAAACAAATGCTGTAATATGGCCTCCGAATATGCCCTATGGGTAATCCCTACCCCAGGCCTACACATAGAGATCACAGCAGGCCAGGCAGTCGGATGTAAGTTGTGAAGGCTAGGAAGGCAGAAACTAATATGTAGGTAAACAAAGCTAGGATCTGTAGTACACTGGTAAGCATCTAGCCAGCAGGATAGTTAAGACTACAGACTGAAATGGAGTACCTGACATACCAGTACAGTCCTAGCAAATATGTACAAGTGTCAGGTACACCCCCCCCATCCAATGTACTTATATAGTAACAGTCAGGTGTGCCTCCCCACTCCTGTGTAGAACAGTAGAAACAGTCAGGTGCCCCCCCCCCGCTATGCAGAAATGTAGCAGCAGTCAATGCCAAATGACCGATGGATACCCTGTAGACTTAGCATGCTACCTGTCAGTGTACAACACAAAGGTCAGCACTGCAGTACAAACTACCTGAACGTGATCCACACATGCAACGCAGATGGCCATACTGGGCATACTCACACACTTAGAGGAATGAAGGCAATGTCAGTCAACACCATACGAGAAGTCATACTGGGCATGTTCACATACTTAAACACATGAAGGCCATGTCTGCAAACACCAGTGAACCAGACATATCTGGCAATCTCAGTTCTCAGTGCAGACATGTCAGTATGCATTATTCCTGCCTTGCACACACAGTGGATAGGAATACAGACAAATATGCAAGGCCAACACACTATAATAAGTTACAGGTACAAGGGCATAGATGTGTGGAAGAGGGTGACCATGACAAGGAGCAATGCGGACCTGTCCCAACCGGTACACAGCCAAAGGGCCCCCAACACACGAGGTGTTGATGTAACCCACTGCAGATACTAGCCACCAGTACCTATCAGCATGACAGACTATGTGGTGCACGTGCCAGCTGTGCAACAAGACTGTACAAGGAAGTACCCATCTAGTAGCTGTATACATGTACCTGTGACATATGACTCTGTGTGTGCCCACATGTGGCATGTCAACCCCTACATGAATGGGGTATGGCCCATGCATGCACTGCCCTCCCCATAGCAGTAGTATGACAAGCCTGCTGAGGTCATCCAATGTGAATTACACCTTTGGGAGAGCTACAGTTCAGTAATATGCATGATGCATCCCATAACGGCTTACTGCTGTAGTGATAGACTAGTTAGGTAGTAGTACTAACCCCAGACCTGTCAATTGTGTGAGTGTGTGTTTGTGTGCATGCCTGTCTGTCTCTGAATGTGTAGAGAGAAATGCTTGTTAGGCTACTCACACTCTGTACAATACATATATTCAACATTGGCAAGGCTGCTGATGTCACTCACCTAGAAATACACCTCTGGGAAAGTGATAGCCCAGTAATTGCTGTAGTGCATTCTGTAACTGTGTACTGCTGTAGTGTGATAAACAAATTAGGTAGATGTTTGAACCCTAGACCTGACAAGTTTGTGTGTCTGATTGAGTAAAAAGTAATGCTTTTTTGGCTACTCACACTCCGTACAATACATATACTCTACTTTGGCAAGGCTGCTGATGTCACTCACCTAGAAATACACCTCTGGGAAAGTGATAGCCCAGTAATTGCTGTAGCGCGATCAGTAACTGCATACTGCTGTAGTGTGATAAACTAGTTAAGTAGGTGTTCAAACCCCAGACTTGGCAACTGTATGTTTGTGTGTGTGTCTGAGTAGAGACCAATGCTTTTTAGGCTACTCACACTCTGTACAATACATATACTGTGCTTTGGCAAGGCTGCTGATGTCACTCACCTAGAAATACAACTCTGGGAAAGTAATAGCCCAGTAATCGCCGTAGCACTTTCTGTAACTGTGTACTGTTGTAATGTGATTTAGAATGGTGGTAGGGTTCCATCTCCATCCATGGCAGTTCCGGATGTTTTGTGTGTGTTTCAGTGTCTGTGTATGGAGCAATGCATTATTGGCTACTCACTCGCAGTACATTACAAATGCCTTACTTTGGTAATCTTGCTGATGTCATTAATTGTGAAATACACCTTTGGGGAAGATGTACTTCAGTAATGTCCATGATGCATGCTATAATTGTGCAGTGCTGTAATTTAGTAAACTAATTAGGCAGGGGTTCTACTCCCAGACATGACAGGTGTGTGTGTGTGTGTGTCTGTGTGTGTGTGTGTGTGTGTGTGTATGTGTCTGTGTGTTTGTAACTCGTATCCTGTGTAGAGGTGGGTGTGAGTCTGTGACACCTGTGGGCAATGTAGAGGGTTTTTTCTATTTTCATTTATGGTGGCCCTACTATATATCACAATGTCAACTATAAAGGGATAACATATGTAAATAGCTGAGAGGCTGAGGTGCAAAGCCATAACCATACATGTGACATCAAGGCCAGCCAATCACAGTTAGCAACCCCACTGTGCTTTCACATGTGACTCACAATGGACATACCATGCCTGTCAACATGCCCTGTATGGACAGATGACACTGACATCACGGAATGCTGTTAACATGCTATCAATGTAGATGCAGGGTAAACCTGCTGAACATTACCAGTCCCTGCACAGGTGGGCAAGATTGGCGCACCTGATGATAACCTGTGTTCACAGCATGGGCCAGACACCCCAGGTACAGTTCCACATCTCATTGTACATGCATGCGGGAGGTGTGCACATCCTAGACACCATCCAAGGCATGGACTAAGGAACACATACATGGCAAGTGATGCACAGCATTGGCCACACACAATAGTCACCCAGGTGACTGGATGAGGGATGCAATACCCACCTGTGTGGGCAAATGCAGAAGCTACAGGCCTGACCCACAATGCAGACCATTGGACTTTGGCCTGATGCCAAGGTATACCTATTGCCTACCTTTGTATAGCCTTCTAGCAATGTTGACCACACACACCTGTGCAGACATGCACCCATGCGTGTCCGAAATGGCACCCTGTGTGTTCGTGTGTGTGTTGTATGGTGTGTATGTCCACATCCACATGCACTACACCCCCAGGGCACAGTGAAGCATGCTGCCTGATATCTGACACCCCTTCATACTCATTGCCCATATGACCAACGTATGACCCATGTGGTGCATGTGTTCCCTGCACATTGATTTGTTGCAGCAATCCCACTAGTGATGAGTCGCACTCCTGGCCCTGCCAAGTGTGTTAATGTGTGTGCGTCCCTGTGTGAGTGTGCCTGTGTTGACGCTGGCACCTGTTCATGCAGACAGGCATGTGTACATCACCTACTGTATATCTACAGTATCCCTGTTGCAGATGTCACTCACCATCACATATATGTTCTGAGTGCTCCCCACCAGAGAACTCATGTGGCGCATCCAATAACTGCATCGAGCTGTGATAGCACTACATAGCTGTTGGGGGTTTGAAACCCTGTGCTCCTAGGTGTGTGACACAAACATGCTGCAGTTTTACCCTCCCACCCCTCCCTGACATGTATTTGCTTCTGTCTGTCTACCCCACTCCCTCTCTGGTGGATGTGGAGGCCCACACCTGCTTTGCTTAGGCAGCAGTATGTGTATTTTAAGTGATGCTCATGATTAGCTGATGGCCTCTGCATGAATTGTAGCCCTCCCCTAGCTGATTGCATGTGGAACAGCTGTGGTAACATTCCCATAGCCAATTGCATGGAAACACACTCCAATACCTGGGAACATCATGGTGTTGTTGGCCCTTGTCTGTCACTGTGAGCAGGAGCTAGAACTGTCGTTTGGCAAACAGCATCTCAGATGGGTTAGGGATTTACATCTTACAACATACACTGTGGAAAGAGGGCAACAAACAGGAGAGGTATGTGCCTGACCTGACTACAGACTGTAAGTGCTGCTATACTGCATATGGAGTAATGTTGGTTTAACAGTGTTTGTCTGGATATGCCTGTCATACATGTCGCGATAACTGCCATGTCAGTTCCATGTATATGAGGAATCCCCATCTGCAGGGTCTTCTGCAGACTGGGCAGTGTTGTGCCTTTGGTTTCATGTGTTAGCCATGATGCATCTATCTGTGGAATGCAGAAGGTAGCGTGAGGATTGCAGTCTGTTGATGGTGAAGGCCATGACAGTTATTGACTACATAACCGTTATTGGACATATGTTGCAACAAACCCTGTTACAATGGTAGATTTATGAGGGTATCACAGCAGCATGTCTATACTGGCCCTGTGTATGTGCTGTCAGCCACAGCTCTGTCAACCTTTGTACATATGTTGTTCATGAAGTGGTGCATATGTGCTGTACACCGTAAATAGTGTCATCATATCTGATAACAAGCCAGTAATATATCAGATTGTTACACATGTCCTGTACTATAGGGGTTATATTTCATGCCATAACCTGGACATTCTGTGGATGTTTATACAATACTGAGGTCTGTGCAGTGATGGCGAATGTCGGCAGTGTGTGTATTGTTAATATGTACTATGGCCTGTGTACAGACTGTGGTAGATGTCAATGTTCTAGCTCCCCTTCTATCTAATGTTACATGCTGCCCCACTGTATGGTACCGTTTTACCGTACATGTTTGTAGGGCCATACACAAACATGTCCCATACCACAGACAGCCATCAGACCAAACTGTGTAGCAGCCAATATATGTAGGGTCATTCTGTGAGTGGCAAATATGAGGATGGTGTAGAACAGATAGTCCATATACTGTACTATTATGCTAGTGTACTATATATGGCTGTGGCTGTGTTCACATTGGTTGTGGTTATGCACGGTCACACAGGTGTATCCTACCCTGCGCTGTGACATGGCTGTTGAGCCTGCTATATATGCAGGTACTGTACAATGATAACCATAGGATGTCTGTCATTAGCCAGTGGTATACATGTTATGAGCAGATATCACCTTCCACACACACCATGTCTGTGAATACAATCCCAATTACAGTATCAAAAGTCTATTAATATACCTGCTATACATACCTGACATCCCCTTGCACTACAAAATTGGGATTATAGGGGCTGGGGTAGGGCTACACTCATCCATGTTCAGGACATATGCTGGAAATATATGGACATGTACTTATCCAGATGGCCACATATATATATATATATATATATATATATATATATATATATATATATATATATATATATCTGAGTACACATGTGTAGTACTTTCAATTACCACTGTCATGGCAACCACCCACTATGAATCCCTACATCACGTGGGTGTATTCCCTGTACATTCCCTGTGTGATGGACATCCTTCCTGTGTGAGGGCATCAATGTTACAGACAGCAGGTAGCAATACCTCTAACAGGAGAACCTGCACACTCAGGGCAGCCACATATATGTAGGAGGATCAGGACATACAGACAGACTGTGAGTAGAGTGGTGTTATGCTTTGTATATTACTGGTGTTACAGTGTGTGTGTGTGTGTGTGTGTGTGTGTGTGTGTGTGTGTGTGTGTGTGTGTGTGTGTGTGTGTGTGTGTGTGTGTGTGTGTGTACATACTAGTTTACCTTGGAATGCAGTCTGTCTGCATAGCTCACTACTGTGGGCCTATCCTCTAGCTGGACAGAGGTGTGCCTATCATGTGCTGTCTGTCCACCACACAAGTCCTGTGTTGGATATTACACTGGCAGTGTGTGTGTTGTTGTGCTAGCAGTACATGGCTATATCCATTTGTGTCCCTGATGTCTTATTCCTGCATAAGGGTATGTTGCAACACATCCTGTAACACCAGCATGTTCCAGGGTGTGTAACTGCAATATTGCGAGTATGGCCCTGTGTTCCTACCTTTGTCCTCCACATATATGGCAGGCTTTGTCCTGCTGTGATACGGTTAGGGGTTGTTAGGTAATGGCCTATCATTAATTACTGCTAGCATTCCTGCTATCATCCCAGTCATAACGTGGACTCTCACAACATTTGTTGGTCAGGGTCCATACATGTGACAGATACAGTGACATTACCACAAGTAATGAATGTCCACCTAGGGCTTGACTACAGGGTGTAATTGGAGGCTGCTGAACTCCATCTGATATTGTTACTTATCTTGCAGGCAAATCCTTTGTCTACTGTTGTATGAATTGAATTACTGTTGGAGCATTGTAGCTGTGTTGTGGTGGGTCCTGACATCAAGTACTGCATGTGCTGGATATTGGATTGCACAGCATATCCGTTAGGGCTGGGGGGGGGTTACATAGCAGTAATTACCAGGTGTCCCTCATTTGTGCCCCCACCCCCATTAACTGTGCACATTCTCTGTTATGTTGAACGGAGTGGGCTAGGAGTCCGTTCCCATGTGGAAATCATATACACATGTCTATCTGTATATATATGTGTGTGTGTGTGTATATATATATATATATATATATATATATATATATATATATATATATATTTATATATATGTATATCTCCATAATTATATATGTGAAACCCCCATATACAGCAGGATAGAACTGGACATTTTGATATAGCTCTAGATATGTATACACATTCATATATCTATCTATATATATATATATATATATATATATATATATATATATATATATATATATATATATCTATATATATATATATATATATATATATATATCTATCTATATATATATATATATATATATATATATATATATATATATATATGTGTGTATGTATGTAGATATATATATGGACATATACACGGATCATATTTATCTATGTACAATTGCTGTTATATGGTTATTTGTGAGTCATGCATACACATATATATACCTATAGCTGTCTGTCTACATTTACAGATGTATATCTGTCCATATGTCCATGCATGTTCGGCTTATATGTGTGGCCTGTACTTCATTCTCTTGTCAATTGACATGGATGACCTTAAGACTGAGGTCAGTCATTCGTGCCGACATGTGCATGTTTCAGACTTATCATCTCCTTCAATATATGGGTTCTACTACATATAACTGTGTAAATTACAATGTTTTAAGTGTATTAGCGCAATATATGACAGATATCCCTATATGTACCCACATTATGGTGCACTATGTCAGGGATTCATGCATTAAGAGGTTGTGTGGTGTGATATTACTACATTTCCTGTGCTGTTGACTGATTGTGCTAGATGATATATATGTGAAATAAGTGGGTATGTATATCTGCCATGGTATACTGGTAAATCTTGTAGTGTATGATGTGCAGGGTCCTGGGTTTGGGCCTTGCAGAGGCTGTATATTTTGTTGCTGGGCAGAACATCGGCTGCTGGATACAGATTGAGGTAGGGACATTTGAGCGGTTGTATGCGGGTGTGCACGGGTCTGCGCAGAGCTAAGCAATGCTAACCTCCAGTTGCATTTCCTTACACTCAGCTACCATCTACTTAGCTCAATCTATGTTGGCAATGCTTACCCCCATGCAAATACATGTACACATGCTTACAACTGCTTATCCATACTTACTACTGCTGTTATGCGCTTACACCTGCTTACTAGTGTCTTAGTTATTATGACACTTCACATGTGTATTTAAGGCAGTACTCCTGTGCAAATATAAATGTTATGTAGTAAGTTATAGAGCACAACAATATTAACATATGGATTTCACATGGAAAATAGGATGTGCTGCAGTGGGACTCGACCCGGGAATGCAAGCACATTAGGCGGATGCTCTGCCTACTACACTATTACTGTTCTGCTTCATTTGCATATGTCTACCATAATGACATACCCATGTTCCCTTCCCCTGGCCCCCGAACTCCACGTACACCGCATCCATCCATTCCCCAGTTGCTAGCCCTGCCATACCACACCTCCACACATTTCTCTCTCAGCATGTCTCGGTACTCCTCCAGTATACTGTCCCTACCCAAGCATCTGCAGGCTCTTAATCTGTTTAGTCCATGTACGTACCAGCCTTTCCTTGATCCCTCTCCAATACTGGTACAGACATCGATGTGACCCACAACTGTTGGTTCATTCCACCAGGGACAGACTTGTTGTGTCAACAGTAGACCTAGCTGGTCTACACTGTTTCTCCCACTGGTAGTATCCTGCCAGGGTTTTGTGTAGCAGCGGTTTGCTCACACACCTGGCCAGCCTCATCTCCCAGTTCCACGGAACTGACACCCTAGGTGTGACATACTGCCCATGAAGCACGCTCACACGCCCCAGTGCTGTGCACCATATATCATTATTCCCTTCAGTATTATGCAGGACTACTGTTCTCACAGTATGATTGGACAGGGACTGTTCTGTGATGCACATAGACTGTTCATAATACTGTGGTTGAGCAATGGACACGTGTGCTGGTATTAATCTACACAGTTATATGCATTTCCTATACTGTTGGATGACTGTGCTGGATGATGTGTTTGTGATCACAGCAGCTGAATGTGCATCCACCATGGCTTAGTGGAACTTACGTTGACTATAGTGTGCAGGGTCAGGGGTTTGCCACCTGGCAATGCATATTATTTTGTTAATGGCCACGGCAACAGCTGTTGGCTACAGAGTGGCTAAGGCACTGTAGAACATTTGTAGGTGGGCATGCTCTGGTTTGCGTGAAGCACAGCATCACTGACCTCGGCGTCTTGCACTGAGTTAGCCTCTATATTGCTTCACCAGTGTGGTAATTGCATACCGGCAGTCAAACAGGCTTACACCCACTTACTCCCGCATACACACGTGCAACTTCATGTATTTAGTTCATATTTGTCAACTGGGACAATCTGACTGTATGCTTGTCCATTGTCAGTGGTGGCCCGGGGAGTAGAGCTCCACATTGACCCCAGCTACTTATTCCAATTAATACTGGGGTGTTCACATTCATAGAGGGTAACAGACATAACATAGCTACATCCCCCATTCTTCATGCTTAATTTACAGTAACATGTCGGTATTATCCATGCTTAGGTCAGGTTTACATGTCAGGCATGACTGTTGACAAAGGTCAGTTTAAGGTGAAGATGGATTCCTGTTTAACAGGTCTGGATAGGTTACATGCAGGTATTCGGGGTAGGTGTAGTTATTCCATACATGTGTGGTACAGTAGAGGGGAATAGTGAAGGAGTAGGTAGGCAGGTAGTTGGGGTGACATTGTAACTGTATAGTAGCCTGTAGGAATAATTGGGTGGGGAGCAATAGGGAAGGTTTGTTGGATGTTGGGATTTGTATGCAAGGCAGGACAACAGGTGTCGGATTCACTAGTTGATGTAGTGGTATAAAGTGTGAGTTGGAAGGGAGGGTTTCGCAAGGTGGTGAGCCTGTGCTAATCCAAGTGTGCTTGTGGTGTTCCTTCGTGTATTATTTACATGTGTCCTGTGGGACAGCTGTGATACTACATGTGGGTTGGGGGTTCCAGATACTAGTAATACAGTGGGGGAAAAGGGTGAGGGTGTCACCTACGTGTAACCTTAGACATTAATATAAATGGAACAGGGGCTGATAGGTACATGGTGTGCATGAGGCACAAAGGGGGGAGTTAGTAGGAGAATTATCCAGGGATGTGCAGGACAGCTGCAGGGAAGGTCCACAGCTGGCCATGTCATCTACGACAACAGCTGTGCATATACACTGCATTTGGTGTTTGCGTTTGCATTGGACACTCACACCCCTGGGTGGGGGTGAGGACTACAATAATACCTTGTGATGCCAATTAGATTGGCTTACATGCCTAGAGTGGGGTGTTGCGACCATGTGTTCTTAGGTGTTGTGTAGTGGGTTATGCAACAACACATATGGTCATACCGTACTTTGCCACGTAAACTAGACTGTGCTGCAGTGTGACCCATATTGGGAATGGCTGCCTGTTATTTGAAAGCATACCTGTCAACTGTACAGTTTCTGCTGACTGTCCAGAGTTATGCTTCATAATTTTGGTGTGTTTCTCTTACAATCTTCACCTGTCTGGCGGATACCTGGGAAAAGAAGTCATTAAATAAAGACAAGTATTTTGAGTATAAGACTCCACATCCTTCAGAAGAGTCATGCTAATGCATAACCTATTATTCTATCAGCTTTATAGGGCTGTAAGTGGAATATCTGATTTCTGTCCCTATTTGTCCCCCCAACAGTTTAGGTTCTGTCCAGAGGTTTTGCTCTAAGAGGTTGAGAGGTATGGGCGGAAGCTCTGCCCTATTTGCAATATTACTTACATCCCCGGGGTGGTCCGAATACAACTGTGCCAGCCAACACCTGCACGTCTAGGCCCATAATTGCATACCCATAGTTCCCCACCTGCCCCTCCTCTACAGCACTCATTCTTACTGTGGGTGCAGGTGGGGTCTAACCACAACAGTACACACTGCCCACTCTTCACATCTCGGGACACATGTCGTATGTTGTCTCGGCCCATGGGTCATCAAGCTTGCCCAACCTAGTAGTCCGTGTACATACACGGCCTGGTTAGATAAATCAATACAGGGACTGACTCCAATCATCATTACTTTTTGGGATGTCCCACAAAGGACATTCATGTCTTTGTTTCAAGATTAGACTTGACAGGTCTCTCCCACTGGTAGTATCCTGCCTGTAGTCTGGGAAGCAGTGGTGTGTTTGCTTGTATTGTGTGTTTGTATGTTTCACCTGTCTAGCTGGGCAGGGAGGGGGGGGGGTGATGCTACGTGTTACACATTTTTTTGATTGGACCCCTCACCCCCATTGGCACGGCCTGTGAGCATATGTAATTCTTAACTGCTGTATCATATCCTAGCTATATATATGTGTATGTTTACACACATATATACATATACATATCTACATATCTATATGCATGTATATATATATATATATATATATATATATATATATATATATATATATATATATATATCTGTATATGTATGCATATATATATATATATATATATATATATATATATATATATATATATATATATATTGCTGTATAGATATATATATATATATATATATATATATATATATATATATATATATATATATATATATTGCATATATATATATATATATATATATATATATATATATATATATATATATATATATAACAACATATGGATGTATGGGTGTCTGCATATGTATATATCTATATGTGGGTACTTAATTATATTCTGTCTCTGTATGTATACATTTGTACTATGGACAGGGAGAGGTATAACTCCATGTAGGTATGGGTATATACACACACACACACCTTTACATTTTTACATCTACATCTGGTTATTCCATTCTTTGCCATGCACAATAGACTGTGCTGCAGTGGGACTCCTAGTGGGAGTGGCTGCCCATTGGGGGGTGGCCCTGGCCAATGCACACTATTGCTTACATCTCTGGGGTGGGCCACATAGAACCACTCCAGCCAACACCTGTACAGCTAGGCCCGTAATTTCATATGCATAGTTCCCAAACTGCACATCCTCTTCGGCACTCTTCCATACTCCGGGTGCAGGTCGCGTCTGGCCACACGAGTACACACTACCCACTCCCCACTTCTCGGGACCCATCACGTACGTTGTCTCGCCCCATGGATCATCAGGCTTTCCTTACCTTGTAGACCAGGAACATGCGTGGCCTGCCGTTGGACAATGATGTAATGGCAGTAAACCCGAAAATCAATTAATTTTTTGGGTGTCCCACAAGGGGCATTCATGTCTTTGTTTCAAGATTAGACTTGGCGGGTCTCTCCCACTGGTAGTATCCTGCCTGTAGTCTGGGAAGCAGTGGTGTGTTTGCTTGTATTGTGTGTTTGTATGTTTCACCTGTCTAGCTGGGCAGGGAGGGGGTGATGCTACGTGTTACACATTTTTGATTGGACCCTCACCCCCATTGGCACGCCTGTGAGCATATGTAATTCTTAACTGCTGTATCATATCCTAGCTATATATATGTGTATGTTTACATATCTATGTATCTATATATATATATATATATATATATATATATATATATATATATATATATATATATATCTGTGTATATATATATATATATATATATATATATATATATATATATATATATATATATATATATATATATATATATATATATATATATATATATATATATATATATATATATATATATATATATATATATATATATATATATATATATATATATATATATATATATAACAACATATGGATGTATGGGTGTCTGCATATGTATATATCTATATGTGGGTATTTAATTATATTCTGTCTCTGTATGTATACATTTGTACTATGGACAGGGAGAGGTATAACTCCATGTAGGTATGGGTATATATACACACACACACCTTTACATTTTTACATCTACATCTGGTTATTCCATTCTTTGCCATGTACAATAGACTGTGCTGCAGTGGGACTCCTAGTGGGAGTGGCTGCCCATTGGGGGGTGGCCCTGGCCAATGCACACTATTGCTTACATCTCTGGGGTGGGCCACATAGAACCACTCCAGCCAACACCTGTACAGCTAGGCCCATAATTTCATATGCATAGTTCCCAAACTGCACATCCTCTTCGGCACTCTTCCATACTCCGGGTGCAGGTCGCGTCTGGCCACACGAGTACACACTACCCACTCCCCACTTCTCGGGACCCATCATGTACGTTGTCTTGCCCCATGGATCATCAGGCTTTCCTTACCTTGTAGACCGGGAACATGCGTGGCCTGCCGTTGGACAACGATGTAATGGCAGTAAACCCGAAAATCAATTAATTTTTTGGGTGTCCCACAAGGGGCACTCATGTCTTTGTTTCAAGATTAGACTTGGCGGGTCTCTCCCACTGGTAATATCTTGCCTGTATTCCGGGAAGCAGTGGTATGTTTACTTTTATTGTGTGTTTGTATGTTTCACTGGTCTAGCTGGGGGGGGGTTGATGCTACGTGTTACACATTTGTTGATTGGACCCCTCACCCCCATTCTCACGACCTGTGAGCATATGTAATTCTTAACTGATGTATCATATCCTAGCTCTATATATATATATATATATATATATATATATATATATATATATATATATATAGATATGTGTGTGTATATTTACACACACACATATATATCTATATATCTATCTATATATATATATATATATATATATATATATATATATATATATATATATATATATATATCTACATAACTATATACATATATATCAGTATATGCATGCATATATATATATATATATATATATATATATATATATATATATATATATATATATATATATATATATATATATATACATATATATATATATATATATATATATATATATATATATATATATATATATATCTAACAACATATGGATGTATGGTTGTCTGCATATGCATATATCTATATGTGGGTATTTATATGTATTCTGTCTCTGTATGTATACATTTCTACTACGGAGAGGGAGAGGTATATCTCCATGTAGCTATGGGTAGATATACACTCACATACCTCTACATATTTACATCTACATCTGGTTATTCTGTTCTTTGCCATGTAAAATAGACTGTGCTGCAGTGAGACTCGTAGTGGGTGTGGCTGCTCGTTGTACGGCGCCTCTGCCCAATGAACACTATTGCTTACATCCCTGGGGCTGTCCGCATAGTCCCACTCCAGCAAACACCTGCACACCTAGACCAATAATTAGCCTCCCATAGTTCCCCCAACTGCACCTCCTTTGCAGCACTCATCTTTACTCTGGGTGCAGGTCAGGTCTAAACACACCACTATACACTGCCCACTCTCCACTTCACGGGACCCATCTTGTACGTTGTCTCGACCCATGGGTCATCAGGCTTTCCCACCCTTGTATTCTGGGTATGTAAACACCCCACCTTGATAGGTCATCGCACGGGAGTCCTCCGATAAAAAGACAATTTTTGGGGTGTCCCGCAAGGGACGCTCCTGTCTCTGTTTCAAGATTAGACTTCACGGGTCCACTGTGTCCCCCCCGGTTGTATCCTGCCTGTGGTCTGGGGAACAGTGGGTTGTTAACATTGTTTGTGGGTTTGTTTGTATTTTTCCTCTGTCTGGCTGGGGGGGGGGGGTACATGCTACGTGTTACACGTTTCTTGCTTGGGCCCCTCACCTCCATTGGCATGGTCTGTGAACATATGTCATTCTTGGGTGCTGTATATTATCATAGGTATATATATCTGTGTATATCTACGCAAACACACACACACACACACACACACACACACACACACACACACATATATATATATATATATATATATATATATATATATATATATATATATATATATAGATCCCTATCACAACACCAACACGCCACAAAGCCGACACCCAAAACACTGGCACCAAAAGACCGAAAACACACAAAACCGACAACTAACATAACCGAACACCATAACACCGACACCGACACATAAAACGAAAACTACACATTACACACAACTATACATGCACTAACCGTAACCCAAACCCTAACCCTAAGGTACGACACTACTGCACACTTACCCTACCCGCACCCTAACCCTATCTCACTTAACCCGCCCTTAAACCTAAACTCCGTCACTATCACACACTTACCTTACCCGCACCCTAAGTCGGACACTACCGCACACTAACCCTAAATCCCTCACTATCTCACACTTACCTGTCCGCTCCCTAACGCTAAATCCCTCACTATTGCACGCTTACCGAGTCGCGCTCACACGTTGCCCATGTCAGTGTTTCGGCTCTCGGTATTTCACCTTGTTAATCATCTATCTCATCGGTCTTCTGGAGTCTGTCTTCTGAGCGTCAGTGTTTTGGCGTTTCGATCAAGTCAAGGGGACCCATATATATATATATATATATATATATATATATATATATATATATATATATATATATATATGTATGTATATGTCTGCATATAGATATATATATATATATATATATATATATATATATATATATATATATATATATATATATATATATATATATAGATATATATATATATATATATATACACATACACATATATACATATTGCTCTATATATATATCTAATGACATGTGGATGTATGGGTGTCTGCATATGTATATCTGTATTTGTGGATATTTATTTATATGTCTATCTATGTATGTATACATTTGTACTACGGAGAAGGGAGGTATATATTTATATAGTTATGGGCATTCATAAAAGCAAATATACCTCTAATTCTTTAGAAACATATCTGGTAATGTTGACTGGTATCGCTGGGTACTGTGTTTTATGTGCATACCGTCCAACCTTGTGTGCCACATATGCTTTGCGATACCTACGACTGACTCCATTAGTGTACACAGACCCACATGTGACACTGGCCATTTGATACAGTGTGCTTAAGGCACTTTCAAGTGGTTGTGAGTGGGTTTCCACAGAGGTTAGCACTGCTGACTTCCAGTCACAGTGTGTTACACTCAGTCAGCATCTCTTTTGCTTGATCTGTGTCGGTGGTGCTTCACCCCGCCCAAACGCACTTGCACACGCTTACTATTGCTTACATATGCTTACTACTACTTATCTGTGCTTACGCCTGCTTATTGCTGACTTATTCATTCTGGTACTGACTCTTCACATGTGCATTTCATGCAGTACTCCAGTTCACATTTAATTGTCATTTGGTAGGTTGTACAGGAATAAAATGTATGTAATTGTTCGTATACAGATTACACTTGGAAAATGGTATGTGCTGCAGTAGGACTCAAGCCAGGGATGCCTCCTCATTAGGTGGATGCTCTGACCACTATGCTATTGCTGTGCTGCTTCATTTGCTATACCTTCCTTATTATCCTCGTCAGCCTTTCATGCAGCTTTACCCATTGCTATGCTATGGGCAAACCCGCGCACCTACTGTTAGCTGTACTTGGAGTTTTAAATACATTACTACAAGGGTTTCTTCATGTTTTTTTCAGTGTACTGTTATTGTTGAACACATGGGGACTGTTGGTGGGGATATGCGGACACCTATGAGTGGCCTCGCTATTTTATGTACACATTCTTCTGTTCTACCTTGCAGGGGCATGTTTATTCTGAGAGCTCTGCTCTCTGACACACCCCTTGCACTCGTCCACACTCTGTGTAGCATTAGGTGTTCAGGCAGCGCACCTTCCTTAATATGCATGGCGTGTTGTCATCCTCCTCTTAGACTGGAGCTTCCGTGCAGGACTAGACTAGTCCTGCATGGAGGATTAGTGAATCCGGGGGAATATATACCCAAACAATGTAGGGGGCTACACCCCCCACATCAGTTAATGTGGGTGCTGTGCCTCCACACCCTCCGTTAGTATATATACCAACTCCAGGATTGCACTGCAGTGGGGAAAAGGTCATATAACTTTCAACGAAATGAGTTTCAGTCAAAAGAGTTTTCAGTGAAGTCAGCTTTCAAGTCAAGTGTGATCAGTCAAATGAGTTTCAGTAAAATGAGCTTTCAGTGAAATTAAGTAGTCCCATATATAGATCAATAGATACATAAATATATATCTGTATATCTATATCTATCTATCTATATATATATATATATATATATATCTATATATATATATATATATATATATATATATATATATATCTGTATATATATATATATATATATATATACACACATACTCACACACACACACACACACACACACACACACACACACACACACACACACACACACACACACACACACACACACACACACACAATATGATCCCAGTTTTTCTCATTAGGTGTAAATATATAATTTTCTATTGTGGGATGGACAATGACAGTCTACACCAAATGGGATGGGTTAGTTTGAGCACAAAAGGGAAACTGGCTAGGTAAGGCCAACTAGCCTTGTACTTATCTCTAGATAGTTAGACAGATGCGGGTACCCTTCTTTTGATCTAAATGCTTGCTTGCGGACATCTGTTTAATCTACCTCATTTGGTTGATATATGCAGATGGTCGATAGGTTTGTGTGATTAACCATCTTTGGGTAGAGGAATATTCCATTTCCATTGATACTGGGCAATCTCAGAGTAAGAATATATAATTATCAGGGGGTGTGCCGGGCACAGCCTACACATGGGGGATACAGGGGAGCTGGCACCCCTGCAAAGAACAATCTTTGAATGCATGTCCCCTTGTTAATGTTCAGTTTGTCAAAATATTTGCAGTCAACATTACAGAGCTTGATGTATGGACACTATATATATATATATATATATATATATATATATATATATATATATATATATATATGAGTTGGCTTATTATTAAAATGTCGAGTTGAGATGTTCGCAGATGGAACACTCAAAATTTGGATTTTCGAATGTCCATCTTACTGAACATCACCGTATAGAAAGTTCATTCACTGATATGAACTCGAAGTATTGGCACAGATCGCAGAACAGTGAGATTAGGATAATTTATTCCTTTCCTCACTGTAGTGTAATCTCGGACTTGAAATATATAATTTGCAGGTGGTGTGAGGGAGCAAAACGTAAAGTTGTTGTTGTGCACTACGTTCGTATTGTTGACAATAGGAACTGGTGTTCCTCTCCTTAGGTGCAGAGGAAACAGTATGTCAGTGCATGTTGAATCGACATTACTGCATTATTTTCGACATTTACATTTTTGTAAATGTAAAATTTCAAGTAAACTAGTTGACGTTTCAGTTCAAAATAGAACTGATCTTCCACATTATGATAGTAAACCATATGAGTCTATAAATTTCAAAGTTTCAAAACTTCGGATTTCTTATAGTTGAGACCATAAGATCAAAGTTTTGAAACTTTGAACCATTTAAATGGAGATCGCTGCAGAGTGCAGAATGGCATATTTATTGATTTCCTCACTGTAGTATGATCTCAGAGTTGGTGTATTTAATTAGCACGGGATGTGAGGGGGTGCAGGGAGGCTTGCCTCTCTGGAAATACATTAAAAAAAGAGATTTTCTTTGTTTTTATTTATTTATTATTTTTTTAATTTAAATTTCGAAGTTTCAAAACTTTGATCTTATGGTCTCGATCATAAGAAATTCGAAGGTTTGAAACTTTGAAAATTTGAAGGAAGACCCATATATATATATATATATATATATATATATATATATATATATATATATATATAGATAGATATACTTACATGCATACATATACATATACATATATACAGAAGCACAAAAATGATCCAGAACTCCTATGAAATAGTGAAGACTTTATTTCAAATCTAAAATGCAATGCTCCCATCCAACAGCAGCAACACTGCATTTTTTGTTTCAAATAAAATCTTCATTCTTTTATTCAGCAAGGTGGATCAGTTTCCTGCATATGTAATGGTTGTTATGAGATATATATGTACACACAAACACCAACAGACACACACACACACACACACACACACACACACACACACACACACACACACACACACACACACACACACACACACACGGACTAATTTCTCTTTGTGAAATTGTCAGTTCATACATACAGTGAAGTGCTTAGCAAATCCATAAAGAGATCTCATAACTAAGTGCAGATATACCAAAAACTTCAACATTAGAGAATGTGGGAATGCAATCATGTGTGTGAGTGTTTGGAGGTACTAGAGAAGGGAACTGACTTAGTGTTGTTCAGGTATGTTGTTGTATGTAATGTTTTATGCAGTGGCATGGCTTCTCTGCACATCCTGACTAAAGTATGCAAACCCTACCTTGACCCTCCCCTATCCCCAGTACCACACCTTGTCTTAGAAATACCCATTCCATAGCACTACCACTGCTCAAGGTATGTCTGTATTTTGTGGCAAGATATTGGTTAACTGCTTGCAAAAGGAAATTGTTATACTTTAACAATCTTTCTTTTTCTCAGTCTTTTGGAGATTTCTGTAAGCTGATTTTCAAAATGCTAGTATTGACCAACTTTGATTTGATGCTAATGTGTTTTAATAAATCAGCACATTACTGAATTTCTTTGTTTAATTCTGTCACAGGTGCTTCATAAATAAAGGGTATTCCCTAATCTGTCAATGTTTCTGTATGTATCCCTTCCTGAGAGAAAAGTAAAAAATGCTTTTTGGAAAATGCTCTTGGAATGCCTTTGAGGAATGGGGTGGAATAGCCTGGCATCAGCAAATACATATTGATATCTGCTTATGGACATGACCAGTGGCCATACAATGTCTATGACAATCTTCTTAAGGATACTCCAGTTATGAGCATAGGTATAAAGGCTGTCTGAAAGTCTGAAAGCCTAGGTTATTATCCATCCATGAACACTCAGTGCACCCTCACAGAAGTCATCAACTTGTTTTGTAATACCTGCCCATTAAAATTTTTCAGGACAAAAGCACCTTGGATTTGTCCATTCCTATTCCTCCAGGAGCGTTATGAGCCTTTTTCATAATCATTTGTCGAAATGGTTTGTGTTTCAGCAGCTAACATATAATCACTTCTGTCACATTTGCTATCATATTCAGAAGGTCATTCTTCATTTCAGAGCAGAGCTAAGCTGGTTGTGACCCTTTAGAATCATGCTCTCCCATCATCATGGCAATATTTTTTTCTTACAAGCCTTAAAGTTGCATTTTCCCATTCTGCCCTTATAAAGTTGTGTTTACCTATATAAAGTTTAGACAGATTGACATCCCCTTTCCTCCCCAGACCCTGAGAGTTAGATGTTCTTACCTCTTCCCCAGACATGGGAGGTACAGGGTCATTTACTTCCCACACTTCTCTATGAAAATATAATTCATACCAATATTCTGAGAGATTTTTCCTTATGTACTTCTTTCCTTGAATCCCCATACTTCCTCTGTGTTTCTTTACTGTTTCATTTACTTTCTTCTTAATTTGTAATTGAAGTTTAGGAGGCTTCTTTTATTAACACTTGGTTTTGAAGCTGCATATTCCATTTGCAGTTCTGCATTGCTTTCCACCCATATCACAGTTTGTGGACTTAACCCTACTTTGCATATTTGGGACCTGGTCTCATTTCTGGTTAGTTGGTGCCCTCTAGCTCTGCTAGCCAGCTCCTTCCATGGGGTTGGGTATCTGTTTTTAGAGTAATTTTTTCTACATCTTGGTCTGTCCTAAATCCTCCATAAAAGCTCTGTAACTTATCATCTCTCCTCTCTCCCTTGACTCTAGAATATATTTTGTGTCTCTACTCTGTGGACTAATGTATGACATCAACTTGCAATAAGCCCCCTTCCCACTGCTTCCACAGATGCTTAAAGAATGGGATTTCTTTTCCAATGATTATGTGATGGTTATGGAGGAATAACATGGCTTCTGGGTATAGAACTTTCCCAGACTGGGTCTATAGCTCTAACTCATCAACTGGGTACTATCACTTTTCCAAATGTATACATATTATCTCTATTGTCTTTGACAGGACTTTTTTATGCAAATATACTGATTTTTATCAGAGTAATTATATTCCCAGAGTCCAGAAGACCTTGTGGATTATGTCCACCACTGTAACTATTACATGCATTCAGTTTTGTGATGGCGCAATAGGAAAAGGCCAGTTCAAACAGATAGATCATCATCTGTCATACCCCATAATCTCCGCACTTCCATCACCTCTTCAGTTGAGAGTTTCTTTTCTGATTTGCCCTACACAATACTTTAGCAATGTACCTTGTTTCCACATCTATGTGGTCCTTTTCACTTTATTCACTGACTTTTCAGTAACCGTATTCAGTGTTTTTTTTTTCTACATTATCATATTCCAAAATTCTAATAATATTACAAAGCTTTTGGCATCTTGTGGGACTGACCAACAAACCCACTTCTTATGGACTGTTGTAAAAGTAATTTTGAAATGATCTATTACTAAAATTTTATAATTTCTTTACTATTTCTCTTTCAGGGTCATGTCAAAACATCTCAATGTGTTTCAATTCAAATAATTGCATCTTGCCTGTCTTGAGAATCTCCTTTCATGGGATTTGGGGGTTAGTGCTTCTGAGATGATTCCTGCTCTTGCTTCTTTACTGTATCAGAATCATTAAAGTCTGAGCTAGGAGTGTCCATGTATGCATGGACAGACTGCTGGAACTATTGCCCAACTCCTGCAGTCCCAGATTTCCTGGATAGCTATCCTATAAAATGATCAGGAAAGCTTTAAGTTCCTCAGTACTGCTAGGTGGCTTCAGAAACAGTACAGATCTAGGTATGTTAAGGACATAGATACTGCCCATACCCTTAAATGATAGTAGCTATCATCTAAAGAAGCTGTTTGTATCATGGATGGAAACCCCTCCTGATGGCCTACTAGAGACTCACTATTAACCCTTACTGATATTGGAGCATCCTGAACTCTGAATAGATTGTCATGACTGGCTGTGGTGAATAAACTCACTTGCAGTGTGGTAGATGGAATTAAAGAAATAGCGCTTGCCTCCTACATCTAACAGATGTGATGTTTCATTAGTGAGTATGCCTAATTGCTTTGGAAATGATAGATTTCAGTTACTGGAAAAACATTTGTCAGGAGAATAATCAACTAAAGAATGACAAGCTAAATAACTCTTGCTATTATGTAAAAGTCTAGTTCACTTGCTGCAATTGTAGCAATAGTGAACACGGGTGCACAATGGTATCCTTAGCAATGACATTGTCTCCGAACATCATATTTTTCCCAAGCCCAAGAAACACATCTCTTGCACAATATAGTCTCTTTTCATAATAAGAAAACACAAGCAAACATCCATGGAAATAGTATTGTACCAAGTACAGGTGTTAAAGCCTCGTGATCTTTGTCATAATAAAATAGCCTGTTTCCAAAATCCCACTAGAATTACACAGGTAACCTCACAGAGCTCCCTCCTTGAAACTGAATGTTCCATCCTCAGGCATAAACAGTTCACCTTGATTCATTTCCAGAAACACAAATGCTCTGCACTCCTCTGGGCTTCCCAGTAACTTCTCTCTTTGAACAGACCTGGCCTTAAATAGGAATAAGTTAATGCTACTTTCAAACCATGAAAATTAGGCTTGCTGAGTTAAAGGAACTAGTCCCCATGACTATGTTCTGTTATATTTTCTAATGGTATAGCCTTCCTGTTACTCTATTGCAATCTAGGCACTCCCAATTTGGCCCAAACTACTGACATAACACAACATTTTCCTGTTTCTGCTGTGCTTGCTTTATCTGCAGTCAAACCAGTCAAACACTGGAACTGCCATGCTATGTTTACACTCACACACACACACACACACACACACACACACACACACACACACACACACACACACACACACACACACACACACACACACACACACACACACACACACACACACACACACACACACACACACACACACACACTCACACAACACACACACGCACACAATCCTTGTACAACTTCTCCATTTTTTACCCCTCTGCCAGCCTCCCTACTCCATTGTCTACTATCTTTGATCTTTATCATAATTACTCTGTCCATCTCATGTTGCTGTATACTTGCATTTTCCTTTATATACACTATTAGTAACCGAGTACATTTCTGCAAAATCCAAAACGGAGCTGTGACAGCTCTAAATAAAGGCTGCATATCACTGAAGAAGCATGCCAATGGCCAAGTATAAGGCCATTGGCATTGCAAACAAAACAAAAAATAAAAAAAATAAACTTTCATTTTTTTTTTTTAGTCAATTTCGGCTGTTTAAGTGTAGGGCAGCAGCGTGCAAATGGGATCGGGGGGGAAATAACAAAATAAACCTTAGTAAAGCATTCTAACAAAAATCAGTATTCTGCCATGCAAGTCAATGGCAGGCAGAAGACAACATGGCCAGTGAGTAGTGGTTGCTAAAGGGGGAGGCTCAGTGTGAGACATGTAATTATGCATCAGCAGGCAATCCTATGCAAATGAGGGGAATGATAGTGAATCCCAGTTTTCTCCAGCATGTGAGTCAGGTCCCAACAGTGTAAGAGCAGGAATAGCTTGGTGCAAGCCTAGGGGTTAGGTGAAATTATGGGGGGGTGTCAGGCATACTGTAAGAGGATTAGAGCCCTGTGGCTTGGGTTCGGTCCTAGCTTAGCACAGCTAAGCTAGGCGGTGTGTCTAAACCTGCCTAGCACTCTTTACAAAGCCTAAGCGGGTGTGCGCACCACGCACCAGGTTTTACAGGAAGAAAACAGAAGTTAAACCAGGAAATAGCAGCAGTGTGCACATTTGAGCATTGTGTGTGCGCGTTGTGCACACAGGCTTAAACAGGAAGGCAATGGGAAGGGAAAACAACAGTAGGAAGGTAATCAAGGAGAACTAGCATAACTGGCAGGTGAAATGTATCAGAATCAGCCAATTACACAGGCAGCAGACCAGCCCAGCCCAGCACACTACTATAAACTAAGCAAACACCTTCCCCTCTGGTTTTTCCCCACACTCTACACCACCGGTGTAAACAAGCTGGGAACTTTTAACATTCACAGCAGAAAATGATAGGGGCTGCAACAGATATCTTACAACTTGTGGAAGAGGCTGAGGGTGGTGAGGATGTGAATGCTGTCAATCAACCCACAGTGAGGAGATGGAGAAGAGTGTACAGATCCAGGGGAACCTAGCAGGGGCTACATGCGCTGGAGATAGTGGATTGCTATAGGATGGACAGGGACCTCCTACAGCAAATTGTTGAGCTGTGCCGGCCACGCCTGACACACAGAACTAACAGAGGGGAACCTATCCCGGTGGATACCAAAGTATATGTAGGCCTAAGAATACTAGCTACAGGTACCTTCCAAAGGCCAAATTGGGATATGGTGGGGATTTCACAGTCATCAGCATCCAGGGGACTCCACCAGTTCCTGGATGCCATGTCAGCAAATATCGGTGAGCACATATATTTGCCCAACACCCGTGAGGTGTTGGCCAGCAATATGCAACTGTTCCACCAAATAGCAGAATACCCTGAAGTAATAAGTGCTATAGACTGCACGCACATATGCATCAAAGCACCACCCATTTAGTGAGGTAGGGTCTACATCAACCGCAAGGGCTTCCCCTCCATCAACTGCCAGGTCATGTGTGATGCCTAGGGCATAACAATGAATGTGTGTGATGACTGCCCTGGAAGCTTTCATGATTCTCACGTCTGGCATCTGACATAGCTGTACCAGAGATTTTCCAATGGAGACATCCTTCGCGGTCACCTAGTGGGGGATGCTGGATCCAGACTGGACCCATGGCTGATGACACCCATCAGAAATGCACACACACTCGGACAAGATCTCTCATAATGAGACACACACACACACACACAGACCAGAATTATAGTAGAGTATATGTTTGGGATGCACAAGTCACAGTTCCTGTGCCTGGACACGTCCGGTGGAGCCTTGCAGTACTCACCAGATACATGTACCCAAATTGTCCTTGTATGTGCCATGCTACACAATATGATCCTGTAGAAACAGCTGCAGCAGGAACAGCATGGGGCAGGGCCACACAGCCCACCACCATGGCCAAGGCCTGCACAGGCACAGAGTGACTCAGAGGAGGAACAACCTGAGCTTGCCCCAGTAGGCAGAAGGAGGCATTGCCAGTATGCCATGGCCTTGGCCAAGAGGCAATGCATAGCACATACACTGACACAGGAGGGACCCAGGGAAAAACACCTTTCTCCGACTCTCACATACAGTAAAAGGGATGCCTAACATTACACTACCTGTGCCTAACCACGTATATGGAGTGTACTATGTGCATCCGACATAGGCAGCCCTGCAGCACCACCCTCAATACTGGGACACCCACAAGGTAAGTGACTCACACATGCCAGTCGGGGGGGGGGGTCACATAACCAACAACAGTCACAGCCAGCAGGACAGGTAGACAAACACAAACAAAGGCTGTGATAAGGCCTCTGAATGAGGCCTATGGGTAAACTCGCCCCCAGGCCTACACAGACTGACTACATCAGGTCAGGCAGTGGGATGTCAGTTCTGAAGGGTAGGACATCAGAAACTAATACGTAGGTAATTTAAAGCTAAGATCTGTAGTACACTGGTATGCCTCTAGCCAGCACAATAGGTAAGACTACAGACTGAAATAGAGTACCCGACATACCAGTACAGTCCTATTTAATGTATACAAGTGTCAGGTGTGCCTCCCCATCCTATGTAGAAATATAGTAACAGTCAGGTGTGCCCCCACAATCCTGTGTAGAATTGTAGAAATAGTCAGGTGTGCCCCCCATCTTACATAGACATATAGTAACAGTCAGGTGTGCACCCCCCAATCGTGTGTAAAAATGTAGAAACAGTCAGGTGTGCCCCTCCCCGCTATGCAGAAATGTAGTAGCAGTCAATGCGAAATGATCGATGGATACCCTGCAGAGACAGCATGCTACCTGTCATTATACAACACAAAGGTCAGCACTGCAGTACAAACTACCTGGGCTTGGATCCACACATGCAATACAGACGACCATACTGGGCATGCTCACACACTTCAACACATGAAGGCCATGTCTGCAAACACCAGTGGACCAGACATATATGGCAGTCGCAGTTGTTAGTGCAGACACCCATCAGTATGCACCACTCATGCCTTTCACACACAATGGATAGGAATACAGACATATATGTAAGGACAACACACTATAATAAGCCAAAGGTAGATGGGCATAGATGTGTGGAAGAGGGTGACTGTGACAAGGAGCCATTCAGGCCTGTCCTACCCAGCACACAGCCAAAGGGCCCCATACACATGAGGTGCAGATGTCAGTCACTGCAGATACTAGCCACGAGTATCTGTTAGCATGACAGACTATGTGGTGCCAGTGCCAGCTGTGCAACATGACTGTACAAGGAAGTAGTCATCTAGCAGCTGTATACATGTACCTGTGAAATATGACCCTGTGTGTGCCCGCATGTGGTGTGTCAACCCCTAGATGAATGGGTTATGGCCCATGCACACACACACACTGCTCTCCCCATAGCCCTACAATGACAAGCCTGCTGAGGTCATCCAATGTGAAATACATCTTTGGGAGAGTTGCAGCCCAGTAATCTCTGTGGCATGTCCCATAACTGTGTACTGCTGTAGTGTGATAAACTACTTAGGTAGGAGTGCTTATCCCAGACTTGGCAAGTTTGTGTGCATGTCTGATTGTGTTGAGAGCAATGCTTTCTAGGGTAGTCAAACTACCAACAATTCAAATGCTCAACTTTGGCAAGGCTGATGATGTCATTCACCTAGAAATACACCTCTGGGAAGGGTGTAGCCCAGTAGTCTCCATAGCACATCCTGTAATTGCATGCTGCTGTAGTGTGATAAAGTAGTTAGATATGTGTTTTAATCCCAGCCATGGCAAGTGTGTGCATGTCTGTGTAGAAAGCAATGCTTTTTAGGGTACTCACACTCCCTACAATTCATATGCTCAACTTTGGCAAGGCTGCTGATGTCACCCACCTAGAAATACACCTCTGGGAAGGGTGTAGGTCAGTAATTTCCGTAGCTTGCACCATAACTGCATACTGCTGTAGTGTAATTTAGAACTGTGGTAGGGTTCTATCATCACCCATGGCAGTTCTAGATGTTTTCGGTGTGTTTCAATGTCTGTATATAGAGCAATGCATTATAGGCTAGTCACACTCACTACAATTCAAATATCCAACTTTGGCAATCCTGCTGATGTCATTCATTGTGAAATGCACCTTTGGGAAAGTAGTTTTCCAGTAATCCCTGTGGTGCATTCTATAATAGCTGTGTGATATAGACCTCTATTAGGGGTTCTATACCCACACATGTCGGTTGTGGATGTTTTGTGGGTGTCACTGTCTGTGTAGGGAACAATGCATTTTAGGCTAGTCACGCTCACAACAATTTGAATGTCCTACTTTGGCAATCCTGCTGATGTCATTCATTGTGAAATACACCTTTGGAGAAGGAATTCTGCAGTAATCCCTGTGGTGTGTCCTGTAACAGGTCTATGCTGTAGTATGCTGTTGACCTCTGTTAGGGGTTCTATACCCAAAAATGTTGGTTGTGGATGTTTTGTGTATGTATCACTGTCTGTGTAGAGAGAAATGCATTTTAGGCTAGTCACACTCACTACAATTAGAATGCCCTACTTTGGCAATCCTGCTGATGTCACCCAATGTGATATACACCTTTGGGGAATAAGTACTCCAGTAATCTCTGTGGCGCATGCTATAACTGTGTAGTGCTGTAATGTAATGAACTAGTTAGGTAGGGGTTCTACTCCCAGACGTGACAAGTGTGTTTGTAACTTGTATCCTTTGTGAAGGCAAGTGTATGACATCTGTGGTCAATGTGAAGCAGGTATTGCATAATTCTTATATGGTGACCTTACTATATACTGCAATGTCCACCATACAAGGATAACAGATGTGAAATAGCTGGGAGGCTGGGGTGCAAAGTAATACACCAACGGCCAGCAGTCGCAATATATAAACACTTCAGTCCAAATAAAAGTAATTATTTATTATACATCAAATTCAAACCGGTTTCGGCTAACCAGCCTTCATCAGTGAATAACATTTGTCATCCAGTGTTAGTAATGAGTATTTATACATGGTTCCAACCAATGAGAACATGGTATAATCCAAAACGACAATTTAAACAACCGAGATTGCAATAGCATCTAAATTAACATATGTATCTTAAAAATAATACAGTAGGGGCATTATAAAGCATTATACTGCAAATTAGATAAGCATGTAATGTTCAATTTAATATATTTTTACTAATTCCTTATGTATTCCATCATACCAATATTACCATATATAGCTGAAAAACAGTTAAATATATAGATGTAATAACATATAGTAAAATGTTGTTAGGAAAGACCTGTGTATGACAACTGGTCTTCTTAATCCAAATAAATCCAAAAATATCTATAAACAGTTCAAAAATGCAATAAGATAACAAGGTTTCCTGGGATATATGTTTTCCATAAACAAATAAATCATATTTGTATGTGTATTAACACAAATATATGTACAGAAGTTAATCCATATTTCAACTTAGCTAATGGATACATCTTGTACATATTTATGTATTAAGCATATTAAGTAGTTGACCATGTCCAACCATAGTATTTCATGTTCAACCTGTATAATTACTATGTATATATCAAATGAATATTTGATGCATTATATACACCGCAAATCTACAATATTAGTCATAAGGATATGCTCATGTATAACTTTTATAACAGTAACTCAGAATTTCACCACTAATATGCTCATATGTAACTTAAAATTACAAGAGATTCTAAGGACATAACCACCTAAGGTGGGTGCATACATTGCCTATATTGTAGTGTTCAGACAGGTTATAGGTGGTCAGTAAGACCTGGGGAAATAGTGCCCCAAAATGAATAATCCAATACCTTTCTTTATGGTTCAAAATACTGTGCCAACCCTGTTGGTTGCTTCTGTTCCCTGTGATTTTATCAATGATCATGAACATGAATCTGGCATTAGTGTGTTTAATGGTGTGTCTATAGAGGGCATTGGTCTCTTTCTTATTTTGAATATCACTTTTATGTTCATTCTTTTGTATTCTAAGGGAGCGTGAGGTTTGCCCTACACAAAAAGCTGAACATTGACAGGTGGCTAAATATACAATCCAACTGCTAATGCAGTTGCCAAAGACTCTTAGGTCATAAACCCTACTAGTGTTGGCACTAGTAAATTGTTTGAGTTTACTTACTTGTTGGCATGATCCACAATGTCCACACAGAAAGGTACCCAAACGTTGATCTCCAGTTATGGTCATTTGTTTGTATATTGCAACCCCACTTTCCTTGTGCTTGTAATGGGAGAATAAGGCACCCAGTGTTTTGCCCTGTCTATATGAAAATTGACATTTAGGACCTAAAAATCTCCTTATTTCTTCGTTAGCCATAAGTATGTTCCAATGGGTGTCCAGAGTGTTTCTTATGATATTGTGATTTCTTCCATATGTGGTTATAAACCTGAGCGTAGATTCAACCCCTGTAGTTTCTCTTTTTTTGTATTGTAATAATGTATTCCTGTCCTGATCGGTAGACCAATCCTTTGCTCTAAGTATATCAGATTCTCTATATCCCCTTTCTATAAACCTATTATAAAGGTCCAGTTTGGCCTGATCAAAATCATGTTTTGATGAACTAATACGTTTAATGCGCATAAATTGGGATTTGGGTATATTGCAGATGGTGTGGAGTGGATGCATACTAGAGTCATGGAGCAAGGTGTTGTACTGTGGGTATTTCCTATATGTCTTGATATTAAGAGTGTTATCATCATTCCTGTATACTGTAACATCCAAAAAGTCAATGGTATCTCGATTAGAGGTTATTGTAAACTCTATACCCCAAATGTTTCCATTAAAATATTCCACAAACTCCTGTAAATATGCTGAATCTGCACGCCACACCATCCAGCAATCATGCAAACATCTGCGCCATATATCAATCTCAACCATATATAGGTTATGGAGCGGATTATAGATCATACATTCCTCGAAATATGCCATAAATAGGTCTGCATATATGGGAGCAAAAGATGCTCCCATAGCAGTACCTTGGAGTTGCCAATAGCACTCTCCTTGAAAATAAAAAACATTTTTATTAAGTACATGTTCTGCCATGCATATAAGTAATGTGTTGAGTCCAGGTGGATATAGAGCTGATAGTTCAAGCCAATATTGTAAGGCCTGCAGGCCAGCCCAGTGGGGTATGCTAGTATATAAGGATTTCACATCCAAAGTACACATGAGCCAGTGTGGCTCCAGATGCGTATCCTGTATAATTTGAAGGGACTGAGTCTATTTTTCAATGGAACATTTCATTTCAGTGAAATACCAGGTACTGTATCTACTTTCATCACTTATGCCTTCAGGCTTTTAAGAGAAATAATATATCCTAGTAGGAACCTGGGGCTGTGCGATTTCCCTTGATATTCATTATATATTTTTTTGGGTGTTTTGGATTCAATACCGAACAGTATTGGAATATCAGGTACTGTTTTTCATACTGTATTTGTGTCGTACAAGTGGTGAGAGAATTGAACATTGGGTCGGATTTACATTGGAGGGTGATAATGTTTGTTTGAAGTACAATAATCTAGTCCTACATATGACAACAGAGGATACTGGATTTGGACATTAATACAGTGTGGAAGTTACTCTGGTTCTGATTGCTATTGAAGAGTTACGGGGTATTTTTTGAATCAAGAAAGCCTAGGCCCATCACGGACAATAATTTACTTGTGATTAATATCTGTTATTATTGGATTTTTATACATCATATATCTGATATTTCTATTCACCATTTTTTGTTCACTGTTGTTTGTTTGGTCAAAAGTATATTTTTTCATGTTACACGTCTATGGTCTCTATGGTCAAAGCAAGTGTGATGTGTATATTGTTGAAAAATATAAATAGCCATTATTATATTAGATTACCACATTGTTAATATACATAAGCTCTTTTGGATTAGGTATGTCATGCAAATCTAATATGATTAATGATTTGTAACAAGATCTTTTAGGGACAAACCTAAGCTAATGTTTGTTATTAGCATATATCTCAAAATATTAGGGGATGCATTATATACATTGGTGCATATGTTTATTGTGTATTATAGGTATATGACAGAGGAATTTTCCCTAGCTTATTAAGCATATGCATATATTGTATGGGCATATGTCTTGGAATAAGGTTATTGTACATGATTGCCATAAACAGGAAGAAGCTCTATTTGAAATATTAGTGCTCTGGAAGAAGGATTTTGTTTAACATTTCCAAGGACAAAGTAGGTCTAGCATAGATCTTGTAATTGGGTTACTATACCTGACTACCATAATTATTTATAGGCTATATTGTCAGGCTTATTATTTAAAAATATTTATATAAACATACTAGACCTGATCATCACCAACATGGGGACTCTATGCTCCAGACCAGAAGTGTATCCCTCACTGGTAAGATCAGACCATAAACTAATCTCACTGGATATTCACATCCCAACCCCACCCCCTGCCCAGAAAACCACAGTGAAAAACTTCTCTAAAGCAAATTTCACACTCCTCAAAACCGAGGTGGAATCCTTCAAAGCCCCTGGCCTGTGGAAAATATGGCCCAGACCGCAGAATCCTTTATAAATGCATTCTATGAACACCTTCAGGAATGCATGGATCGTGCGATCCCAAATAAAACCAAGACCCAGTCCTCCAAAGGCAGACGTCCTGTCTGGTGGACCCCAGCCATAAACAAACTATACAATAGAAGGAGGAAGCTACTAAATGATAGAGCAAAATCCCAAGACGGGAAGGCATCACTGATCAGTATTAGCAAAAACTACGGGCACTCATAAAATTGTCTAAGGCCAGCTTGAGAGAAAAATTGCACAGGACACTAAGGATAATCACACGGCTTTCTTTAGTTATGTTAGGAACCTGGGTGGTAATTCCCAGATATGCTCAGAATTAGTCCAAAATGACAAAAAATACACTGAACCCACAGACATTGCCAACATCCTAGCTGACAGGTTCAGCAAACTCCCCACCAAAAGGGCAAATATCTATCCCAGCAGAGTGCTGCCCCCCCTGACATCTCAGATGCTCAGGTAAGAGCCGCCCTCTCCAAAGCAAAACACAGCATCAATGGGACCAAAGCGGTGTCCTGGCTGCGTCCTACATGAACTCCAAGAAGAGGTAAACCCAAACATAAAACTACTGTTCAATCTCAGCCTTACTACAGGATATGTGCCCAAAGAGTGGCGTACAGCAACAGTGGTCCCTCTCCATAAAGGTGGTGCCTCAACGGATCCTGGAAACTATCGCCCCATAAGCCTGACTAGCTTGGTCTGCAAAGCTATGGAAAGGATCATCATGGACCTCATAAATAAAGATATTGGGGACCTACAGACACTGGATCCTACCCAGTTCGGCTTTATTAAGGGCAGATCCTGCCTCTTAAACCTGGTTGATTTCTTTGAAACAGTCACCAAGGCCATTGTGAGGGAAGGTGGTCCACACAGCCTACCTGGACCTCCCAAAAGCCTTGATACAATACCCCACGGGCATTATAGATAAGCTCACCAGCTTAAATATAAACCCCTATGTCACTAGATGGATTGCAAACTGGCTCAAGGACAGAACCCACATGGTTAGAATTGCTGGAGCCATGTCAGACTCCAAACCAGTTACAAGTGGTGTCCCACAAGGCTCAGTCCTGGGACCTCTCTTGTTCGGTATATATTTCTCGGAGGTACAGGCCGACACGGAAGGACTGTGGCTGACCAAGTTCGCAGATGACTGCAAACTGGGCACCATAATCGACTCTCCAGCTGACACAAGCATCCTCCAAAAGGGCCTCATAGAAACAGACAACTGGTGCCAGAGCCATGGCCTCAAGCTAAATGCCAAAAAGTGTATAGTCATCCCCTTTGGCAAAAACAAAGTGCCCACAAATTACCACATAGGTGGTAATCCATTAAGTACAGAAGAAGTAATTAGGGACCTGGGGACCCAAGTTGATAGCAATCTCTCATTTGACAACCACGTGGCCAAAGTGGTTAGAAAAACATTTTATATAGCCCACCTAATCATGAAGGGATTCACATCTAGATCAGGGGAGGTCATAGTGCCTCTTTACTCATCCCTCATCAGGCCCATAATTGAGTACAATGCTCCTTTCGGGATGTACCTTACCAGACCCCTGCAGCAACTGGAAAGACCCAAAAAGTACCTCACCAAGAGGATCAAAGGGCTCAAACAGATGCCATATGCTGCCCAGTTAAAGAAACTCCAGCTCTACTCAGTGGCATACAGCCTGTTCAGAGGCAATCTGTGCCTGACGTATAAAGCCATGTCCAACCCGGAATTAATGGACATGTTGCATCTCAGAAAATCCAAATCCCATCGAGCTATGTGCTCGAGAGACTTGAACCTCAGCACTGAAATAAATAGGACATGCTGGAGGGACAGATTCATAACCCAGAGGCTCCCTTCACTCTGGAATAAAATCCCAGTCCAGGTTAGGCAGAGTCCCTCATTGACTCTCTTCAAGAGGAATCTTGATGAGTGGATGGGAGATCGTAGGTTTACCCTGGGTATCACTTCTGTGTCACTGTTAGACAGAGGCACAGTATACTAACCTCGAAAAAGGGCATAACAAAATAAATTTAAAATGGGTGGCGAAAGCCAAACACATTCTAGCTAGGCTTATAAATGCCCTAGGGCAGATAGCCTAGTATGAACCTATGAACCTATAACCGAATCACTTTATTGTTGAGCCACGGGGTTGTTTCTTCATTTTGCATAATATATTGTGTGATGGTAGGTCATGCTGGTGTTAATATTAGCTTTGTATATACGAACTGCTGAAAACTAATTAAGACATTATACATTAATATTGCAAATAGGACTCTATCAACAACAACAAGTACATTTCCAGTCTAACTAAAACCATATTAACAATAGTTTAGTAATTTATTCCAGGTTATATCATATAACTTATGGACTAATAACACAGTAAGGGACAGAGTGATTGCATAGAACCCATTACTTATTAGGTTGGTTTCTGGAGTTTGTATAATATATTATGTGATGGGAGGTCATGCTGGTTTCAACATTAGTTCTGTGTATATGAACTGCTGAAACCTAATTAAAACATTACACATTTATATTATTAATAAGACTCTATCAACAAGAATAAGTACACTGCCAATCTAACCAGAACTATACAAATAAAGGTTTTGTGACACATTCCAGGCTGTATCATATAATGCACAGATTAATAACATAATAAGGGACTGAATGATTGCATAGAACCTATTACTTATTGGGTTGTAATTTGACACTGTATGTAACGTCACATGATATAAGGTTTAGCTGGTGTCAACATTAGTTTAGTGTACACAAATTGTGGAAATCCAGTATGTATATTTAACAGAAATACTGCCAATTATGCTTTGTTAATAACAATAAGTGTCTATTGCTGGTTTAAAGCAAATTATATCATGAAACGTTTTTGATACTTTCTTGATACTATTTAGGGTATACCATACAACCTATGGATCACTGAAATGCTAGAGAACCATTGGGCCTGGGCCTTTCAATGATTTTGTAATATTGCTGTCTTTTGATTGATATCTACATTAATAGAGATATCTACAGGTATATATGTACATTTATTTATATTGTGGTGTCAATATATTAAAATGGATTTGGAGAACATTCTTCACGGATTATGTACCGATCGGGATGACATTGGTGTCTTTGGGATAGACAACATCTCAGGCAATAATCAGAATGGCTCCTTGAATAATCCTTCAAATGGTTGTGACATGGCCTTTAATAATCTAAGTAAGGGTTTGAAGAACCTAAGAGCCAATATCTGGCATCTCAGATTATTTTGTGCATACATCAGTAGGGATATGGCCCCAAGGGGCCTGAGAATCCGTTTACAGCCGTTGGTTGGTAGATCTGAAGAGAGACTAACCAAAGAATGGAATACGGCATTACAACAAGCATCTATGATATTTGTTAAAATACTTGCCTCATACTATGAAGGAATGGTCGACATTAACTTAGATGAGGTTAAAGCAAATTGTGAGTAATGTAAGAAATATGAATCACTATCCATATATGCGAGCTCTGTGGCCAAACTGTCAAAGGAAATGGCAAGCTATGAAAAACAGACTAGGGATAGAAAAATCAAGAAATTTAATAGGGACGTGACTGACTATCAAAGAGGATGCCCATTTGAATAATTTAGATCTGTAAGATTTATTGATACCAATCAGGGGACAGCAAACAGGAGAACCAGGAAAAGACCCAGGTCCATTTTGAAGACCAATGACAGGTCTTTTGTGAACACATCTGGAGAGGAATCCTCCTCTACGGACAATGAGAGTGTTCATTACAGGGAGTCACCTATGTGTAAGAAATCCAATACAGCACACCCTTTAGACATGGAAAAAGGCGGCAAGGAGGCTGCAAACACAATAACTGATAATGACCATAGAAATGTGTTGAATTTGTCAGATGTAATACTTACAAAAGAACAAGAACAATTGCTCAATAAAGGTCTTGGATTTGTACCTGGATTTTTTCAAATGAGTACAGTATATTCTCTGATGTAATCTGCTTTTGTCGTAATCTTAACCTTAGATTGTTTTTTCAGACCAAACCTCTCAAACCTCTCAAAGATCAAATGAATTCAGATTTCGCAAATCTGAATTCCAACCACCCATGAATAAACATGTAACTATATTTCAACAATCAATACTTAGAGATCTACATTTTCCACATATGGAATCCCATATTATGGGTCAAAACATTTCCCCTTCGGAAAAGATGACTATAGAGGAATTAAGGACAAATCATAACATTGTCATATTACTAGCAGACAAAGGAGGGGCGGTTGTGGTTATGAACATGGGGTATTATCTGAATGAAGGTAAGGAAGAGCTCTCTAATACCAGATGTTACATGTACATGTCCATTGATCCAACCCCGGTTTTTAAGAAAGAAATTGACAATTTCTTGAACTCGGCAGAAGAAGAAGGGATCATTACTAAAAGCACAGTCAAACATCTGATGGTTACAGATCCTCAAAAACAGATTTTTATATCTTCTTCCGAAGATACATAAATCCATCTCTAAACCCCCCGGAAGACCAATTGTGTCGGGCATTGGTTCCCTTACGAAACCTTTGTCAGTCTTTCTAATGCAACATTTCAAACCATTGCTCACATCAGTTTGGGCTAGATTGCAGGATATGACTCAGTTCCTTCAAATAATACAGGCTACGCAACTGGATCCACATTGGCTCATGTGTACTTTGGATGAGAAATCCTTATATACTAGCATACCCCACTGGGCTTGCCTGCAGGCCTCACAATATTTGGTTGAACTATCAGCTCTATATCCACCTGGACTCAACACATTACTTATATGCATGGCAGAACATGTACTTAATAATTTTTTTTTATTTTCAAGGAGAGTGCTATTGGCAACTCCAAGGGACTGCTATGGGAGCATCTTTTGCTCCCATATATGCAGACCTATTTATGGCATATTTTGAGGAATGTATGATGTATAATCCACTCTATAACCTATATATGGTTGAGATTGATATATGGGGCAGATATTTGGATGATTGCTGGATGGTGTGGCATGCAGATTCAGCATATTTACAGGAGTTTGTAGAATATTTGAATGGAAACTTTTGGGGTATAGAGTTTACAATAACCTCTAATCGAGATACCATTGACATTTTGGATGTTACAGTATACAGGAATGATGATAACACTCTTAATACCAAGACATATAGGAAATACCCACAGTACAACACCTTGCTCCATGCCTCTAGTATGCATCCACGCCACACCATCCACAATATACCCAAATCCCAATTTATGCACATTAAACGCATTAGTTCATCAAAACATGATCTTGATCAGGCCAAACTGAACCTTTATAATAGGTTTATGGAAAGGGGATATAGAGAATCTGATATACTTAGAGCAAAGGATTGGTCTACCGATCAGGACAGGAATACATTATTACAATACAAAAAAAGAGAAACTACAGGAGTTGAATCTATGCTCAGGTTTGTAACCACATATGGAAGAAATTACAATACCATAAGAAGCACTCTGGACACCCACTGGAACATACTTATGGCTAACAAAGTACTAAGGAGACTTTTTGTTCCTAAATGTCAATTTTCATACAGATGGGGCAAAACACTGGGTGCCTTATTCTCCCATTACAAGCACAAGGAAAGTGGGGGTGCAATATACAAACAAATGACCATAACTGGAGATCAACTTTTGGGATCGACATTGTGGATCATGCCAACAAGTAAGTAAACTCAAATAATTTACTAGTGCCAACACTAGTAGGGTTTATGACCTAAGAGTCTTTGGCAACTGCAGTAGCAGTTGGATTGTATATTTAGCCACCTGTCAATGTTCAGCTTTTTATGTAGGGCAAACCTCACGCTCCCTTAGAATATGAATGAATGAACATAAAAGTGATATTCGAAATAAGAAAGAGACCAATGCCCTCTATAGACACACCATTAAACACACTAATGCCAGATTCATGTTCATGATCATTGATAAAATCACAGGGGGCAGAAGCAACCAGCAGGGTTTTGTACAGTATTTTGAACCATAAAGAAAGGTATTGGATTATTCATCTTGGGGCACTATTTCCCCAGGTCTTACTGACCACCTATAACCTGTCTGAACACTACACTATAAGCAATGTATGCACCCACCTTAGGTGGTTATGTCCTTAGAATCTCTTGTAATTTTAAGTTACATATGAGCATATTAGTGGTGAAATTCTGAGTTACTGTTATAAAAGTTATACATGAGCATATCCTTATGACTAATATTGCAGATTTGCCGTGTATATAATGCATCAAATATTCATTTGATATATACACAGTAATTATACAGGTTGAACATGAAATACTATGGTTGGACATGGTCAACTACTTAATATGCTTAATACATAAATATGTACAAGATGTATCCATTGGCTAAGTTGAAATATGGATTAACTTCTATACATATATTTGTGTTAATACACATACAAATATGATTTATTTGTTTATGGAAAACATATGTCCCAGGAAACCTTGTTGTCTTATTGGATATTTGAACTGTTTATAGATATTTTTGGATTTATTTGGATTAAGAAGACCAGTTGTCATACACAGGTCTTTCCTAACAACATTTTACTATATGTTATTACATCTATATATTTAACTGTTTTTCAGCTATATATGGTAATATTGGTATGATGGAATACATAAGGAATTAGTAAAAATATATTAAATTGAACATTACATGCTTATCTAATTTGCAATTTACTGCTTTATCATGCCCCTACTGTATTATTTTTAAGATAAATATGTTAATTTTGATGCTATTGCAATTAGCGTTGCCACCCCTCCGTTTTTTTTGCCGAGAATCATAATAGGAGCACTCCTCCGGTTCTTTCTTGCTCTCTCCTGAAGGTCGGAGTTAGTAAGTAGTTTGCGGCGTCCGCGTTTTGAAAAAAAAAAAAATGCGTCTGGGGTCTTGGACTCGGGCTGCATGCTCTGCTCATGCAAGAAGCAGCAAACAGCCAATCAACAATACAAACTGATACAAAATCCCATAAAGCCAGCAGCGAAGCGAACGGGGATAAAGCGCTTGCTCCAGCTAGCTACTCTTTTACCTCCTCAAGGTCTAAACTTAAAGGTCTGACTTTTCTTCTTGCTGGTTCTCTTGGGGCGTCTGTTGGGAATTGCCTGGTGTGCTGGTTTGTGTTTGCTGCTCTGGCTGCTGCTGCTGCCTGGAAGGATTGCCCTAGCCCTGCTGCCTGCTGCTTGCCTTGCTTGCTGGAGCTGGAGAGTGCTGTGGACTGGGACTGGTGGTGGTGTTGTGTTCCCCTGTGTGCTGCTGCCTGCTGCTTGCTTTGTTAGCTGCCTGTTCTCTTCTGGCTGAGAGCTTGTTTGCTGCCTGCTGCTTCTGCTGCTTTCTGCTGATTTTTAAAATTAAATTTATGGATTGAGTGAATGATTAAGGTAGATTAGATTAGATTGACAAAAGATTAAATATTGCTGGCGCATTTGCCAGCACAGCTACTAGTGAATTTTTAAATATTCAATTTATATTAATTCACTAGCTGTGCATTGATGGTGAGAAGATGTGTGTAGCACTGTAGTGAGATGTTCAGATGTTGGTGATTATTACATAGAACAATTTAACACTTTCTGGTTATTATCATACTATTCTTTATCTATAGTTTCTAGTATACTTATAGTATACTATTATATATATATATATATATATATATATATATATATATATATATATATATATATTATATATATATATATATATATATTTGTTTGAATTTTTTGTTTTTTTAAGTTGCAGTTAGTGTTAACTTTTTTTTGTGGAATTTATTATTTTATTTTTTTGCGGCTTGATGCTTTGATGTGATGAGGTAATACTTTGATAGTTTATATATACTGCTACCTATGATTGCAGAACTATTTCTCCTCTAGTCATCACTGCTATGTTTACACCTTGATCTGCATTTTCTAGGATATATCTGTTTTTTTTTACTTTTTTGTTTTAAATATTTTTTGGTGGTTTTAGTGAATATATAATGACTTCATGATTTGTATATAAGATGCTTGCTTTGACTGTAGAACTGTCTTTTCTAGTTCTGTCATCACGTGATGTTTACCTTGACCTGTGTTTTTTCCTAGGGTTTCTATCTAGGGTATGCACAGGTATTATAGTGAAGCTTAAATGTAGCTTTTGTCTGTTTAGCTTGTCATCGTACGCTGTGTGTTTGTGTGTCATAATGTATACATACTGTCTATACAAAATTTTAAGTTTGATGTTACAGCTAATATAATATGACCATGATTTTTGTATAGGATGACTGGACTGTAGACTAGTCTGTTTCTAACTGTATCACTGCCGTGTTTACCTGTACTGTTAATAGGGTGTCTTTCTTAGGTGGTGGGGTGTACAGTCTTATAACTATAGCTTCGTTTAGCTTTTTTGTTAGTCTTGTCTCACTCACACCACTTTATCTATTGTATTTCCATTTTATTTATTATCTACCTGTGATATGAGACTTGGGCTTAGTTTTTCGTGTGTGTGGACTGTATATAGTATTTCTTTAACCTATGAATTGTATTGCTAAATAAAGTTTTTTATTGAACTTTAGACTGCACATTTTTTACTATTAATATTGGCTATGTGGCTTTATTTAACTTGGGCTGGAAGGGGTTTGTGAGGGGGGGTGGTATTATTAAGGGAATGGTGTGGCTTGATTGTGCATGGGGCGTGGCTTGTTGTGTGTGGGGAAAATGCACAGTAGAAGGTGGGCCTAATTGCAATCTCAGTTGTTTAAATTGTCGTTTTGGATTATACCATGTTCTCATTGGTTGGAACCATGTATAAATACTCATTACTAACACTGGATGACAAATGTTATTCACTGATGAAGGCTGGTTAGCTGAAACTGGTTTGAATTTGATGTATAATAAATAATTTATTTTATTTGGACTGATGTGTTTATATATTGCGACTGCTAGCCGTTGGTGTATTACTTTGTAATGGTTTGGCCGAGCATATCATACCTGCAAAGCATTTAGTTTAGGCTGGGGTGCAAAGCCATACACATACATTTAACATCAAGGCCAGGTGATCACAGTTAGCAACCCCAGTATTACCCAGAGCACACTCTCAACCCATGTCTCATACACACACACATGCCTAGGCAACAGCCAATATGTGGGTAGTACACTGCATATTGGCCACTGATAGTAACTATGAAGTGATAGCAGTAGACTACAGAGTGCATGGCACCCTGTCCAATATCCAAATACATGCAGACAGTGCACCCACCCCATGTTCCCCAATGGACACCTGCAATACCTGTGGTGCTATCACATGTAACCCACAAAGGACATACCATGCCTGACAATATGCCCTGTATGGACAGATGCCACTGACACCAGGGAATGCCATTAGCATGCTATCATTGTAGGTTCAGGGTAAACCTGCTGCCCATTACCAGTCCCCGCCACAGGTGGGCAAGATTGGCCCATCGGATGATAATCTGTGTTCACAACATGGGCCAGACACCCCACGTAGAGTTCCACATGTCAGTGCACATGCATGTGGGAGGTGTGCACATCCCAGACACCGTCCATGTCATGGACTAAGGAACACATACATGGCAAGCGATGCACAGCATTGGCCACACACAGTCACCCAGGTGACTAGATGGGGGATACCATACCCACCTGTGTGGGCAAATACAAAACCCACAGCCCTGAGCCACAATGCAGACCATTGTCATGTGGCCTGATGCCAAGGTATACCCATCGCCATGCCTTGTATATCCATCTGGCACAGTCGACCACCACACACCCATGCAGACATGCACCCATGCATGTTAGTACTGGTACCCTGTGTGTTTGTAAGTGTGTTGAATGGTGTGTATGTTCACATCCTCACTCACTACAATCCCCACTGGCATACTGAAGCATCTTATCTGATGTCAGACACCTCCCCATACCCTTTGACCATACAACCTCCGTATGACCATGTGTTGCATGTGACACCTGCACAGTGATGTGTTGTGGCAATCCCACTACTGATGAGTTTCAGTCCTGGCCCTGCCAAATGTGTCAATGTGTGTGCGTCCCTGTGCGAGTGTGGCTGTGTTGACAGTGGCACCTGTTCATGTGGACAGGCATGTGTACGTCACCTACCGTATAGCTACCATATCCCTTTTGCAGATGTCACTCACCATCAAATATATGTCCTGAGGGCTCCACAACAGGTAACTCACGTGGCGCATCCAATAACTGCATAGAACTGTGATAGCACTGCATAGCTGTTAGGGGTTTGATACCTTATGCTGATATGTGTGTGACACAAACATGCTTAGGTTTTACTCTCCCACCACTCCCTGACTTGTCTTTGCCTCTGTCTGCCTCTCCCACTCCCTGTCTGGTGAATGTGGAGACATACACCTGCTTTGCTTAAGCAGCAGCATGTGCATTTTAAGTGATGCTCATGATCAGCTGATGGCCTCTGCATGAATTGCAGCCCTCCCCTAGCTGATTGCATGTGGAACAGCTGTGGTAACATTTCCATAGCCAATTGCATGGAAACACACTCCAATAAGAACATCATGTTGGTTTTGGCCCTTTTCATTCAATGTGAGCAGGAACTAGATCTGTTGTTTGGCAAACAGCATCTCAGATGGATTGGGGATTTACCTCTAACAACATACACTGTAGAAACAGGGCAACACACAGGAGAGGGATGTGCCTGATCTGACTACAGACTGTAAGTGCTGCTATACTGCATTTGTAGGGATGTTGATTTAACAGTGTGTGTGTGTGTGTGTGTGTGTGTGTGTGTGTGTGTGTGTGTGTGTGTGTGTGTGTGTGTGTGCGTGTGTGTGTGTGAGTGTGTGTCTGTGTGTTTGTGTATGTGTGGATATGGCTGCCGTACATGTCTCAATACCTGCCATATCAGTTCTATGTTTATGAGGAATCCCTATCAGCAGGGTCATCTACAGACTGGGCAGTGTGTTGTGCTTTTGGTTTTCATGTGTTACCCACAAAGCATCTGTCTGTGGACTGCAGAAGGTAGTGTGAGGATTGCAATCTGTAGATGGTGAAAGCTGTGACAGTTACTGACTTCATATCCCTCATAGGATATACGTTGCAATAAACCCTGTTACACAAATAAATGTATGAGGTTATCACAACAACATGTCAATATTGGTCCTGTGTATGTCCTTCCAGCCCCAACTCTGTCAACCTTTGCACATATGTCGTGGATGAAGAGGTGCATATGTGCTGTACCCCATAATTAGTGTCATCATATCTGATAACAAGCCACTGAGAAATCAGACTGCTACACATGTTATGTACAGTAGGGGTTATATTTGATGACATAACCTGGACATACTGTGGTTATTTGTACAGTACTGAGGTCTGTGTACTTATGGTGAATGTCAACAGTGTGTGTATTGTTAATATGTACCTTGGCCTGTGTACAGACCGTGGTAGTTGTCATTGTCCTAGGTCCCGTCCTATCTGATGTTACATGCTACTCCACTGTATGTTACCATATTGGCTTACATGTTTGTAGGGCCATACACACACATGTCCCATACCACATTCAGCTATCATACCAAACTGTGTAGTGGCCCAGTATATGTAGGGTTAGTGTGTCAGTGGCACATATGAGGATGGTGTTGAACAGATAGTCCATGTACTGTAATATTATGCTAGATTGCCAAATGTGGCTGTGGCTCTGTTCTCATTGGTTGTGGTTATGCACTTTCACATAGGTGTATCTTACCCTGTGCTGTGACATACCTGTACAGCCTGCTATATATGCAGGTACATCTGCATTTCCCCATAGGAGATGTAGGCCAGTGTTGAGCCAGTCTGCCTGTAGCCTGTGCAATGCATTGTTACATGCCTAGCAGCTTAGTGTACTTACCCAGTGAGGTGTCATGTGCAGATACTTGCCAAATGAACTGTTGCCTGGATTCCCTTAACAGTCATATATGTCAGACAGAGCAGTGGGATGCTGTACAGATGTATGTCAATATCTAGTGAGTTGTATGTGGCCATGGCACCCCTGTACAAAAGGGTAGTACGTATCAGGCGAGACAGGTGTGTGTGAATGCATAACCTATAGTGGCATATGTATACCAGTTTTTATGTGTTATACCCATCTACATGGCTGTTAGCATCCATGTTATCAGGCATGGTACACATGTTTTGCAATAAGGGGTTCTGTGTATAACTCTGGACTATACAGAGTGTGTCAGAATGTCCACATATATTGGCCAATATCTCTGCTGCAGTCGACAGGAGCCATACATGCTAGCAGCGGTACTTTACTATGATGTCATTAGGAAGCCTGTCAGTAGCTAATGGCACACATGTGGAAAGCAGATGTGACCCCCACCACACACACAGACCATGTCTGTGATGACAATCCCAATTACATTAGCAATAGTCTATAGAACTGTAATAGTACACAAATAAAGGTTTTTCATTCCTGCAAACCTGTGTGTGTTGTTTATTCATATGACCTCTCTACGGGTATATGTTGCAGGCAATGATTGTCATTTGTATGGGTGACCCATACAGTGTCCAGTTGTTCAGGTGTGAACTGTAGGCATAGTGGATGTTCCATATTTTGTGCACCTCCTACATTTGTATCTTGCATATCTCTGCTAGTGAATGTGTAGTCATATGTATGTGTATATATATATATATATATATATATATATATATATATATATATATATATATATATATATACTTACATATATGTGTCTGTGTATATGTATCCTGGGGATGTTGATAGCTTCCACATTTTACATTTCCTATGGGAGCCAGACTGCACTGCATGATATGTTACCAATACCAGCCTGACATCATACAGGTGGGTTGTAGTACTGTTTACATCTCTTGCCCATGTCATGTCTCATCCTGGTTATGGCATCTGCAACACTTGGTAGTGTATTGCAGGGCAGAAGTGTTTGACTGGGGGGGTATGCCTATTCGTACAAGACGTATATTGTTTGGGGCCTCTCAACCCCATTAACGGTGCATGTGGACATATTTGTTTTTGTTAATATGCGTCGATGTAGGCATTTGCATGTATATATGTTCATATATATATATATATATATATATATATATATATATATATATATATATATATATATGTTTTTTTTTCTCAATATGCATATATATATATATATATATATATATATATATATATATATATCTACATATATAGATATGTTGTATCTGTTTAGATATTAATATATTTACACACATTCACACACACGTGCACACACACACACACACACACACACACACACACACACACACACACACACACACACACACACACACACACACACACACACACATATACATCTAGATGTTGGTTACATTCTCTGTACTGTAGCTTGACTGGGCTGGATGATATGTTTCTGCAAGCATCAGATTTACATGTATCTGTTATGGCTTACTGGTAAAGCTCTTTGTCTATGGTGTGTAGGGGTTTGGGTTTGAGCCTTGCAGGGACTGTTTGTTTTGTTTCTGGGCAGAACATGGGCCGTTGGATACAGTGCAATTAAGACACTTTAATGCAGTTGTAAGTGGGTTTTTGCAGAGGTAAGCACTGCTAACATCCGGTTACAGTTTCTTATACTCAGCTTCTATATTACTTAACCTGTGTAGGCATAGCTTACCTCTGCCAAACAGGCTTACACCCACTCACTGCTGCTTAAAAGTGCTTACTCTCACTTACCCCCGCACTAATTTCTTTAAAAGAAAAGAAAAGAAAAAGGGGTTGATAGGAAAGTGGTGATAAAGGGGCACAAAGAGGGAAAGACAATAGGGAAAATAGCCAGGGATGTGCAGGAAGGGTGTGGGGAAGGTCCGTAGCTGCCCATTTCTTCTACAGCAACAGCTGTGCATATGCACTGAATTTGGAGGTAGATTTGGATACTCAAACCCCTGGGAGGGGTTGAGGTCAACAAAAATAAGTTGTGATGCCAGTTAGACTGGATTACATGTGTCCAGTGGAAACGTGTGCAGAATGGACAGCTATGTATAGGACAAGATTTTTTTGTGGGAACAGATTGCCCTTTTGTTTTTGCCAGAGGCCCTAATCATATACTTACCCAACCACACCCCCTACTAGTTCACACCCAATCTACTTTATTGCCTAATTATCACTTCTAAGCTTTTCACTCCTATCTAATTGCCTCACCCTGCTCCCTTCCATCACACTACTACTCATTACCAAATTGTCTAAACCTATCACACCCACTACGACCTTCATATTTAAACTACCTCACTTACTGCTACTGCTGATTTTCCTTCCTTTATGCCATACCCTCACTTCCTATGAGCACCTTACCCTTAGCAGAGCACCCAATTTATCTAAACATACTAGCTCTATCCGTCCTATAGCTGAACAAATCCATATTAACCTCCTGTCTTCCTGCCCTTACCTTCCACCTCACTATCACAGAGTAGCCCATAACAGGTATCACACCACCAGAAAGCTCTACCTAATACCCTCCAAAAACTCAACCATATTCCCAACATCACAAACACTCTTACTGTTACATGGGGACATTCACCCTAACCCGGGCCCAGATAACTCCCTACTCCATACCATCCCAGATCCTACAAGTAACAACATAAATTCACCTTTTTCTCCAAACTCCCTTTCAATAGCGCATCTAAATATTCGTAGCGTGAATAATAAAATAATGCATCTCCATGCTTTAATAGACCTCTACTCATTTGATATCCTCTGTCTCACGGAAACTTGGCTTAAACCAGGTACCAAAGACAACTTAATTACTCCTCCTGGCTACAGCATTTTAAGACTAGATCGTCTAAACAAAAAGGGTGGGGGAGTTGCTTTATCTATAAATCTGACCTGCAGGTGACCTCAATTGACTCACTACCTCACTCCCCCGCTAATGCTGAAATACTCTGCAGCAAACTCCAAGTAAATAAAAGCAAAGCCATCTATATAATATGTTCCTACATCCTTCCAGGCAACAACCTAGATTCACTTGAAAACATCCTTAGCTGGCTCTCCTCTACCTTTCCACAAGAAACCATAATTTTAGGAGACTTCAATATTGATTGGAACTCCTGCATATCCCCCAAACACACCACACACCTCAACCTCTTTAACTTTCAACAAACCATAAACACCCCTACTAGGATTCACAAATCTACCAATAAACAGACCATCTTGGACTGGATATTGGTCAACAGGAATCTCACCTCATATAAAACTGGAATACTCCCTGACAATATCAGCGACCATCTTCTCACCTACATCACTAAACAAAAAAACAACAATCTCAAACAGGCTACCTATCGTACTATACGTAACAAGAAAAGATTTAACCTTCCAAGTTTCCTTAACGAACTCAAAGAATATAACTGGTCAGCTCTTAAATACCTCCCACTTGATGAGGCCGTTACTCTATTCAACAACACATTCCTCCAAATTCTTCAGCATCACGCCCCCTCACGCATAGTTAGAATAAGGTCCAAAGCTGCTTCATGGCTGTCTAAGGAAACTAAGCAAACTATGCTATTAAGAAATAAACTCTGGACAAAATGGAGAACTACTAAAAACCTTACAGATCATCAAAACTTCTGACAACTTAGAAATATTGCAAAAAAACTGACCCTCCTTGATTAAAAAAACTTCTACCTTCAATATCAACAAAACCAAAATCATAACTCCAAAAATTTCTGGACAGGAATCAATAAACTGCTCCATCCAGGGAATACCAAAACACCAACTCCTG